>NW_005370250.1:1395086-1428911 GCF_000412655.1 Myotis brandtii
GGCCATTGGGAGTGAGCAGGCCAGCAGGGGGGGTAGTTGGGGGCAATCAGGCTGGCAGGGAGGGGCAGTTAGGGGTAATCAGACCATAAAGGGGGGCAGTTGGGGGCGATCAGGCCAACAGGCAGAGTGGTTAGGGGTTATCAGGCAGGCAGGCAGGTGAGCAGTTAGGAACCAGCAGTCCTGGATTGCGAGAGGGATGTCCAACTGCTGGTTGAGGCTCGATCCCTGTGGGGTCCCAGATTGGAGAGGGTGCAGGCCGGGCTGAGGGACACCACCACCCCTGTGCATGAATTTCATGCACTGGGCCACTAGTATACTAATAAAATTTAATTTGTATCCCATGTTAAGACCTCTTTTTGAGCTCCAAACGCCTAGATCCAGCTGCCTCCTTGGCATCACACTTGGCTCTACAACAGGCATCTCCTACTCAACAGTGGCTAAACACAACTGTTGGCTTTCCCAAAAACTATACTTCCTGCTCCCCCAGGCCTTTTTCATCTCAGTAAACAGTACTACTGTCTATCCCGTGGTCAGCAAACTACGGCTCGCGAGCCACATGCGGCTCTTTGGCCCCTTGAGTGTGGCTCTTCCACAAAATACCACGTGCGGGCACGCATGTACAGTGCGATTGAAACTTCGTGGCCCATGTTTTGTGGAAGAGCCACACTCAAGGGGCCAAAGAGCCACATTTGGCTCGCGAGCCGCGGTTTGCCGAGCTGCAGTTTGCCAACCACTGGTCTATTCAGTGGCTCAAAACTTAAAAAATAATCTTGAATTCTTTCTTACCCTCACCACACTTATATCCAATCTATCAGTAAACCCTTTTGTCCTACCTTCTCAAATACATCTCAAATTTGACCAATTCTCAACGTGTCCATGAGACCAACTGTTTCAAGGTATCTTGTCTGGACTATTTCTTCTATGGTCTATTATTCTGTGCCTTTGCCACCACCCAAGTCTTTAAGGTCCAGCCTCCACCATGCAGTGAGTGAGGTATCAATAGCACAATTGGTGTCATGTCACCAGGCTCCCACCTTCATGGGGTCTATCACACATACTTGCCTCTGCTCAACTCCTTCCTGTGCCCTCACATTACATTTAAGTAAAATCAAAGCATCACTATGGCCTATAGGGCTCTACATGATCTGTATGATCCGGTCCTTGCCTGCTTCTCATTTCCTCCCAGTCTTCCCCTTGGTCACTCATTGCGTGCCACACTGGTGTTCTTTAAATACCCCAAATCAGGCTCTTGCTTATCTCAGCGTCCTTACATTTTCTCTTTCCTTTATCTGAAATGTTTTCCACTAAATCCTTACAAGACTGTCTTCCTCATAGTGGTTGTCAGGATTTTACTTACCTATGTTTATTGTCTTCCTCCCCCACTAGAACATGCGTTCCATGAAGCCAGGAATGTTTTCCTAAGCATTGTTGTATTCCCAGGCCCTAGAATAGTGTCCAGCATTTAGATGTCACAAATAATATTTTTCACTGGATTCAGGGGAACATTTGTCTCTATTTCAAAAGAAAATAAGTGAATTATTTCAATAAGGTTGCAGGATTAAAAACTATGGTGATAACAGATGATTAACCAAGAGAAATATGGGACAGATTGTTAGAGAAGAAAAAGAAGAGTGATTATGGTCATTGCAGATAATTAGTCTTGTTTGAATATGGCCGTAAACAGAACATACACTTACAGTGTAGAGATGTGCTGAGCCAAATAAAACAATATGCCATGTTATTGAAGTTAGACACACAGGAGACTGGTAAGTAAAGGAACATATATGTTTTAATATAGAGCTTTAGAAAAGTTCTACAACTACAAAGAGTCATTAGGAAAGGTACTATACCAGGGATAAGATTATAACCACACAAATATCACAGATGCCTTTGGAATATAGTTATCTGAAAGAAATTACCATTTTAAGACCTGTTAACAGGAATGTTACTTAGCTTGAAGTCACTCTACAGTTTCATGTTCATATAGCTTAAGAAATCTCTAACTCTTTCTCTTCCTAAAATATAGGTAATATGAAAGTTCATATAAGCATAACCCATGGACACTGACGGGGGAGTGGGGTGGTGAAGGCACGTGCTGGGGGTTGAGAATGGCCTGGGAGAGGTCAATTGGGGGGGCAGAGAAGGAGACATATGTAATACTTTAAAAAATAAAGAATTTAAATTAAAAAGAAAAAAGGAAGCCCCACAAAAGTCTCAGAGAAGGAGAAAGTTAACTTGACTTCAGTTTTTGAACTGCAAGGTACTGATCAGTTAGTTTATTAATAATCAGGTAATTGAGCAGGGTTCCTGAATAAAATGAAAAGTAGAAATAACCATCAGGACAATTTTAAGAACCATCTCTTATCTTTATAAACTAATCCTTCTCTAATGGCCCTTTTTAATGTAATTTATAGTTTCATCATTACCCTTTTTGTATTAGTAATTATTTCTAAAATACCAAAGAACCATCTTTTTTTCAAGGTCCTTCTCTCAGTCTGATTTACAACCCAGCTCAAGTTGGACTCTGTCTTTCTGAGGTTTGACATTTCAAAATATTTATTGCTCTTTTACATTAATGCCTTTCTCATGAATCTGAAGGTGACCGTTACTTCTTTCATCGTGTTGTAATTAAATGGGTCAACTATTGCTTTATTATTTCCACTATTTGTCTGCACAGCACATTAAAACTTTCAGATGAGAAAGTGATATTGAGCACTGTGTGAACTATAACAAACAAATATTTCCGAAAATATAGGGTCCTCTTGATGCATTGCTAAAGGAGCTGTTCCAAGCGAAAGCACAAAATCTTTAATATTTTATTGATCAGATCTAAACCTTCTGCCCAAAGTGGCAATTAAATTTCAATTAAACTGACTGAAAGCATCATATTAAATTTCAGCACTTTACGAGCTATCAGATAATGCTGCAGGACAAATCTTTAGTATGATCACACTCTTTTCAAATTATATTATCCTGTTCATTCACAATAAAAGTGACAGTTTTAGGTATACTTTCAATATTTCTTGAATATAAACCCTCTAATGAACACATTTTATTGCCTTTAAATCAATTATTATTGGATATTTTAATAAAGTGAATTGAGCACTTTGTTTTACACACTGCTTAGAAGTTATTATATTTTGCAGTCTGTACAGCAAAGAAATGAATGAGAGAGAGAGAAATGGCCAAATAGCTGACAGTATAGAAGAAATGGAATGAGCCATTTATAAGGAGGTGGACTTCCTGTCTCACTCTATAACCCTTAATGATACCTTCTAATTAGCATCTGATTAATGTTTTTTTTTGCTTTTTGAATTTAGATCCAAGTTCTAGAAGTTGCTCTTACACAAGAGGAAGATGTTAGAAATCACAAAACCATATGTGAATGTAATCTTACGTAAATTTTGAAAATCAGGCACATTAGGTTTTTGTTTATTTAATTCTGTCTCCCTTGCCCTTTGAATTTGCGATTTATAATTCTAAATCCAAGTTTTCAGAACAAAGTGTATGTTAAATGTTGACTCACAGTGTGCCCACCTGAGTGATATAAATGGAATCTTCATTGGATTGTCACTTTGGCCACCCTCATGAAAACACAGACTCCAGACTTTAGCATACAGGTGAGTTGGTTAGTATTGAGGACCAAGATGGCCAAGATGAATGCTTCAGCTCTGTGCTGTCCAGAGCACTCATCACATACTTGAGACATCACTTCATATTCAAGTTATTTATTTTTAAGATTTTTTTTCTTATTAATATTTAGGGAGAAAGACAGCAAGAGGGAGAGAGAAACATTGTTGTGAGAGGGAAACATCAATCGGCTGCCTCCTGCACACCCCCTATCTAGGATCAAGCCTGCAACCCAGGCCTGTGCACTGACCGGGAATTGAGCCAGAAACCTTTCGGTGCCTGGGAGACGATGTCCTACTGAGTCACACTGGCCAGGGTATATTCACTTTATATAAAGCTCAATATACTGGTCCCATTTCATGCACATACATACACCATTAACACACAAACCAAACCAACATGGCATAAAAATGTGCTCAGAGAGAGAAGACTAATCAAGAAGCCAGCCACATGTAAGGCTTTTGCTCTATTTTGTGAATAGAGAAATGCCTTTATTGCTGTAATAACCTCAGTATAATTCATTGGAGTGGATTAAATTAAAATTTAGATGAAAATCATGATTTCTTATTAAAATGATTCAATTAGATTATGGTCCCTGAATTTGAGTAATTGAGTCTCAGGGCGACAAGGGACTTTAACAAGTCATTAGAACTATCCCTCTGTGTTGAGCTGGATTAAGGGACCAACAGCAAGGTTGTTCGTGGACCTGGCATCAATCTCTAAAACACGCAAGAACATCATTTCACTAAATATGGGGCCAATAAAGTCTCTCTTCCATACGCAACCCATATACGAAGTAAACTGTAAATTGCCTAACTCCTGCTGACTTAGACTGCATCTCCAAGTCACAATTTTTAAAATAAAAATGTGATCAGTCTCTTGTTTATTTAAAACCCTTTTGCAGTTTTTAATTGCCCTGAAGATTATATTTACATTCTTGGCCCTTGAGATCCTACATGACCTGGGTGCTTTCTCCTCCCCATCTTAGTTTATATTTCAATGAGACTAAACTTCTCGCAGTTCCTAGAGTAGATCATGCTCTCTCTCACCTCTTGGCCTTCACACACCCAATTCCTTCCATTGGAAACACTCTTTTAGGGATCACCCTCACTTTCCACAGCCTTCCCCACTTTCCACCTGGCCAACTGCTCCTTGTCTTTCAATATATGAGTCACTTCTGAAGTCATTTCCTTCGAGAAACCTTCTCTGACTCAGCAAGCCCCGCCTAGTCGTGCTCGTAAATGATCATCCCACCACATATTTACTCCAACTTTCCTCTGAGCAATGGAGGGCATGGACTTGTCTTGATTCACTGTTATAATCTCAGAGCCCAATCCAATGATGCACATAATAGGTATTTCACACATATTTGTTAAATGAATAAATGAATAAACAAGTGGATGGAGCCTCTGCATACAGCTGACCCTTGAAGAACACAGGTTTGAATTGTGTGGGTCCACTTATATGTGGATTTTTTTTCCAATAAGCAAGTAAAGGTATTTTCTCTTCCTTATGACTTTCTTAATAACATTTTATTTTCTCTAGTTTACTTTGTTGTAAGAAACAGTATATAACATATATCACAAACAAAATATGTGTTAATCAACTGTTTATGTTATCAGTAAGGCTTCACATCAACAGTAGCCTATTAGTAGTTAAGTGTTTTGAGAGTCAAAAGTTATGTGTGAATTTTCAGCTTAGGGATGTGACCCTCCCAACCCTGTGTTGTTTTAGAGTCAACTGTATTGAAGTATTGCTACCAATTTCAACTCTTTTCTCCACACTTCCACACTCATAGACTCAGAGCCCCACTGATTGTGCTCTTATGACCGTTCTTTCTGTATCTTTACAACAGTTTAACTTGGGCTTTAATTATTTTCACCTTGGATAGTGTGCTCACTGGTAGGATTCAACAAGCTCATAATGCTTTGGATTTTGCCTGAATACCCCCCAAATATTTATCACATGAAAATGTAAGATACAGTCTTTGGTTAGGGCAAATATATGTTCATTGGTGATTGATTTTCACAAGGCTCAATGTCTCATAAGTGAGCTCTGTAATTTTACTTTGAACTACTATGAAGTTTACCACTATTTAAATTCATAAACTTGAAAATAATTATTTTTTAATATTTTAAAATTTATTTTACAATTATACCATAAATATGATATATGCTATGATAGCAAAGTAATAACAATGTAGCATATCTGAGGAAGATGTTTTATGTGTATTGTGCACACGTGCGTGTGTGCATGTGTGTGTGTGTGTGTGTTCAGCTATGTCTTCCCCATGTAACCAAAAGCCACCCTTTTCCTCAGTGACACCTGAAGAAGGAACTTAATCTGAGGTTCCCTAGGATCCCACCTTATTTATGATCTGTTCATTGGAAGATACATAAGAGAGGAAATGTGACCATAGGGACTAGACCTTCCTCCTTAAGAAAGACTGATCACAGTCCCTCTGCTGGAAATTATGTGGGTCTTAACTCATCCCAGTTGCATCAGTTCCCTAATTGCTCAAACCTTAGAGCAGCAAAATGACATAAGAAAAGAAAAACGTGAAGAGCAGACATACCTGGACTGGCCCTGGCCGTAGTCAGACTACATATTTTCCACAAAATACTCTTCATTTTTTCTTCATTTCCGCCCCTAAAAGCAACACTAACTTTTGATGGATAGTTAGAGAAAACCCCTAGCTTTGACCAGAAAAAAAATCAAATCAATGAATGTAAATATAGAGGGGAAAAAAGATGCTGTTTGTTTATAAGGATACACTCTTGGCATTTAAGCAGACAGTCCACAATCTGAGCTGTATGTTGTGTTGATAAAGTGCATGGTATTTGAGAGAGCATTTTTTCCCATGATTCAATATGTTTGGTTTACTCTTAGCTATAAATACTTTTTTTTCATACAAATTTGCCTTTCCTTCTAAGCCATACATATGTAAGCAATCTTGACAAACCGATCAAGCCAAGTTGCTAATAAATTTATTTGATAGCTATTCTTCGCATATCCTGTACTTCCTAAATATATATATTCCCAAACATAATAGAAGACTAATTTTTATTGCATTTAAATGGAACAATTTGGCAATTTTTTATGCTTGTGTTTTATTTAACTACAGGGAGAGCCTTCAGAAAAGGCTTCGTGTAAGAGATATAAGTGGATGGGGAAAGGAAGCGGGGAGAGGAGATGGGAGGTGAAGGGCTTGCTGTGCTCAGAAAGTGCTTTTGCATTTCATTGAGTCCTTACAATTCATCCTCGAGTACAGTAGCTCTGTCGTGCGAGCAAATCTCTTTGCCTAGAACATAATAATTGAACTTTTACAGATTTCTCAAGTACATCGAAACTGCTGCTAAATCAGAAAGGGTGAACCGAAGCCTGCTCCACTCTGCCACACTTACTCATCTCTGATGCTATGCTGGATTTATTTTTGACACTAAGAAAAGAACCATGAATTTTTGTCAACTGCAGCATAGGAATTTACATTTGTTCTATAAAATGCACTGAAAGGACCAGCCTGTTCTTTGAGAATGGGAAATGTAATCTATCCAACTCTCAATAAACTTGAGAATAGAAATATATATATGGTTAAACCCATCTGAAATGAGATGCAGTCCTGGCAATATGGTGGGCTCCGAAAGGCTGGCAATAAAAGTAGATATACAGCATTTGACATCAGATTGTTTCAAGCTTAATTTCAGTAAAGTAATAATGTCAGGAAAAGAGACCCTCTGTGATGCACAGATTGATACCATTAGACAGAAACAATGCAATGCCTTATGAACACAACCATTTTTGACTTGATATTATGAGTAAAGAATAGAGCAATATTCGATGTGCCAGCTCCAGATTTGCAGTTATAAAAGTTGACCAGGATAGTGGTCAGGGAAAGGGACAAAATATGGCAAATATATTCTTCTGTAAATAAAATCAAACAGGAATATATTACTCTAAAATATGTTCTGTGTGAATGCCCTCCACAACTTGCCCTGGGTGGCAAGTAATTGCCCACGTTTGATGAGAAGGAGCCTTCAAATGCAGAATATTAAACAAAGAATGCTTATGCATCATAGTCAGACAAAACAAAAGCTCCTCCGTGGCACTTCCAGCCTCAACGGCAGAGATGCATAAAATAATTGGTGAAAGGAGATGGATATCTTAGAAACTCAAGCAATGAAAGGCCAGTTCCATTTATTTTTCTCTTAAATTGCTTTTTCCAGTCAATAAATAATCACATAATCACATCCTACTTCCAGGAGAGTGTACTTGGTGCCACCCTTAGCAGGTTTCATTTGTGGGCTCACACCTCTATTCAGGATTCCAAGTGTCAGGTCTGCCTTTGGTTTTCATCTTAACAAATGTCAAGCACATTTTGTCTTCAAAAACAATGCTGTTTGTGGTTTTACTTGTCCCGTATAAAAGATCACTCCCTGCTGTCCTTTCCCTTTTGGAGAAGACATTATATCAAGTTCAGGCACTGATCAAGTTTGTAAAAAATGAAGTGGAACACACCTGTAAAGGTAAAAAATACACATAGAAATATATACTCCACTCCCACCTTCCATAAACATACATGCACACACACACATCCCCTACCCAAACATGGCTAGATTCCCTAACAAAGAGATTACTTGGACACACACTCTTAAAAACAAGGAGATAAGCAAATAACCCACAAAGAATGATCTTTTAAAAATTTGAAAAAATATTAGGGCGAGCTTAAATCAATAGCTAATGCCACAATTAAAAATTATTTCTAAATCCATTTTGTTATACAGCAAGTTATACTGTGAAATGAGTAAAAGAGAGAAATCATATTTCCTTCACCTCTAAAATAATAAAAATATTACTGGCAAATCAATATTGTTGCTATTAAGAGTTGCATCCTTAAGCCATTTGGGGGAAATGCTATGCTTTCCTCTATTTGTATACCAGGAGCCTGTCCTCTGTCATTCCCTTTCTCTTTAATCTTGTTTGAGTGTACAGCTCACTCATCCTTATTTTATTGACTCAATCACAGGCGCACTGTCACTTTTTATAAAATGGTCACTGCAGAATCACATCAAGCAAATTTTTGATTCTGCAGTCAGTAATTTAATGCCTTTATGGAATTGCAATTTCAGGGCTCACTGCTTGTTTTTCTAAAATGTACTTTAGGAATTAGTTACTCCAGCCACAAATCAGTTGAATTTATGCACAGTTGTAATACAGTTTATGGCCTCATGGTACATTGCTTCAAAAACAGCAGATGTGAAATTATGATAAATATAATGAGTGTTTTTTTGCCTGATCTAGTGGAGGAGAGAAGGGTCTGGAGCGTGTTTACCTATCCCATACAGTACATTTAATGTCTTAGTCAGGAGCCCTGACAATGGCTGATTAATGTCCTCATCTCCTTTATTAAAGATAAGAGTAGCACTGCAGTCAGGAGATAGAAAGCACACCATAAATCTTCGTAAAATGAGCAGTCAAATAATCACTCATCAGAAATAAAATCTACATACATTAACACTAACACTCAGCCTTCCACACACGTTCCCATAAGGAGCAAGAAGAGATGGCGGACCCGAAGTTTTAATTTGAACGAGTTCTTTAAGTTGGATATTACCAACCCTGTAACCTGGATGCAAAAGCTGGCATTTAAAAGCACATGTGAAAGGAGCAGATGCCTCATCATTACATTAAGAGCATGAAGCAGGCAACAATTAAGCGATTCACTGGAAAGACATAATGCTGATCTATGCTAGCAATTAATCACAGAATACATTAGACAATGATGGGTGACCTACAAATTTTTGACAAAATAATTTTTCATCATGTTGGCGATTTCTTAGCCTAATATGCCTGCAAGGCACAGAGTCAAAACCTGTCATTTATTCCATCGCTCCTTGACAGGCGGCAACCTGTCTTCCAGACAAAATGAACATTATCTGTGCTCACTAGACATTTAGTGCAGGGCTTAGCTTATGACTAATGATAATCGGCAGACAGAAATGTTAGAGTCTGAAATAATGTTCTCTTTGTTAAAGAAATTTCTTGAGGTAGAATTTTTTTTTTCCGAAAGATGTATAAAGATAAAAACTGTGGTATTTTTTAAAATCTGGGTTTTTTAATACAACTCCAAGAACCAATATTTCCCTTCTATCAAAATAAACAGAAGGATGTAACAATTTTTTTTAAATTAACATCTCATTTGAATGCCGGCTCTTGCCTGAAAAGTCCTTATGTGGTTGGAAACTGAGATACAAAAGAAAGCTCAGGAGATAGTGCCTTAAACAAGAAAATATGGGCAAGCTGTGCTGTGTTCCAGGTTTTATTTTGAATCTGGTGGAAATAAGTTTGAAACATCGTGAGTGCGTGTGTTGCAGAATATAAATAAATGAAGACCGTGTTGAGAAATGTACTCCCACCACTCCTATTTCTCTTGCTTTCCATCCGTCACTGGGCTCTTCAAAGCCTGAGACAACCTACAGCATGTTTGAGGAAAGCAATTTGGAGCAAGAGAAATGCATAAAGTGGCAAATTTATTAAATGGATTTAAAATTCCACAAGCAGGTACTTTATCTTATACTTATAATTAATATAATTGTTTTATGTGCTTTGAATGAAGAGGAATGGATTTTTTTTAGTTATTTTTCTTGTGTGTTACATGTGCAAAATGCCATCTTAGAGGTAGATTTTTCTTTGGACTCGGGCATCAAATTCCTATTAGCCTTAATGGGACTTACACATGCACACTGATAGGCGAATATACCCCTTAGGCTGGAAATTTAAAAGAACAAATGGCAAGGACATCAAAATAGTAAAGTCTAATTCCAATGATCCATAAGCCTGCACATGACTTTCCTGAAAAGGCAAACAAATGTTATGCCTTATGATGTTTCTGATTGTTTTGATAGCCCTGTAAATACATCCTCTAGACTCCTTACTTAAGGGGAACGTCTATTTTTATCAAGTAACGCAATTTTCACCACACGTTTGGTTTGAGTTATATTTTTTTCAATTTTGCATAAGGCATTATTGCGAGTTAGTTAGATGTCGTTTCAATCACAACATCCTGCTTTGAACCTCTGTGTGCCTATCACACAGCTTGTATGTCATTCTTTCCAAAGATGAAAGGGAAGGGGAAAATCCAAAAGGCTTTTGACCCCCAATCATAGATGGTTTATTAGATTTGCTCCAAATTCCTTCCAGAAAGAATCTGGTTGGTGTCTAGTCCAAAAAAGTCCGCACTGGTCTGATGAGATGGCTGCTTGACTTTCCATAAATCACATGCGTTTGTTTTCTCAGGATACAAGGCCAGAGAAATAGTCATCTACCTGGCAAACGTGGGGCTTGCTCTGTTATTGTTCAAAACAATGTAGTGAAGGATGCTGAGAAAATGACCCTTTCCTTTCTAAGCATAACCAGGGTTTCCAGTTCAAGGATCTGAGTAGATGGAGTATGAAAGCTAATATTTAAATATCTGTCTAATCTCATGATAACCAACAACTTCAGCCTTCAGTGATCACAAATCCCTCATTTTCTGGGCTTTCATTTTATCTCTTGCAAAACAAATATGAAAAAAATGATCACCCTTTTCCCCATCACAGGCCTCACTCCCTGTCATGTCTGTATTGACTCATCAGCACTGAGAGGCTTCTAAGCAAGGGTGACCAGAACTTGAGTGTTGTAACGAGTCCCCTCCAGGAGGTACTGTTGCACTACTGACTTAGAATCGCTGTTTTGCTGCCAGGGAAAAGCTAGTTCTGTGTCTGTTATTCCTACCTCCACATGGAAACCTCCAGAACATTCTTTGTGTTATTCTAAACTATGAAATTTCACCTCAATAAAAACATGAATGAGAGATAGGGGCCTGTACAGTCAAATGGCCATGTGATGCAAGTCACCCATTAAATGTCATAATGACTGCAAATTGATTTGAGGAAATAAATTAGTCCATGAAAATTTAGAAGGCAGCCAGACTAGCTTGGAGCTAAGGTACTCGAGCTCTGTGCATGCTCATTCTAATTCTAGAAATAGCTTGCTTTGTGAGCTTGACATCACTTCTACTTATCCTCTCTCAGCTCTTATTGTATCTCTCCCTTTCCCCCATCTGCACCTTCTCCCTCTATGTCTGCCAATGGACTTGTCACACTATAAAATGGAAAATGGGGACATAAGAAGGCAAAAACACTGATCCAAACAGCTGTTATCTGGATCATAATCACAGCAGAGTTGCCCAGGAAGATAAGGGTGGGAATCATGGACAAGAAAATAACTATTGGGTGAGATTTATGAGCATGAACATGATGACGCTGCATACTGGACCTGTGATTTTGCTAGTGTTTTCAAACCCACAGTCTACTGAATAATGAAGATTCAGAAATCCCTTCAAAAACTGTGCCTTTGATTTTCTGTTTTCTCCTGATGTTCACATGATAGTAGTGAACATACTGACCAAGAGGCCAAAGTCATAACATCACAGTATGTTTGAATTGAGGGGACTTAGAAACCACCCACCCTATGCCTGAATTCCTCTCTGCAACATCCCTGTGTTTTCCCTTATTCTGCTCTAATTATATTAACTCATCTTACTGAGACAGACCTTCTTTCTATAGGAATATAAAGATTGCGATCATGATATTTATTAGTTATATAACAATTATGACATACAAGACATTGGGATGAGACCTTTACATGCACATCCTAATCCTATATAATAAAAGAGAAATATGTAAATTGACCATCCCTCTGCTACGCTCACCAGCCAATCGAGAGTGAGCATGCAAATTAACCTGACAAAGATGGTGGGTTAATTTGCATACACAGGCACCGGGCAGAGAGCAGAGTGGGAGAGCCCGAGGTTTGGGGGGACATGGCTCCCTCGTTTGCTGCCAGCGACTGAGGGAGCCACGTCCCCGCAAGCCACCTGGCAGACAGCAGAGTGGAAGAGCCAGCAGAGAGTGGAGTGGCTTGGGGAACTTGGCTCCCCAAGCCCCCAGACGGAGAGCAGAGAGGGGAAGCTGGCGGCTTGGAGGACTTGGAAGAGTGGGAGGCCATGGGATGAAGACAGAGCAGGAAGGGAAAACCAAGAGTGCGAGGAGCACCAGGAATTCTGGGGATAGTAGTTTTGGTGGCAGCCCCAGGACCTGAAATGGAATCCCAGAGCACAGGGAGCACCAGGAATGCTGGGAATTGTAGTTCTGGTGGCAGACTGATCTCTTAGACCAGCCGTGGGCAAACTATGACCCGCAGGCCGGATCCAGCCCGTTTGAAATGAAAAAAACTAAAAAAAAAAAAAAAGACCATACCCTTTTATGTAATGATGTTTACTTTGAATTTATATTAGTTCACACAAACACTCCATCCATGCTTTTGTTCCGGCCCTCCGGTCCAGTTTAAGAACCCATTGTGGCCCTCGAGTCAAAAAGTTTGCCCACCCCTGTCCTAGACACTAGAGCAAAGTGAGCCTGGAGCAAGTTACTGTTGTGGTGGGGGATGGAGGGAAAGCAAAGGTGAGAGACATAAGTAAAATCAGAGTGTGTAGGAAAAATTAAAGGGAAGATATCCTAAAACTTGCAGGAAATCTCCACCAATGAAGCAAAGAAAAAAAAGCCTCTATTATTCTGTGAGCAACCAACCAGTGTTGGGGGTATCAGAAAATTCACTCATATGATTGCAAAGACAGAAACATCCGGATTGGAGAGGGATCCCCTGAGGGCTCCCAGATTGGAGAGGGTGCAGGTCGGGCTGAGGGACCCACCCCCAGTGCACGAATCTTCGTACATGGGGCCCCTAGTTTAAATATATTTAAACTATTATAAACCCATTTTACAAATGAAGTAACAAAGACTGAGTTTAAGGAAACTCCACAGGGACAGAGCTGCTTAGTTCTGCTGACTCTAAAGACTGCTTTTGAAGTACAGGCACACTTTGGTTTAGTCCTGCAGAATAAACTGATTCCGTGCAAGAATCTCTGTTGCTTCCTCACTGCCAGTTCTAGTCCCTCTCTTCCAAGGGACATTTTAGTCCAATTTAACATTTCTTGTTGTCTGGACTATTTCTCATGGGACTTCATTTTGATTGCTCTGTGTGTCCTTCTTACTTTCTCCGAGGTATTCCCTTACAATGTGGCATGTAGAACAAAATGTAATAATTTTTATGAGGTCTGGCCACTTTTTCTGGAATCCATACTTTTATTTATATGAACTAAGGTGAAATTAGGTTTGGTCTTAGGTCATATTTTGGAAGTCCTAAACTGTATCGTTCAATCGACGCATGAATATTGTGAGTCTAATAAAAGTGCAAACTGCATTTTATATGACTGTGATGCATCTCTCCTGGATTTCCATCTGTTTTCATTATCAGCATTATCAGTAGGATATGCAACCCTCCTAAGGCCTCAGTTTTCCCACTTATGAAAGGAGTTAGTTGATTGGTTTTTCCCCAAGACCTAGTCCAGCTAAATACTACTTGCTTCTTCAATGTATATGTCGGTAAATTCTCTTGTATCTATTGCTTACTCCTCTCCCGGCTTACCAAGCTGTGTACTAGTATAGGGTTAGGGAGGAGATGTGGAGAGCTGGAAAACAGAAAATTAAATTAAGGAGAAATTAAAAGCTTACTTTAAGAAGCAATGTACTTACATTTAGGTCATATTTCATGCACAATGCAGGGAGTACTGTAAACTTTTTAGAGTCTAAGCTCTAAGAGTCAGGTACTTTTTGTCAGGTAACCTTTGGCATGTTCCCAGATTCAACAGAGGGGCAATAATCCTTAAAACAGTCTTCAAGAAAAACTGAATTCATCATAAATTCAATGAACTAGCATAAAGGTCTTTGAAACTATGCCATATACTGGTACAATAGTTCTTCAAGGTATCATCAAATAAAATATGTTTTCAGATCTCTGAATGAAGCTGCATTTTTTATCAATAGAGGAATCATTACCTATTCACATACTCCTACTCCTGTCCTGAGTATAAGGATTAAATGGAGTGTTGTTTTTAGCACTGACAGTTTTTGATTTTTTATGAGAAGATGGACTAACATAGGATAGGAATTCTGCAGACAAGCATCTCTCTTCCTAAGGCTTCAGTGATTCGTGAGGACTTCCAATGACCAACAGGCCCATGTGTCCTTCCTCTTTGCCCGAAAGATACCTAACTTACTTCTGAGAGCTCCAGCAGTAGATGCTTTTGAGACAATTGTTCTGAGTCCAAAAGGAGTAATAGGACCCCTGCATCATATGTTTTCATTTTCTAATCTTATTAATTAATTGATCTATAACTACATAGGGAGGGTTTCTACCACCATTACTTTTGCCTAAAATTTTCCCATCTTTAAAGGAGATGTGGTCATTTTGGTTGGTTCTCTTCCTACCTTGAATGAAACATGTATTAAATTATTTGAGCATGTTAATAAAACTTCAATTGATAGAAGGTAATATAAGCCATATTAATTAAATATTCCAGTTATATGGGAGCAGCCTTATTAGGCAGAGGACAGCAGGAGAAGTCCTCAAAAGTCAAAACAGACTTCTGCTTTGTGTGGATGGCAGCAGAAAATTGCAAATAATTTGAGCATTTCCTACCTGGGTGCTCTTGGACAAACCAACAACGATTCTCATGTTGCCAAAGCCAAAGGCTACTTTTCTGATCATATGCTACCTGCTATCTCAATGGCATTCATTGTAGTAACAATTTTCATCTTCTTAAAACATTTTTTCTGGCTTCCATTATATATATATTCTTTCTCCTCTTTAAATTCACTCAGTCATGTGGCTTTAAATAACATCCATAAGACAGAATTTTAGCATCCAACTGCCTATCTGACAATTCCATATGCATATCTAATAGTCATACCAAACACAAAACACAAAACACCAAAGGTTTTTCCTAGCCTGCTCTTCCCCTAGCCTTTCCCAATTCAATAAACAGCACAGCCATATCCCCAGCAACTCAAGCTGAAATCCTAGGTGTCATCCTTGATTTCTACATTTTGGTTTTCACCTAGCCCTAATGATTTTGATCCCAAACATTTCACTTGCAAAATATTCTATCTCCACTATCAGCAGCATAGTGCAAACCACCATCTCTTTCCTGGACTAATACAGTGGCATCCTAACAGTCCCCTTTGTTCTATTCTTTCATTTGACCCATTCACTGCATAGCAGTCATCAAATCCTTTCCCTGTATAATCATATCATGTCGCTCTTCTGCTTAAAACCTTCCAATGGCTTCCTATCAGAAAAAAATCCAAATTTCCTACCCTGGCCTATAAAGATAACACGATCAGCTCCTGCCTGTCTCTCTCACATCTCATCTTCTTCCACGTCTTCTTTTTACTATGATCCAGCCACAATGAGGGTGTTTTTTTTCTGTTTATAAATCATTCATGGTTTATTCATGCCTTACAACCTTTCACTAATTGGTATCTCTGCTTAAAATGCTCTTCTCTCAATCTTTGCCAACTGGCTCCTTCTTGCCATTCATCTATCAGCTTCACTATCACCTCTTCAAAGAAAACTTTTCAAATCAACCATGCAAGCCCCATAAAGAAAGGCCCTTATGCATTCTGTTCTTGGCTCCATTCCAGCACCTAGAACATGACTGGTACATAGTGGGCCCTCAATAAATATTTGTTTAATGAATGAATGAGCTTCATTTTTTTAACTGTAAAATGAAGGAATTGAATTGGATAATGGTTAAGCCCTCTCTAGTGCAATACTATTAAGTATGTGAGTTGGACACCAGTAATTTGGGCACTCACATAGAATCTACTCTATTTCCATCTATTTCTCCATTTGAAAAAAAGTTTTTTTTCTAATAATAAAAGTTGTCAATAACTAATATGGTGAGCACAATGATGCCATATCTTCTCACCAGTAATTTGGGCACTCACATAGAATCTACTCTGTTTCCATCTATTTCTCCATTTGAAAAAAGTTTTTTTTCTAATAATAAAAGTTGTTAATAACTAATATGGTGAGCACAATGATGCCATATCTTCCCGAGGTAGTATAAACTCTGGCTACTTTTATTAATCATGAGTACCAGCACCTTTTCTTCAGATCTGCTGTTAGTGTTTGATTTATTTGGCTATAGCAAAAAATTTACATGTCAGTGTAAATAGGGCTGAGAAAGGATACATGGCTTTTACAATTTATCATGACATGAGATCCTATGCTCCATTTTCTAACAGGAAAGATAGAGAAACACATTTACTATTAATACTAATACATACATAATAAAACTATATTTGTATATCCTTTTATTCTTTTTTTTTACTGCCTTTACAGGACACATACCTATTTCAAGATGGTGTGATTTAACTTATCTAACCCAACTTATTTAACCCAAGTTCTTAAAAACATTTAACTTATCTAACCCAAGTTAGATTTAACTTATCTAACCCAAGTTCTTAAAAACACTTTTCTGTCCAGTTTTATAAACATTACCTATCATCTTTTAACACCTGAATGAACTCCTTGAAAAATAAAGACAGTAGGTATATCATATTCAGTAGATATATCATATGGGTCTCTAAATGCCCATATCAACGAAGGACTTTGAAATAATCCTAGTTATAAACAAATCAATAGTTGCCCATATATTTCAGAGATTTAGATGACTAAAGTTTCCTAGTTTATATTTTCTCCAATTGTTTCACTTTACTTTCTAGGTCTTTTTAAGAGAAATAGGTGTGTCTTGTTGCTCCTTTGCTGTGTAGAGTCTTCCACAGAAGCTGAAGAGTTATATGTTAAAAAAGTGAAGATAAGTGGCTTCTTTAATTTGGTTTTATTAAAACACGCTTTCTTTTGCTCTTCCAAACTAAAATTACTTTCATGCTTTATCTATAAGCACAAAAGTATTAGTGTCACTGTGGAATTGCTTTTTATAATTCATTATATTTAAATGATGGCTGGAATTATAGACACACCTCTTTTACAACTGCTTTTTTTTTTATGGGTGCAGGTTCATAGTCCAGGGTTAAGTAAAAGGCTTGTGTTTTGGGGGTCACCTTTCAATGGATTATTTTTGCAACATTTTCCGTGGGTAAGAAGTAGTCAGTCTCAAGCACACTGGGGCCTGTGACCTCATCTTAGGATGATTTAATGTTAGTTACACAAGGCAAGTCTTACACCAAATATCCTGCAGGCCCATATATGGGAAACACAAACACATTGTTGTTATGACTTGATAGTTATAGAGGAAAACAAAAATACAGCCCTTCCTTTTGGGGAGAAAATACAAATTTTAAGCCACATTCAATTTATCTACATCAATATTTGTAGATGTAAGCATCTCACAGTACCACCCACATAGTTATTTGTTGATCCGTTCCTGTAGTCTATCAATCTTTTTTCAATTCTCGGTTCACAGCTAGAGTGGGGTAGCAGCATATATTGCATCTCTATGATAATTTAATTTAACTGCACTGTGCTAGGGTCTAGATGGCTTCTCTTCGCGACCAGAGGTGACCGCAAACAGTGCCAGGGCCTAGATTGTTGTCAGCAATAATTACTGGCTAAAGAGAGCTTTGAAAGAATACGGCGTTCTACAGAAATATCCAGCAATAACTGTCAGAGTGTATATACAGACACACATATGAGGATTTTAACAAAAGCAGAATTTCTTTTTTGTCAAAACTGTTCATAATTGATTAGCTGACAAAGTTTCTAACTGCATTTGCATCTTTGTATAAGTCTGCATGGTATCTATTGGCTCCAGGCATGTTTTCTTAATGGGTTTATATATACTGATAACCTAAAAATGAAATAAGTGGCTGGGCTAAATATGGCAGTACAAATGGAAAGAATAAAAAAGAAATATAATTTTGCTCATATATTATCTCTTTTTTTTTACTCACACAAACATAAATTTAACTTTAAAAAAGCAAAGGAAAGAAATAACAGCTCTTCCCCTTTTAATTACCACATTTGGGCAGAACTGTAAGTATACACACCATTTCAGCAAATGGCATTGGATCTGAATGATGCCATGTGCTGCAAAACTAAGATGCTTGCCTCAGAAGGTGCTCTGAGGCATGTACTGGCTTTCTCTGCCCTTATTCCTGTGAAATAGAAGTCAAAAAATATTAAGAATCCCAACACCATGACTGCAAAAACATTCTTTTTAAAAAAAAATTTAGGCTAGCCTTGTTGGAAACCTACTTGGTTAAGTCAGTAAATATATTGGTAGTTATAGAAACATAAATTTGTGGTCATATGGTTTTGTATTGGTGATAAAATGGTGACTAAAGTGCTCCATCCAGAATAGTGACTAGTGACTCGGCTCAGCAGGAGTTCACAGATACCTCAGTCTTACTGGTTAGAAGGAGTGGAATGTTTACACAATCCATGTGAGAAGAGAGAGAACAAAATTAGCCCAAAGGCTATTTTTGAAATTAAGAAGAAAATATTATGTTTGGAAAACTTGATCTCCGTGTGAAACTTTTCTAACACTGTTGTCTCAAACAATAGAAAATAAAAAAATCAGAAACCTGTGTGACTGGCCACTGGCTTGTCCTTCCGGAGACCCAGGTGCTGATGACTGAAATGTATTCTCAAAGGACATTCTCAAGTTCTTCCTCTTCCTGGAGCAACACTCGCCATCCATCCCAATGTGTTATCGCCTCATGGATATAGGGAACCTCAGGTTTGTAAGGGACTTCAACATTCACCTTATAAGTACTGAGACTCTCATTTCATTGTTAATATGAACAAGGTCTTGGTTAATGCCTGTGATCTTTTATTCCTTTGTCTACTCTTTGAGAAGGCTTTAATAGTAAGGGAGTTCCCAGAAGGGATTATTTCAAACCATGTATTCTTAGCTTGAGATATTTATCACCACTAACTTGGTCTGACCAAACATGTCAGCATATATCACACACCACCTTGAATGTTTCCTGTTGATTTCATGAGTATATAAATCTTGTTTCCCCAATTATATTGTAAAATCATCAATGATAAAGTCTGTCTCTTAGAGAAGCCTCTGCATCCCCCCAAAAAACACCTGCAAATATGAGTGTTTGACCACTAGAAAGTGCCCATAAATAGTTGGAGCTTGGTAATACAATTGGGACTACTTTTATGCATAAGAGTAGAATATAGATCTCAATAATGACCACTTTTATGTATTCATTTATTATTTCACAAACTTTACTCTGAACCTTAGATCCCATCCATGGAATAGACCAATTAAAGAAGATATTGTCCTTCCCTCAGTGAGTTAACTATCTAAAAGAGGAGATAAGCTTCAAATAAATGATTATGTTGCCTTAGGATACTTGCTATTATCAAAGTTTGTATAATATTTGAAGAAAGAAGTAATCCATAGAAGTAGAGGCTTGGGTTGATTCTGTAAAAAATATGTTTAAGAGGGAGCTGGGATGGTAAGAGATTAACCAAAGAAATTATGTGCATATATGCATTGCCCTTGGACACAAACAATAGGATGGTGAAGCCCTGGTGCAGGGTGGGAGGCAGGTGGAGGAGGACAGTGGGGGCTGGGGGTGGAAGGATAGAAGAGACATCTGTAATGCTCTCAACAATAAAGATTAAATATAAAATATGTTTAAAGGGTGGAAGGTGGTGGGATGAATTTTCTAGGCAAAGGGAACAGTAATGATTGGTATACTGATAGCTAGAGTATGGTGAATGTTTGAATTGTGGGAGATAAGTTTCTGAATTGAAGAGGTAAGTGTCTGAAAATTTAAACACATACAGTGTTTCATTCTTCAGAAATTTCTTTAGGTTCTGCCTCTAGCCCCTGTCTCCTCATTCTACCTGATCTCCATGGCAGACTTTTTTCTTCAGATCCAGTTCTAAAGCACTCCATCTGTCCCTGAGCCCACCTTCACCTTGGACACAAACATTAGCTCTCCTTCGTTCTTTCACTCGCAGTCACGGGACAGATTCTGAAGGCCCCTGCTCAGGAAAGAGCCCAAGCTCATCCACCCAACAATAGCCTGGGCAGCAAACTTGACCAGGAAAGCTTTGTCTGCCTCATGAAAGAGTTCAGATTGTTCCCTCTAGTCTAGGCAATGAGGTTCCATTTTTATACTTTGTTCAGAAATTTAAAAAGATGAACATTTAATAGGACATAACTAGAATGGCATTAAATCTAGATCATAACCTTTGATTCCCATTATAGTATTCTGAGACTTAATGGAATGATTAACTTAAACCATTAATCCAGGTAAACATTTGATCCATTGTTGTTTAGATTTTGGGAAAAGAATGTGATTCAAGTCTTGGAAATAAGCCAATATTCTACTCTGCAGATTTTAGCAGCACTCAGAGAACTGTTCTCCTGATATCCATATGTCATTACGCATGGATGATTTATTAATCATCAGATGTATTTTAAAATACTGCACATACGCAGATTATAATATGCCCAATAATCATGCACTGTAGTGCGTGATTTATGTTGCAGACTTCTCTATTTAACATCAGGGTTTTGTTTTTTTCTGGAGGCAATCTCTTCAGAAAAAAATTGGCTTCATGCCTCTGCTGCTTTTCAGTGGATAAAGGAGCCTTACATGACAATCCTAAGAGAAGGAGCCGTTTTTCTTACCCCAGCTAACAATCATTTTAATCACTGCTGAAGCACTCTCTCTTATGGAACTTCAAGTTTCGTTTTCAGTTTCAGCACTCAGTGTCAATCCCTAAAGATGGTATCCTTTGCTGAAAGTATACAACTATGATTAAGACAACAGTGTTTAGGTAAAGACTCTGAGACGTCTGCCCACAGTGGTACAGGTGGTACACTGGGCAGCTCCAGGGAGAGCCATTCATAGTCATCATCTTTTTTATTAGGACTATTGTCCTGGCAGAGAGGAAAATGCCTTCTCCTAATGTGCACAAAAGGGCCATAGAGGCTAGCAGCACATGGGGTAGGAGATGCAATTGTACTGATTTTATAATTTAGTAGTATATTTCTTCATTCCCAAACCTATGCTCAATGTTTTGATAGTATGCTTTAATAAGGAAACAAAAGCAAATGTGTTTGGGAAGTTTGAGGGATGTTGAAAGGAGATTGAAGTCATTGAAAGTGATTTAAGAATTAGAACAAATAGGTGAAAATATGAAGCTAAACACAAGCTTAGAAGAAAGAAATCATCCTAGAAATATGATGAGAGGGTTAAGAATCACAATGACGCTCCACCAGCGTGGGTCAGTGGTTGAGCGTTGACCCAGGAGGTCAGGGTTCTATTCCCGGTCAGGGCACATGCTGGGGTTGCAGCCTGGATCCCCAGTGGGAGGCTTGCAGGAGGCAGCCAATCAATGATTCTCTCTCATCATTAATGTTTTTATCTCTCTCTTCCTTCTTCTCTGAAATAAAAACATAATAATTTTTTTAAAGAAAAGAATCACAATGGCCTTGAAGGCAGAAAGGCTCAACTCGCTGATTTTTCTATTAATAGTAAGTTTACTAATAAAACCAAGCTGAGAGTGGTCAGAAACCCAGATCATACTATTAGTGACTTAATTCAGAGTGCATAGAAAACTTTTTAAGTCTATATCTTGTCTTGAGATCCAGCCTCACAGGGAGAGATTGTATGTCTTTTAACCTTTGAGAAGCATCATTTTCCCTCTATGTACAGAGGACAAAACACCAGCTTGGAGCAAAGCCCCTGGGACATTGTAGATACAATTCAGCTCTCTGGATAGAAGTATTTAAACAACAGTTATCTTGATAGAGTTAAAAGACCTCTACAGAAAGACTTGACTGTTAATTCTTCTATTTATGTTTTTATTTCTTTTTTTTTTTCGAGTAAACAAATGGCGGGGGAAAAATGAAAATTATACTGGCAGAGGGCTGACCTCTATTTTATATAATTTGTAGCTAAAAAGCTTACAGGCTAAAAGATGTAAATATATGCAGATCTGAGAGCAAGACCTCACAAGGGAAATAGCCGGGAGAGATTGAAGAGAATGTGGGCCATACACAGGAAAACCGCGGGGGCTCTTAGCAACCTGGAAACCTGAAATGAATTATTATCTGGGTCCCATTGTGACCTACTTAGTATCCCGGCAGCATGTTGGCATAAGGAGAAATTGGGGGCTGTAGGAAGTGCTTATTTACTTGACCTTGAAGATCCAGGAACCAGTAGGATGACTGCTGATTTGGCCCAGTGAGCACACTGCTCTAGCTACGGGCCAACCACATCATGTTAATATGACTTGTTGTGTCATGTTGAAGACCAAGGCAGTCTGAGACCATGTCTTCTGCTGAGTTTCCCTTTGTTGGACTGTGCTATTTGTACCTAAGTTTTAAGTATTCCTGGTAACAGCGGTAGAAAAAAAGCAAAATGTACACCACTATTGTTCATACTTTTTCCAAGTCTCCTGGCTTCCTTTATTAATTACATCACAATGAGAAGAGAAACAGAGCCATGCATTTCAGATGAAAGAATGACAAATCAGTTGCTTTGAATAGAAGAGCAATGCATATCTTTAAAAAGAAGCATGTAGGTGAACGGAAATGGGAATTATTTATAGCAAGATAGAGAAAATCAACATAACATTTATTCAGACCTCAAGAATTCTGAGCACCAGTCAGATCACATTAAAGAGCCAGAATGATGCAAAAAGAGAACATCAGCTTTATCTGCAGGGGCTTACAGATGAGGAACATACGAAACAAAATCGTAATGCTACTTGGCGTGCCGTTCTCCCATGCTCAGAACTCTTGCGCTTTTGTCCCACGCTGCTCCCTGCAGCAAACCTTCTTTCAATGTGCCCTTGAACACAAATCTTTTCTCGTGGCTCTATGAATCAGTGGAGTTCTAAGTAAGGTCTCTTAGCTTTATTTTTCTCTTTTGAGGAAGAATCTGTTGAGGGACCAAGTTGTGCCCCGTCCACTTCAGTCAAAGCAGACATGAGTCATTGTTGAAATTGGATCCTGCACTTAATTTTGCTTATGTAGATCTAATGTATAATATATGCCTCACAAATGGACTCTTTCAGAAGAGTCAAAACCTGAGATGCCATGATTGATGGAAAATTCCAAGTAACCCAATTAACACGAATGAGGAAGTCATCAAATATGAAAACTTTAGGTGAATTAACTGCCATCTAGTGTGTTATGATGTGATGAATAATGGGCATCTGGAGTTTTACTAATGAGCATCTAATGGAAAAGATGGAACTGGCACCAAAAGGTTTAATCCCCAATAATGTATAAAACAAGTCTAAGCCCAAACCAGAAGATCTCTCGGCGCCAGATCCTATGACCTACAATAGGAAGCATTTTATTTAACTCAGGGGTGTGTTACCAGAATGACACGAGCCAGCCAGCTCACAGTGTTTTCATGGGATAGAAATCTCAGCCTTGATCCACTCTGGCCATTTCTCTCTTGTCTTACTGTTACAGTGCAGGGTATTTACTGCCCAAAGAATCACCCAGGTCAGTGGTGATTACCTGTACTCAGCTCTGTAATCAGACAAAGGAGGGCGTGCTGCCCAGAGAGCCCTGAATCACATTACAGCAAACTCTTGACTATGGCACAGATAGCACTCAGAACTGGATGCACTCTTTTTTTTTCCTTCAGGAAAGCTTTTTATAAAGATGTCTTTTAAATACAGAATTAGGCTAATTTGTCACCAACATAAATGACTGCCTATGAGGAGCAATTCGAAAGATCCCCAAGCATCTCTAGAACACAGGTTTGCTGCTATTACTTACCATTTCACCATGAAAGGCTTGTTGCATTGAGCACTGGCTCTCCTTTGTGGAATATGGTTATCTCAACAAAAGAGAGCATGTGCAATATCTTATAAGTCAATGGTAAATATTCACAAAAGGTGTTAGTGTCTTTCCAACAAATAGGAACAATGAAGAGATTTTCATAAAAAGGGAGGAGAAAACAGAAAGGTTCTGGGCCTAGTCCACTGGGTAAAGGGAGCCCACGTGGATTGGTGTCCATGGACAGACATAGCATAGAGTTAGCAGACTCAGTGAAGGGGATAAAAGAACTCCAATGGAATCCTTGCAGTTCCTCAAAAGTATAGTGTTCTTTCCTGCATTCATTTTTTGCACAAGTTATTCTCTTCTCATGGAAGTCTCTTTAACCCATGCCAGTTCTCCTTCACTTATCCTAGCTGACTGAGAAGTTTAGGGAAATTTCCTTATTCTTTCCTCTAGTCACAATGCCTAGAATAGTGTGTATGCTCAATAATTTCTAAAATGATAAATGAAAATACATAGGATCAATTCTATTTAGTTCACAATTTTGCACTGGGCCACTCTAATTAAATGAAGCTTATTTTCCTAATGTATCTACACTATTAAGTTGAAAATGCATTTGGCTAGGAAAAAATATTGCCGGTCAATATGATTCTACCAATGAATGTTGTTGTGCCTATGTTAGAACATCATGATGTTATTAAAACAAACTTTTTTAAAAAATAGGAACTTATCAATGTGATATGATTTCTAGTTCATCTTCCATAGCCACTTTGGAGGGAAAAATCTCTGAGACTTTCCTTTTTTTTTAATTAATAAAAATTCCCCCAAATTTTAACTTTTCACTTAAGAAAATTACTTTTGTCTAAGTGTTTGGCTTCCTTTCAAATCTCTTAATTGAGAATTTAAATTTTTTAAATATCATTTTCAAGGAGAGGTAAAATACATATTAAAAATTAGAGATCCAAAGCTTCTCTGAAGGTCAAGCAAGAATCTATCAGGATATGTGCTGCTGTCCCAATGATGAACCTCTAGTTAACAAGAATAGTGAATTAAGAGAGACAAAGAGTCTATGGATCATTCTATTCTCAACTTACTAATGATTGGCGGTCTCCTTAGCCTATTAGTAATCAAAAACTAGGTTTGGGAGCTTTATAGTATATTCATTTTCTTTTAAAAGAAATAAAATGACATTTAAAGTCTATACATTGATTTTCCCTTAGGAAACTGTTCTTAATGGGCATTTTAATAGGAGCAAGATGACAGGCACAGAAATGACAGCATGGAATCCTAAAATTCGAAAGGGGCGTGATCCTCTCGCCTAGAGCGAATGGATGCAAAGGTTAGGAATTATTGAAATTCATCATTCAAGTAAGTAAATTCCTGCTAAGTGAATAAAGATTTTACACTTAAGAACAATAGAGAGTTGCTTTGCTCCTCATCTGTCTAAAGGAATGAATGAATAAAGGGAAAAAGGAGGGAGGCAAAAAAAAGAAGGGACCTAACATACTACAGAAGGGTATTTACCTTTGAGTTTGGAGGCGTGAGTCTCAAGATGATTGGGAATAATTTCTGATATAAGCTTCCTGGAAGATGATTTTATAATATGAGCTAAAGCTTCAAATTCCGCATGCATTTGGTTCAATAACTCCACTTCTAGGAATGTATCCCAATAAAATATTCAAACAAGTGTGTTTAAATTAATATATGTCTGTTCTTTCATATTGTGTTTTTTTTAAATATATTTTATTGATTTTTTACAGAGAGGAAGGGAGAGGAATAGAGAGTTAGAAACATCGATGAGAGAGAAACATCGATCAGCTGCCTCCTGCACATCTCCTACTGGGGATGTGCCCACAACCCAGGTACATGCCCTTGACCGGAATCGAACCTGGGACCTTTCAGTCCGCAGGCCAACGCTCTATCCACTGAGCCAAACCGGTTTCGGCCATATTGTGTTTTTTTAGTAAAATAAATTCTAATTATAAATGTTTGGTTAAATAAATAATGATATCCCATGATGACATAGATATATATATATTGATTGGCTTATAAAAATGTTTGGTATTTTTTATGTGAAGAAGTAGATTATAAAGTGACATACAAGGTACAATCCCATTTTATAATATGCTTTGTTGTATTTTATATATTTTCCTAAGATTATTTCATTTATATATAACATATATCTAATACACACCTAAGACAAAAACAAAAAATAAATACTAAAAATGGTTATCAGTAAAGGTTGACATTCAGTTTTCACATTTCTATAGTCTATCTATTAACAAGAAAAATGAAAGAGATAATAAATTTAAGAAAAAATAAAGGGAACTTTTAAAATCTATTATAGAGGAAAAGATATAATGATGGTGACGATACTTGCTTTTAATGCTGACAACACTATTTTCACTTCTTTAGTTTTGTTCAAAAACTAGGAAAAAACAATGATGGTTTTGTCCTGAAAGTTTTCCCCCATCTAAGTACTTCTCTCAGACTTACTATTTATTTACCGCATCTTCTGGGACATGACTACAAATTGGTTCCCAACTTGGGAATACACAAACCCCCCAAACTAATATGTAAAACAAATTGTTCCATCATCCCATGGTTAACAATTGTGAAGAATTATTGGTATTATAAATAATGTTCAATTGAAATTTTAGAACAGATATGGCTCTGCCTGAGTAGTTTATTGGAAAATCATTTGTTTCACATCCGTTTTGGCATCCAGTATTCACTGTGAATTATGTCGTTATAGCCCAGTTTATTATATTTCTGTTTGTTCCACTGTGTATATATGTGTCTTAGGCTTTAAAAAGGTAATTCGTGCCCTCAAAATGTATTATGTAACAAACTGTGATTCATGCAAATCACTTTGATTTATTTTCCAAAAATGCAGCCGGCTTCAATTAATCAGTTGCTATTCATTTCCTACGTTTCAATTGCACTCACAACAAAAGCTCCAGTGGGTTATCACTTACATGGGGGACTGGCCTCCAGAGGGTATGAAAGACACAACAATCAGACATTATACCAAGCATACAATTATAGTGTGTGTCCCCACAAACTCCAATAAATCACACATCGCATTATGTAGGACTCCCACGTCTCTGAAGTTCTCCCTTGCCGGAGCCACCTACCTGCTGTAATCACAGCGTTCTGCCGTGCGTGGGTGCGCAGCGTTCAGCCTGCTGAGACCCGTTCCATGCCTCCCGGTGTGTGGCAGGAGTCGGGCAGGCAGATTGCTATATCTATGTGCTGCCCTGCCCATCACGACGAATAAGTACCGAGAAGTGCTGGGTTCCGGGGCACGGGCTTTGTTTAGGAAAGAACGGAAGTGAAAAGAACCTAGCAATTTCAAACGTGCTTGGACATTGGTGATATACAATATTTTCGTGTAGTTCTTCTTACTCGAAATGTAAAAATGGACGTAGCAAGTACTTGCAAGAGATGTTATGAACTACGTATAGAAAAGGTTCTCTTTCATCAAGGAAGTATTTTAATTATGGGACAACTTCGAGCATAATTACCACTCCTTCTTTTCCTTAAGCGTCACCGTGTCTCAATCCTATCCCATAGGATGAACTAAGAGCAATGGGGTGGGATTCGCATTTCATAAGAGGTATATTATTATTTATTTTCCTAGCAGTAACAGGGTACTTAGTGTCATTTAAAATAGAGGGCATTATTAAACCCAAACCACTTTTTTTATGCCAGCTATTTATAAGCTACATATAAATAGTTCTAAAATATAGGGTGCAGAAATGACTAATTGCATGAAGTACATACTCATTAGGAGTTACACTGCCCACAAAGGGAAGATTTCTATGTGGATTTCTGATGCCATGGCCAAGTTACTCTTAAGACAATGAAACAAGATCTTATTTGGGGATATTTCTTCTGGGGCCACTAGCCATGGAACTATGTAAAGGTCAGACGAATGTAGCATTAGAACTAGTCTCACCACGTAGGGAGAGGACATAGCAACAGGCTGCCAATCATTTGGCATGTGATTGTGAACTTTCACATGGCTGTCTGTCAGTAAGGCAAACCTCAGTTGCAAAAGCCACAAACAGTAGTTGGTAAGTATTTCAAAGAGAAACTCTCAACTTCCACATTGATACCATTGCCTGTTTGCAGTTCCAATGTTCTCTTTTCCTTATTCAAACAAAAATTAAAGTGAATACGCATTTATATATTGAATTTCTATCAAGTTATTAGTCATCAGAACCTTACCCTATGGCGTTGAGTACAGTTATCACAACAAATCTGTGAAGGAGAACAATCCCATCTGAGCCAACAGAGGGTCACAGACAACAAGTAACAATGCAGGCTTGGAGACAAGCCTGAGGACTGCAGGCTGTTAGATTCCCTTCTTGGCTTCACTGTGGAAAAGAGGAACCATTTAGCTGCAAACTATGATGAAATAATTTGTTTTATTGCACTAGCTATAAAAGATGCTTTTTTGTGAAAGACACAAATAAAAATTACCTGTTAAATGATGTCCTGATCTCTAATTTATGTGAGGAAATAGGAATATGGCAGTGGCACTGCATGTGTGGCTGAGGATGTTGACATGCCTAGATTGTCCTGCGTGCTCCAGGTGGGCCCTGTAACCAGCAGGGTGAGAGAGAGAGAGCAGGAGGTGTGATGACAGGGGTTGGAGGGATGCTCTTTGAAGATGGAAGAAGGAGCCAGGAGCCAAGGAAGGCCGGTGGCCTCTAGGCACTGGACAAGGCAAGGAAATGAGTTCTTTCCAGAGCCTCCAGAGGAAGCCGCCCTGCTGACACCTTGACTTTAGCCCTGAGTTCAATGACTTTAACTCATTTCTGACTTTTGACCTCCAGAACTGTAAAATAATAGCATGTGTTTTTGAAGATGCTAAGTTTGTAGTAATTTTTACAGCAATAAGAAACGAGTACAACCATCATCCCTACCCTAAAAATTAAACAAATGAGACAAAAGTATAAACTTAAGAGTTTTAAACGTATCAAAGAGCTAATGCTAAAAGAAAACCCTGAGACAATTAAAGTTTAAGATGGACAAGATTTTCCTAAGAGAGAACCATATGGCTGCTTTCATTGATGGGAAAACAGTAGTAAAAAGAGAAGGAGAAACTAATCTTCCATGGATGGAGGTAAAGAGAAATCAGTGCAACTTTTATAGTAAAAAGAGAAGGAGAAACTAATCTTCCTCCATGGATGGAGGTAAAGAGAAATCAGTGCAACTTTTAGCAAACGTTGACTAGTTCGGGTGGGTTAGTATGGCAGATTACAGTCCCAAGTAAGAGTGAATCTGGACCCGTCCACCAACTCACTAAGTGCACAGGGACAACATGCTAAAGGCTGGGAGCAAGAAGAGAGACTGAGAGGGTCTCCCCTTAGGCACGCAGGCCTTTCTCCAAAACACGAGGCAGAGGAGACCAAGGCTGCATGCCGGGGGAGGGGGGCATGGGACAGAGGTACCCCTGAGTTGCACAGAATATTCACTGGTCTTTTACTGATTTCAAGGCAGTAGACCACCGCCTTGGGAGCAGGGTAGGAAAACACAGATTTCCTGAGAGTTAAGGCAGCAGATAGACAGCACTGTCCTCCGAGACAGAAAGCCACGGCCGGTTTGGTGAGCAGTAAGTCCTTCCAATAACTCAAACATATTGGGAATTGAGTTTTAAAACATTGAAGTATCTCTAGAGAATTATTGGTGCTCATATCGCAAGCCCTACTGAAAAGAAAGTGCTGATCCGGAACTCAAAGTGTTTGAAGCCAGCAGCAAACTAAATCTACCGCAAAGCTTACATTCAGTGCAACTATGGATTAGACTGACTCAGCACCCCTCCTAGCAGCCTGGCAGAGGAAGGGAAAGCCCTTTGCTGGCAGTTTCTACTGTTCTTGACACAAAATGATTGCCATAGAATAAAAATTATAAAACAGGTGAAGAAGTAGAAAATGTGACCCATAAGGAAAAGGCAGAAAGAGGCTGACAGATGACCTAGATATTGGATTTAGCTAAGAAGAACTTTAAAATAACTCAGACTGTGTTACAGGATCTAGTGAAACTTGATGAAATTAAAATTTTCAGAAGATAAAATATAAAAGTATAAAAAGAGCTAAGTAGATAATGCTAGGACAATATAAACAGTGTAAAATTCATTCTTGGGTACAAGGGTATATTGTACACAGCAGAAGATCCATGAATTAGCAAACAATAGAAATTATCCAAACAGAAATGCAAAGAGAAAAAAATATTTAAATTGACTGGGGAATCTAATACTTACTGAATGATATCAAACCATTTAGCATATGTATAACTGGGGGGAGAAAGAGCAAATGAGGCAAAGAATTATTTGGAAGAGATAATAGCTGACAATTTTCCAAAATAATGAAGTATTCCAACCCACAGATTCTAGGCATAACATATTCAAAAGATAAAAAGAAAATCTTAAGAATAGCCAGGAAAAATAAACCACATTACATGCAACAGAAAAGAATAAAAATTGACTTCTCATCACCAAAAAAAAATTTAAAGGATGGCAGAAGTCAATGAAATAACATATTTTAAGTAATGAAAGAAAAACTAGAATGCTGTATATACCAAATATATTCCTCAGAAATAAAAGCAAAACAGGCATTTCAAATAGACAAAGCCAAGAGAATTTATCTCAATAAACCTGATTTACAAAAAAAAAGGCTAATGAAAAAGTTTTAGTAATGAAGGAAGAAAGAAAAATAATACAACATAGAAGCCTATATCTACAACACTAGAAAGGGTAACTATGTGGGTAAATGTAAGGGATATATATATATGCCATTTCTATTTTTAATATGTATTTACATATAAAATATGTATATATGCATATTTATATTTAACTTTTATTTAAGACTATTGACAATGCAAAAAAAAATAACAATATGTTTAAGGTAATAAAATATAAGCAAGTAAAATATATAACAAAAACACACAAAAACAGGAAGGAGGTTAAGTAGGATTATGCTGTAAGATTCTTACACTGTCTGCACAGTAATGTTGAACAGTAGACTCTAAGAAGTTAAGGATGAATATCATCCTCTCTAAAGCATGCACTAAAAAGTAATTTAAAAATCTATTAAAAAAATAAAATGCAATTCTAAAAAATATCTTATAAACCCAATAGAAAACAGAAAAAGAGAAACAGGAAAATCAGATGATAAAAATAAAAAATAAATACCAAGATAATGGACTTAAACCAATCATGCAAATAATTACATTAGGTACATATGCATGTGCTTCATGGAAAGGCAAAGACTTTCAGACTGGATCAAAAAGTAAGACCCAATTGTATGCCACCTTAAGGTATACACTTTAAAGATAATGTGCAGATAAAGACATAAATACAGGTTGAAACAAAAGAGAGGAAAAGCTGTTACAACTATCAAGCAAAATAGACACGACAAAAAAAAAGATAAATAGCATTACAAAGACAACTACCATGCTAATAATATATCAATTTTGAAGAAAAAAGGATAGATATATTTTAAATGGTAAAAGGGCCAATTCATTAAAAAATTACAAAAATTTGAAATATATACTTAGTGACAGGACTTTGAAATACATGAACTCAGAAGTGACAAATCCATAATGATAATTAAAGATGGTAACACCCCCTGCCAGTAATTGAGAGACCAACAAAATAACTACATTAAAGAGTAAAGATGTAGAAACACTGTCAAAGAAACTGAACAAATTAATATTTATAGAACATTCCACCCAATAATTCAGGAATAAAAATTCTTTTGAAATGCACATGAGATAACCAAGACAGATCATATGCTTAGTTATAAAAGAAGTATTAAACCTGTCAAGAAAATAAAAACATATATAGAGTATTTCTCTGACCACCACAGTATTCAATTAGAAATAATATGTAGGAAACCTCAAACTATTTCAAAAATAAGTTACACACATCTAAATAATTCATGAGATAAAGAATAAATCACTAGGGAGATTTTTAAAAAATATTTTAGAGTAATGATGAAAATACAATATATAAAAATTTGTATAATGCAATTAAATGTATTGATCTCCAATTCTGAGTAAAGAAGAAATGTTTAAAATAAATAATCTCAGCTTTTATTTTAAGAAATGGAATAAAATAGGGCAAAGTAAGGTAAAAAAAAAATAGAGGGGGAAAATAAAGATAAAACAAAAATTAATGAAATAGAAAACAAAAAATACAGCAACTAAACAACATAAATGTTTGTTCTTTGAGAAGATGAATACATTTTATAAAGTCCTAGCAAGATTGGCCAAGGAAAAAAGACAGAGAAAACATAAATTAGTAGTGTTCAGAATGAAAGAAGGATAGCACTAAAGGGCCTATAGCCCTTAAAAAGAAAATAAGAAGATATTTTAAACAATTATATGCCAACAAATTCAACATAGATGAAATGAAAATTCCTTGAGAAATATACTTTACAAAAACTGACACAGAGAGAAATTAAAAAAAAAAAACTGAATAGCCCTGTATATAACAGGAGAAATAATTTGAATTCAAATTTTACACACATACAAAAAGCAGATCAACTACAACAAAATTGAGTTCCAGATGGTTTTAGTGAATTCTACTAAACATTTTAGAAGAAATAATACCAAGCATACACAATATTTTTTACAAAATGGAGAAGGAAAAAAAAATTTCTCAACTCATTTTATTGGGCCACAACAACACTAATTACAAATTTGACAAGGTTATTATTTTTAAAAATTTTAAGGAAATAGAATTATAGAAAAAAAAATCAGTCATGAATATATATAAAAGTTCTCAACAATAAATCAAACTCAGCAATATATAAAATGGATCATATATTCTATAGTCAATGGCATATATAGTAGGAATGCAGAGTTGGTTTAGTAATTTAAAAAAAACAATAATTCATCACATTAACATAATAAAAGGGGCAATTATATGATAAGTGAAAAAAATGATTTGACAAAATTTAATGCTTATTGACAATAAAATTCTCTGCAAACAAAAGAAATTTTCTTTAATCTAATAAAGGGTATCTATTAAAAACATACAGTAATCATCAAACTTAATAGCAAAACATTGATGACTTTCTAAGGAATATGAGAATGTCTGTTCTCATCTTTTCTATTTTAACATTGTAGTTACTCTAAGTTTTGTCATTGTAATAAAGCAAGAAAAATAAATAAAGGCATAGAATTAAAAAGGTGACAAAGAGAAAACAGTTTTTCACAGATGATATCATTGTATACCTAGAAAATCCTAAGAAATTCACAGAATAAAAACTACTAATACTAATGAGTCAATTTAACACATTTACAAATTATAAGGTTTTTTAAAATATATTTTATTGACTTTTTACAGAGAGGAAGGGAGAGGGATAGAGAGTTAGAAACATCAATGAGAGAGAAACATTGATCAGCTGCCTCCTTCACACCCCCTACTGGGTGTGCCCACAACCAAGGTACATGCCTTTGACTGGAATCAAACCTGGGACCCTTCAGTCCACAGGCTG
>NW_005370250.1:1429223-1442299 GCF_000412655.1 Myotis brandtii
AAAAAAAAACTGAATAGCCCTGTATATAACAGGAGAAATAATTTGAATTAAAATTTTACACACATACAAAAAGCAGATCAACTACAACAAAATTGAGTTCCAGATGGTTTTAGTGAATTCTACTAAACATTTTAGAAGAAATAATACCAAGCATACACAATATTTTTTACAAAATGGAGAAGGAAAAAAAAATTTCTCAACTCATTTTATTGGGCCACAACAACACTAATTACAAATTTGACAAGGTTATTATTTTTAAAAATTTTAAGGAAATAGAATTACAGAAAAAAAATCACTCATGAATATATATAAAAATTCTCAACAATAAATCAAACTCAGCAATATATAAAATAGATCATATATTCTATAGTCAATGGCATATATACTAGGAATGCAGAGTTGGTTTAGTAATTTAAAAAAAAAACAATAACTCATCACATTAACATAATAAAAGGGGCAATTATATGATGATAAGTGCAAAAAACGATTTGACAAAATTTAATGCTTATTGACAATAAAATTCTCTGCAAACAAAAAAAATTTCTTTAATCTAATAAAGGGTATCTATTAAAAACATACAGTAATCATCAAACTTAATAGCAAAACATTGATGACTTTCTAAGGAATATGAGAATGTCTGTTCTCATCTTTTCTATTTTAACATTGTAGTTACTGTAAGTTTTGTCATTGTAATAAAGCAAGAAAAATAAACAAAGGCATAGAATTAAAAAGGTGACAAAGAGAAAACAGTTTTTCACAGATGATATCATTGTATACCTAGAAAATCCTAAGAAATTCACAGAATAAAAACTACTAATACTAATGAGTCAATTTAACACATTTACAAATTATAAGGTTTTTTAAAATATATTTTATTGACTTTTTACAGAGAGGAAGGGAGAGGGATAGAGAGTTAGAAACATCAATGAGAGAGAAACATTGATCAGCTGCCTCCTGCGCACCCCCTACTGGGTGTGCCCGCAACCAAGGTACATGCCGTTGACTGGAATCACCCACAACCAAGGTACATGCCTTTGACTGGAATCAAACCTGGGACCCTTCAGTCCACAGGCTGACTCTCTATCCACTGAGCCAAACCGATTAGGCCTAGTTATAAGGTTTTGATACAAAAATCTCTCTATATTAGCCAAAAAAATAAAATTTAAAAATATACCATTTATAAAAAATTAAATACTTAGAAATAAATTTACCAAAATATGTGTATTATATCTGTCTTGAAAACTATAAAACTTTACTAAAAAACTTAAAGAAAATCTAAATAAGTCTACAGAGAGGACATGTTCTTGATTGGAAGATTTTATGTTGCTAAATATTCATTCTCCTCAAACTGATCTATAGATCCTACACAAATAACAAAGTACCAACAACATTTTTTAAAGAAATTGACACAATGAATTTAAAATTTATATGTAAATGCAACATATCATCAAAACAACCTTCAGCCTTGGCCAGTGTGACTCAGTTGGTTGAGCATCCTCCCTGGCACAGACATTTACAGAATCCCAGAATGCTGGTAATTTTAAATTAAAAAATTTAATTATTGTATATGAACACAGGTTACTCTTATCTTTCAATGAAAGATATAGCTGGCTATCGCTCAAGTTCTTACTATTCATAAGTTTCCAAACGACATACAAATCATTTATTGTTTCTAAATTTTTATGTTGTATTGATCTTTTTAAGTTATTAAACAATTAATACTGATGAGCTAATTAAAGACAATATCATAGTTAACAAAACTAACCTCTTTTTATATTATGTCATTAAATGAATTTATGTATATTTCATTATTATATAACTAGAGGCCCGGTGCATGAAAACTCATGCACTTGGGAAGGTCTCTCAGCCCAGCCTGTATGCTCTCACAATCTGGGACCCCTCAGGTAGGGTCCAGTCCCATTGCAGCATGGCTCTGGTTCCCCGGAGCCTCCAGGTAGGGGGAGGGACCAAGATTCCCAGATCACAGCATGGCTCTGATTATCCAGAGCCTGCGGGTTGGGGGAGGGACCAAGAGGCCAGTCCAATCGCAGCATGGCTTTGGTTCCCCAGAGCCTGTGGGTGGGGGAGGGACCCAGAGGCCAGTCCAATGGCAGCATGGCTCCGTTCCCACCATGCCAACAGTGGCTGGGACTCAGGACTGACTCCTGCTGCAGGCGGCCTGGACCCAGGACTGACTCCCACTGTGGGCAGCCGGAACTCAGGACTGACTCCGGCCGCACCAGCCGGGACCTTAGCTTGGTGTTCAGTCATCTGTCCGGATGTTTAGGTTGTGACGGACCCTGGATTGTTATATATTGGGATATACATATATATGTATAGATTTGTTTTTGAAAAGATTAATACATCTCATAAAATCCAGCAAGATTGGCCAAGAAACCAAAAGCAGAGATAACACAAATACTTATATCCAGAAATAAGTTATATATATATCTTACAACTAGATACCATCCCTTTTATTTCCCCAAAGCCAAAACAATAAACCCAATCTCTATGAAGCTTTATGAACTCTTTTCCAAAAAGTTTTCTTATTTCTCAAATGTATAAAGTGAATGAAATTGATTTTTGCTAATACCAACTTCTGAACACCAGTGTATATTCTTAAAATTATTACTGAATACGTGCAGAGCTAAAAGCAGAGTTAGACTGTCTTTTCCCATTACAATGACAATCTAAACTTGACACATTGACAAAATCTTAACCTTTTATTCACCAAGGTAAAGACTCCCATTCTCTTCAGATCTTTCATTATTACCTCAAACAACCTCTTTTCCAAGTCTTTTTTTTTCTTTTTCTAAATTATTATGAATTGTTTTTTCATATTGGAATATGTAGAGGCTGATAGTTTCTTTGGCAATGTTAGTCACACATTGATTATGTGCTTCCATTTTTAAGGAAAGTTAATTATAAGTGTTTTCCCTAATAGGAGCTAGTTTTTGGAACAGGGAAATGATCACTAGTTGTGGCCCCAATAATTGGGCAGAAATCTCTGGATCAACTTTTTGGATTATATTGAGCAGGACCCAAGAAGGATACAAGATAAATGCCAATTGCAAATATATTGACTTGCCCCAGCCGGTTTGGCTCAGTGGTTGTGCATCAGCCTGCAGACTGAAGTGTCCCAGGTTTGATACCTGGTCAGGGCTCCATCCCCAGTAGGGAGCATGTAGGAGGATGTCCATCAATGATTCTCTCTCATCATTGATGTTTCTATCTCTCTCTCTCCCTTTCCCTTCCTCTCTGAAATCAATAAAAATATATTTAAATATATATATATTTCATTCCTGGTCAACCACAAGTACCTGGGTCGCAGGTTCGATCACCAGCCCAGGTCAATGAGTTTGCAGAAGACAACCAATCAGGTCTCTCTTATATTGGTTTCTCATTGGTTTCTCTCTCATTCTCTCTCTAGCTCTCTCTCATTCTCTCTCTATCTCTCTCTCATCCTCTCTCTCTTTCTCTCTCTTTCTCTCTTTCCCCCTCCCTTCAATTCTCAAACAAGAAAAAATATATGTATAAAAGTGATGTTGGCTCTGCTTCTAATAAGCCGTGTGATCTTTGGTAAACGATCTATCTCTCTGAACTTCAGTTGTATCCAAACTCAGACAAGACTCAGATAAATTTGTTATAAATACAATACAAAGAAAGCCTGCTTTCTCAAGGCTAGAAGCCTGGTTTGTTGGTGTGTTACAGATACATATACTCACTCTACACCTTAATGGTATTCAAGACTCACTTTACCTGCCACATTCCCCACCTCCCATATTCCTTCTCTGCATTCCCAGGGAATTTGATCTGCATAAGTTTTAGGACTCTATTATCTTTGGTTTACATTTCTGCCTTTGGTAAGATTCTGAGTCATTGTGCAAAAATCCCTATTCTTGGAAGCCAGAAAACCTAATTTCCTCAACCTAGGTCAAGAATCTGAAGTCTCTGGACCTATTTCCTCATCTGTTATAATGAAAACAATGTTAACCTCTCCCGCAGTGTTACCCGGAGGGTTAAGCAACAGTCCCTGATTTGAGAACAGTGTCCAGCACATAGTGACATCTCCATCAATATTAGCCGTTTGCATTGTTGTATAGTTATTTTTACACATCTGTTTTCCACACTCCCCTGTAAGTTCCTCAAGGATAAAAATTGTCCCTAATTAGTTCTTTGCATATAGTAAAGTCTTAAAAAAAAGTTAGGGAAGGGAAATAAAGAAAGTAAAAAAAGGGGGCATTGTAAGTGGATAAGAAACATTGACTGGCATCTATACTAATAAAAGGGTAATATGCTAATTAGACCAGGAGACCTTCCGGGAGACCTTCCGAGAGACCTTCCAGACTTCCTCCCAAACAAAGCCATGGTGGCACTAATCCTGATGTTGGCTCTGCTTCTAATAAGCCCTGTGATCTTTGGTAAACCATCTATCTCTCTGAACTTCAGTTGTATCCAAACTCAGACGAGCAGGCCAGAGGGGGGGGGACAGTTGGGGTGAGCAGGCTGGTAGCGGGGTGCAGTTGGGGACTATCAGGTTGGCAGGGGAGCAGTTGGGGGTGAGCAGGTCGGTAGGGGGTCAGTTGGGGGCAAGCAGGCCAGTAGGGAGGCAGTTGAGGGTGATCAGGCCACCAGGGGAAGGGCAGTTGGGGGTGATCAGGCCACCAAGGGGGAGCAGTTGGGAGTGAGAAGGCCGGCAGGCAGAGTGATTAGGGGTGATCAGGTAGGCAGGCAGATGAGCAGTTAGGAGCCAACGGTCCCAGATTGCCAGATTGCCAACGGTCCCAGATGTCCGACTGCCACTGGGACCGGGCCTAAACCGGCAGTCAGACATCCCCTGAGGGGTCCCAGATTAGAGAGGGTGCAGGCCGGGCTGAGGGACACACCCTCCCCCCACCCCACCCCTGTGCACAAATTTTGTGCACCAGGCCACTAGTATCAAATAAAATGTGTTCATTTAACACAGAAATCAGGGAAATATATATTGTCTGACTAGATTTTCTTCACAGAGAATCCCACCAAGTATAGGATTTCAGAAAGATATGTGTTGTAGAAGTAATGCTAAATATATAAGCTGCGTTCATTAGAAAAAGAGTAGTTTCTCCTAGCTTTACTACATTTCATTTGCCACACCACACCCAATAAATAATTTGGTATTTAACAAAATAAAATCCCTACTGCTACACTGAATGTTTCCCTCAGAAGATGGTACTACCCTTGTTGGAGGACTCCCTGAACATGAAGGAGGTAGAGAATGAATCTAAAATGAAAGTGTAAGGAAGAAAGCACAAGTAGAGAGATTTGAAGGAGGTGAGTTTAGTGGTTTTGAAAGATCAGAAGCTTAAACCTACCTGGATGTCAATAAAATACTCCTTGTGTCAATTTCACCCGGAAAAAAAAAAGGTATCTAGTTCTTCATTCACAACAGCATTTGCCTGGCTGACCAACTGTAGTTATATTTATAAGCAGAACAGAAAGAACAGAGTAAATCCTGTTTCGTTGGAAAAACACTAACATTTGATGGCATTCCAAAGCTCCGTGATGCCGTGTGGATGAGAACTTTCCAAGTGCTCTGAGCTACAGAATTGTCTGAAATGGCAAAAACTACAGTCTCAAACATATAAAGGTAGATATGTCTGCTTGGCTCCTTGGCCCAAATTGTATTCAATATTCCAAGTCTAGTTCACAAATAAACATTGCCACATAAAATAAGCACAGGAAAGAGCCAGACTGGCAAATAATGATGTATGCATTCAATTGCACAAAGACCAGACAGAACACAAGTTAGGCCACAGTCCTGCCAAAGTGATCTAAATTGGCATATTGCTGCCTTACAGGTATAAAATTTATTCACATTTTTATTTGATTGCAAAAAAGAAATCTACCTGTTTTTATTGAGTAATAGTCTTACAAATACTTAATTTTCAGATTCCCCTTTTATTCACTATCACAAATGGTCCATTTATTTGATTGCAAAAAAGTAATCCACCTGTTTTTATTCTGAGTAATAGTCTTACAAATACTTAACTTTCAGATTCCCCTTTTATTCACTATCACAAATGGTCCTTTCTTAGTGTGTCTGAAAGAGACTTTGATACCTGCCCTTGTCCAGTGTTTTGGAATTTTATACTTTTGACAAGTAAATGCCAAATAATGGAGCCATCTCTAAAAAGTTGAACCTTCTATAAAGCAATAGATACCAATAGGTGATAGGACTTCACGTGCCATTTATTGAAACTGATGTTTATCACACATTCTAGTTTTACTCAGTTTATTTATACACACGGCACTGATTGTAGAGTGAAGTTTTAATGAACTATATTTGCATTTATAACCTAAGGCTACTGCAGGTAGCCTAGAATTTTTGGAGCATATCCAATTTAATATAATTTTATTATTTTTTAACAAATTAAATGTCACTTAATTTGTATACCTTTGTAAAACTTTTAATATATTTATAATCCAGAAAAAAAAATATTTGCAAGGATAAGAGTTTCTGTTTTTCATTTAGAAAAATAGTATTACCATGCTTCACATGTATTTAAAATCTATATCTCTTTCTGCTTAAGCTACAATCCCAGAAGGGAATGTCCGTCCACAAGACAGCAGCCCTTGAGACCCACTGCCACTCCCAGCCAGGCATAGTCTAGAGTTAGCAGTTAGAATCAGCGACAATTAACTAATACTGCATGTTATTACACGGTGTCCTCAATTCTAAGCAAATCAGAATGACGTAATGCCTCCCTGGTTAGTCCTTCAGACTTCCAAAGGAAATTTTTGTTTGTATCCAACTTTACAATAAATTAGAGGACTTAGAGCTGCACTGGTTTCTTCTAATTTGGCATTGGCATTGACCCCGGAATAAAGGTCCTCTGGAATCCAGGACGATGCAACTGTGTACAGCAGGATAGCACCAGAGGTCAACCAAAAAAAGCTTTCTGTTTCGGAAATCTTAAAACACGTAATGGATGGTTTCCTCCTCTCTGTCTTGTTTTCACTCTCTGGGTCTCCTGAAAAGGTTACATTTTTTACCCTTTCAGTCATTTTGTTTTTCTCTTTGCGTTTTGTATCTATTTTCTTGTCAATTTCCTCACTTTATTTTATCTCTTTCTCTTTGGTACGTCTCACTATTTTACTTTACATTAATTCTTTCGGTCTCTAGTATTCCTTTCTATAGTAACCTGTCGTGTGCTTCAAGAATGCTGTGTTTTACTTCATGAGGATACAAATGATCATTTTTTGAAGTTTCTGTACTCCAGCCAGTTCTCTTTCCCCCAGGTTGCATTTTTTAGTTTGTGTGAGTCAGCACTTTCACATTGAAGGCTTTCCTCAAATGTCTCGTGATCCTTGATTCCTCACTCATATGGAAGCATGGGGCTCTATGAATTGATGTGAGGATCTGGGCTCTAGAACAGAGTTGGTAAAGAGAAACCGCTGTTTCAGGTACCCTGAGGCCATTACCTTTCTTAAGCTGTGGAGTCCCAGAGAAGAACCTACAAGCCCCTGAGCAGAGGACACAATACAGCTGCCAGAATTCTAGAATCCAAGTGGACTCCAGGGTCTGAAATGGAGATGTGTTACTTAGGTGGAAATATTAACTTATGGTTTTCAGTCAGTGCTTCCAGATTCAACTTGGAACAGACTTTCATACCATTTTGTTTTTAGCTCTACCTTCACCTCCACTTTTAGGGTCACATGTGGTCACGAATTCCTGAGCCTTTTCAGGTTCCTGTGGTGAAAATCAGGTTTTTCTGACTGCTGGCTTAGGGTCAGCTTCCCCAGCTCTGCTCAGGTCAGTCACCCCCAACACATCTGCTTTCCAAGTTCAAAATTGTGAGGCTGTTGTCCTTCGCCAGTTCTTTTGGCTTTGTGAGCTTCAGTCTGTGGATTTCGATGGAGCAGGGCTGCTCCCAGGGGCATATTGGAAACTTGTTGAATTGGTTTGCTTGATTTTGATAATCACAGTGATTCATGGATACTAATATTGTTCGATAGGCAGGAGACAACTTCATGTTTGCCATTCTATAAATATTTTGCTTAAGAAATCATATCACAGTCCACTCTCAGACTAAGAATCCTAGCATTAGATATATTTCTGAGATACACAGTCTGAATTCTGCAGAAATGCCTTAAGTGAACTTTTTTTTTTCATATTTTTAAGGGGAGCTTTGTTTTCTTATTTTGCTTAGCTCTGATCACAAAGAAAATTTTTTTTCTCTTTCAGTGTCTATTAATCCACTCAGAAATGCAAATTATTTATGTTGATTTTATTAACAGTACTTTGAAAAATTAAGCTAGCTGAGTTTGCAGAAATGCTAGCTGGTTTTGTTTCATTTCACATCTTTAATTGCCTCCTTTGTGAGAATGCATAATTAGGCCTTGAGTCTAATTCATGATAAATACAATTAATTCAAATATTTAAAAATAATTACCGACAGCCTCAAAAAGAGCAAGATTAATGAAACCTACAAAACAGTTCCGTGAACTTCAATTTATTGTCTTATTTAGCTTGACCAACTCTAAAACAAGACTCTCCGCTAACTTATTCAAAAACTGAGGAAAGAAGAAAAGAGGAGTGAAGTTACATTTATTCTTTAAAAATATACTATGAGATGTCAGTAGCTGTTCCACAAAGGGACTCAGTATAGTGGTAAAAGAGTAACTCCCTTACAATGCCTTCCTCACAAACTTTGAAAGCCACAAAATAGAGGAATGAAGAATTCTGATGCAATAGAACTCTCTTTCAATACCTGGAAGTTAATATTCCTATCTCACACAGATATTTATGTTAATGCACATCTTATTTCCCCTGTGATTTGCATTGTCTTGCAGTATTCCACATCAGTAATAGACTTCCAGAAAAGGATTAAAATAATGCCACAGTTAGTGCTTTATCTTCAAAACATCGCACAAGAATGAGAGACACAGTCAAAACTAATCAACCCATCATTTTTCTGCAAAGGTAGAATAAATGTACATTGGTCATATTATACTAATGATCTACCAGATAATCTTGGTAAATAATGTGTACAATATTCTGTTGGCCTACTATAAAAACAATAAAATTTATTCTATAACTTAGAACAAATTGATATTTTAGAGAAAACTATTTTTCCAGTATATCACCATCACTGGACTAACAAATTTACACTGTTCAGAGCAATCCCATTCACTAAAGAGTTAACATATGGCATATCTACCGTGGCCACTTCCTAAGAGTAAATCATTTTTTATAATAATTTTATTTCTTCAGCCATTTGCATAGGACCTACCTCATTGGAGTCACTGGAAAATATCTTTATTTGTTATTGAGGTTACCTTAATGTACATATAAATAACATTGCCACTTCACTCTTGACACAATTCATATTATATTTTGAAACAGGATTTCAATGCTCAGAGTGTTTGTGGACAAAACATACTAGTGTGTCCAAAAGTCTATTGTTTCTGTGTCTGTAAATTACTCTTCTGGTAATTTCCCAGCTGCTGCCAGCTTGCCACAGCTAGTTGCGTGCAGGCTAGTAAAAGTCTTTTTATCCCCATCATCCCAAATCATTCAAACAATAAATTTTCTAGAATGTCATGGACTGGTTTCCCAAAAAAAGGGCTTCAGAACAGCTCAGGAAATAGAACCACCGGTCTATGCATACAAATATTTGATATCTGAAAAAAAGAAAAGGAAAAATTATCAGGTATGTCTCAAACACAGAGTATTTAAGTAATATTTTAAGTTTATATATATAGTAATATATTAAAAAATGAAGGTTTTGCCCTGGCCAGTTGCTCACCCAGTGGTTAGAGCGTCAGCCTTTGGACTGAAGATCACAGATTTGATTCCCGGGTCAAGGGCACGTGTACCTCAGTTACAGGCTTAATTCTTGGCCCCAGTCAAAATACGTACAGGAGGCAACCAATCAATGTGCAATGTGGCAATGTGTCTCTTTCATCTCTCTCTCTCTCTCTCTCTCTCTCTCTCTCTCTCTCTCTCTCTCTCTCTTTCTCTCCCCCTCCCTCCCTCTCTGTCCCTCCCCTATTCTCTCTAAAAAAAAAAATCAGTGGGGAAAAAAATCTTCCAGTGAGGATTTTTAAAAAATGAAAGTTTTGAAAGAGAACCATCCCCCCTAACTATAAAAAGCTGTATGAACCACAAAATAATCACTTTTCTTGTACTTATTAGATAACTAACATCACAACGCAACCAGTAATCTGAAATCTAAGGAAAGACAGGCCCCTCCAAAGAGAAAAGAAGTGAGGATTGCCTCACTTGTAGTAGAATATGTGGGGGAGAGATGCAATTTCAGCTAAAAAGTTTAACATATTTTGAAAAGCTCAGTGTGAGCCAGCAAGAAAGTATCAAAACCCTGAGAACTGCAGACTTAAGGGGAGTCCATCTGCAGGTTCTTTTCTACTGACCTCCACTGGGCGCTGAAGAGAAAGAGCGCAGGCAGAGCATGACACCGGAGAAATTCTTTCTCCATAGCATGGACCCGGGGAGGGGAGCAACCACTGCTGTGGGAGAATCCCGAAGTCCCAGCAGTTCCTTCTTCCCTATGGAATAAAACTCTTAACCTGGTGGGCAAAGGGCAGCAGGGCACAGATGAAGACCCACTGAGTCTGGAGAAAGGGTTTTTAAAAAAGTTCTTAAATCCCTGGGGAAGGGACAGAAAAGATCCTGGGCCAGACCATTAGTGGTCTCCTACTGCTAGAGAGGGAGCGGGGCTGGAAACTCTCACACACAAGACCCACCAAAGCCAAAATTGGCTGCCACAAAGAGCAGAAGCAGGATCACTAAAAACGTCCAACCTCTGAGACCCAAGGGCAGACAACGTGCCTAAAATTGAGGCTGGACTAGGACACAAAAACTCCCCTTGCCCCCACCTCCAGAATCACTGAGTAACAGGCAATATCAGTTTTTCATTATAACAGAAACAAGAACAAGGGAACAAAATCCCTTCTTAAGCACAGGCACAAAGAAGGACAAAAGCTGAAGCTAGGGAAGGAACATTACAAAAGCCCTCCAGCAACCCAGCCCATACCATACACATATGATAATACTAGAGGAATTGGCAACTGGTCATGCACAGAAGATAATCACAGCAACAACAACCAAATACTCCTGAGCTCAACTCCTGAGTATATGGGTGCAAGCTCCAACATTAATGACCTAGCGGAAGAGGCTTGCCTATTTCTGAAAATAAATACTATTTACCTTGGTCTTTATTGCTCTACTTATAATGTCAGCATTCAGACAGGGTGGGGAAATATCTTGTCAAGAGACTAAGGGATCAATATAACCAGACCCAAAGATGAACCAGACATTGAAACTCTCAGAAAGGGAGTTAAAGATAAGTATTCTTAACATATTAATGTCTCTAGTTTAAAAGATGGACAAAATATATTAAGAGGTAAGGAATTTCAACCAATAGAAGAAAAGGTCTTATAAAATACCAGAAATAAAAATGTAATAAATGAAGAATGCCTTTGCACTCTTATAAGAAGACTCAATACAACTAAGAAAAAAAAAACATGCCAGGTGGCTGGGACTCAGGACTGACTCCTGCTGCAGGCGGCCTGGACCCAGGACTGACTCCCACTGTGGGCGGCGGGAACTCAGGACTGACTCCTGCCGCACCAGCCGTGACCTTAGCCTGGTGTTCAGTCATCTGTCCGGATGTTTAGGTTGTGACGGACCCTGGGTCTTTATATATTGGGATATACATATGTATGTATAGATTTGTTTTTGAAAAGATTAATACATCTCATAAAATCCAGCAAGATTGGCCAAGAAAAAAAAAAGCAGAGATAACACAAATACTTATATCCAGAAATAAGTTATATATATATCTTACAACTAGATACCATCCCTTTTATTTCCCCAAAGCCAAAACAATAAACCCAATCTCTATGAAGCTTTATGAACTCTTTTCCAAAAAGTTTTCTTATTTCTCAAATGTATAAAGTGAATGAAATTGATTTTTGCTAATACCAACTTCTGAACACCAGTGTATATTCTTAAAATTATTACTGAATACGTGCAGAGCTAAAAGCAGAGTTAGACTGTCTTTTCCCATTACAATGACAATCTAAACTTGACACATTGACAAAATCTTAACCTTTTATTCACCAAGGTAAAGACTCCCATTCTCTTCAGATCTTTCATTATTACCTCAAACAACCTCTTTTCCAAGTCTTTTTTTTTCTTTTTCTAAATTATTATGAATTGTTTTTTCATATTGGAATATGTAGAGGCTGATAGTTTCTTTGGCAATGTTAGTCACACATTGATTATGTGCTTCCATTTTTAAGGAAAGTTAATTATAAGTGTTTTCCCTAATAGGAGCTAGTTTTTGGAACAGGGAAATGATCACTAGTTGTGGCCCCAATAATTGGGCAGAAATCTCTGGATCAACTTTTTGGATTATATTGAGCAGGACCCAAGAAGGATACAAGATAAATGCCAATTGCAAATATATTGACTTGCCCCAGCCGGTTTGGCTCAGTGGTTGTGCATCAGCCTGCAGACTGAAGTGTCCCAGGTTTGATACCTGGTCAGGGCTCCATCCCCAGTAAGGAGCATGTAAGAGGATGTCGATCAATGATTCTCTCTCATCATTGATGTTTCTGTATATCTCTCTCCCTTTCCCTTCCTCTCTGAAATCAATAAAAATATATTTAAATATATATATATTTCATTCCTGGTCAACCACAAGTACCTGGGTCGCAGGTTCGATCCCCAGCCCAGGTCAAGGAGTTTGCGGAAGGCAACCAATCAGGTCTCTCTTCTATTGGTTTCTCATTGGTTTCTCTCTCATTCTCTCTCTCTTTCTCTCTCTCTTTCCCCCTCCCTTCAATTCTCAAACAAGAAAAAATATATGTATAAAAGTGATGTTGGCTCTGCTTCTAATAAGCCGTGTGATCTTTGGTAAACGATCTATCTCTCTGAACTTCAGTTGTATCCAAACTCAGACAAGACTCAGATAAATTTGTTATAAATACAATACAAAGAAAGCCTGCTTTCTCAAGGCTAGAAGCCTGGTTTGTTGGTGTGTTACAGATACATATACTCACTCTACACC
>NW_005370250.1:1448450-1516159 GCF_000412655.1 Myotis brandtii
TCTAAAAAAAAAAATCAGTGGGGAAAAAATCTTCCAGTGAGGATTTTTAAAAAATGAAAGTTTTTAAAGAGAACCATCCCCCCTAACTATAATAAAAAGCTGTATGAACCACAAAATAATCACTTTTCTTGTACTTATTAGATAGCTAACATCACAACGCAACCAGTAATCTGAAATCTAAGGAAAGACAGGCCCCTCCAAAGAGAAAAGAAGTGAGGATTGCCTCACTTGTAGTAGAATATGTGGGGGAGAGATGCAATTTCAGCTAAAAAGTTTAACATATTTTGAAAAGCTCAGTGTGAGCCAGCAAGAAAGTATCAAAACCCTGAGAACTGCAGACTTAAGGGGAGTCCATCTGCAGGTTCTTTTCTACTGACCTCCACTGGGCGCTGAAGAGAAAGAGCGCAGGCAGAGCATGACACCGGAGAAATTCTTTCTCCATAGCATGGACCCGGGGAGGGGAGCAACCACTGCTGTGGGAGAATCCCGAAGTCCCAGCAGTTCCTTCTTCCCTATGGAATAAAACTCTTAACCTGGTGGGCAAAGGGCAGCAGGGCACAGATGAAGACCCACTGAGTCTGGAGAAAGGGTTTTTAAAAAAGTTCTTAAATCCCTGGGGAAGGGACAGAAAAGATCCTGGGCCAGACCATTAGTGGTCTCCTACTGCTAGAGAGGGAGCGGGGCTGGAAACTCTCACACACAAGACCCACCAAAGCCAAAATTGGCTGCCACAAAGAGCAGAAGCAGGATCACTAAAAACGTCCAACCTCTGAGACCCAAGGGCAGACAACGTGCCTAAAATTGAGGCTGGACTAGGACACAAAAACTCCCCTTGCCCCCACCTCCAGAATCACTGAGTAACAGGCAATATCAGTTTTTCATTATAACAGAAACAAGAACAAGGGAACAAAATCCCTTCTTAAGCACAGGCACAAAGAAGGACAAAAGCTGAAGCTAGGGAAGGAACATTACAAAAGCCCTCCAGCAACCCAGCCCATACCATACACATATGATAATACTAGAGGAATTGGCAACTGGTCATGCACAGAAGATAATCACAGCAACAACAACCAAATACTCCTGAGCTCAACTCCTGAGTATATGGGTGCAAGCTCCAACATTAATGACCTAGCGGAAGAGGCTTGCCTATTTCTGAAAATAAATACTATTTACCTTGGTCTTTATTGCTCTACTTATAATGTCAGCATTCAGACAGGGTGGGGAAATCTCTTGTCAAGAGACTAAGGGATCAATATAACCAGACCCAAAGATGAACCAGACATTGAAACTCTCAGAAAGGGAGTTAAAGATAAGTATTCTTAACATATTAATGTCTCTAGTTTAAAAGATGGACAAAATATATTAAGAGGTAGGGAATTTCAACCAATAGAAGAAAAGGTCTTATAAAATACCAGAAATAAAAATGTAATAAATGAAGAATGCCTTTGCACTCTCTTATAAGGACTCAATACAACTAAGAAAAAAAAAATCAATGAGCTTAAAGATAGGACAATAGAAATTTCATAAACCAAAGACAAAAAGGAATGAGATCAGGATGGAAAAGAGCATCTAAAAGCTATTAAACAGCCTAATATGCATATTATTGTAGTTCTAGAGAGAGGAAAGAGAAAATTAGGCAGAAGATATATTTGAACACACAATAGCTAAGAATTTTACAAAAATGATAAAATATATCAAACTAAAAGTAACTCAGTAAATACCAATAGTATTAATAACAATAATTTTAAAATCTAGTCATACTATATTCAAACTTCTTAAAATGGGAAATAATGAGAAAACCTCGAAAGCAGCCAGAGGAGGAAAAAAGATAAATTATGTATAAAGAAATAAAGGTAAGAATTATAGCAGCCTCGTTTTAAAGTATGCAAGCCAGAAAAAATGTGACATTATTAAAGAGCTGAATGGATAGAAGTCAGGCAAGAATACTAAACTCATTAAAAATAATAATTAAAACTGAAGAGAAAAATTATTTTTCTCAGATAAACAAAAGCTGAGAGAGTTCATTTCCAAAGACCTGCATTAAAAGAAGTATTAAAGCAAATTCTTCAAGCAGAAGGAATATGGTACCAGACAAACTTGGATCTACACCAAGAAAGGCATATCTCTGGAAATGGTTAAAATGAAGTTAAAAGTCTTTTTTATTAATCCTAAAATATAATTACTCTCTAAAGTAAATAGTGTCAATATATTGTGACGTATGGCCTGTATAAAACTGATGTTTTTGAAAAAATAGAAATCTGGAGTATATAATTATTTTTTGTATATTACACAGAAAGTAATATAATATTATTTGAAGGTAGATTTCTAATTAAAGATGTATATTATAAACCCACTGAACAATTAAAAGAGGTATAAAGAAAATATAATTAATTTTTACACAAAAAAATAATATAATTGTATTGTGGAGTTTATGACCTTTCATACATGTAAAATAGTGGTGATAGCATAAAACCAAGGGAGGGAAGAAATGGCAGTACCTTTTATACAGCTTGCCCATGCTATAGAGTACAATGCCACTTGAAGATAAGCTATGATAAGCTAAAGATGCATGTTATAAACTAAAGCGACCAAGAAAAATAACAGACCCACGATTTCCCTAGGTTTAGAAAGCAGATCTGAGGTTGCTTGCGGATGCCAGCGGGTAAGTTGGAGGGCATGGAGTGCAGGCAAAGAAGCATGGAGGAATGGAGGTGATGAGTGCGTTTATTATCTTGATTGTGGTGACGGTTTCATGTGTATACATATTTCAAAACTTATCAATTGCACACTTAAATGTCTGCAGTTATTTACATCAATTATACCTCAATAAAGCTGTTTTTAAAAACTCTGTCAAGCAAACAGTCAATTTCTCTAAAGATGAGCAAAACATTTGAACAGACACTTCCCCAATGAAAATATATAAATGGTCAAGTAAAAGAAGCTCATGAAGAGATGCTCCATATTGTTAGGCAATCAGGAAATGCAAATGAAAACTACATAGAGATGCCACTTCACACTCTCAAGGTGTCTAAAATCAGCAAGTGATGCCCTAACCCAGTGGTTGGCAAACTGCGGCTCGAGAGCCACATGAGGCTCTTTGCCCCCTTGAGTGTGGCCACGAAGTTTCAATCGCACTGTACGTGCACGCCCGCACGTGGTATTTTGTGGAAGAGCCACACTCAAGGGGCTGCAGTTTGCCGACCACTGCCCTAGCCGGTTTGGCTCAGTGGATAGAGCGTCGGCCTGCAGACTGAAGGGTCCCAGGTTCGATTCTGGTCAAGGGCATGTACCTTGGATGTGGGCACATCTCCAGTAGGGGGTGTGCAGGAGGCAGCTGATCAATGTTTCTTCCCCATCGATGTTTCTAACTATCCCTCTCCCTTCCTCTCTGTAAAAAAATCAATAAAATATATTTAAAAAATAAAATAAAAACAGCAAGTGTTGAGGAAGATGCAGAACAACTAGAACTCTGTTACATTGTTGTTGGAAATGCAAAATGATGCCACTTTGGAAAAGTTTGGCAGTTTTTTATAAAGTTAAACATACTTAGCCTGAGACCCAGCAACCCTGTTCCTAAGATATTTACCCAAGAGAAATGAAAGCTTGTGTTCATATGAAAACCTACACGTGCATGTTTCTGGAAACAATGTAAATATCCTTCAACTAGTGAGTGGATAAACGCCTGTGAAACACCCATACCGTGGGACACTACTTAGAAGGAAAGAAACTGATGGACTCAACCACACAAATGACTCTCAGAAATATTTTACTGAGAAAAAGAAGTGAAACACAATGGAGCACTTACTATAAGATTCTATTTATATAAACTTCTAACACAAGCAGAGCTAATCTATCAAGTCAGAGAAGAGATTGGTGTCTGCCTAGGGCTGGGGGAGGCATTTTATTTTGTGTAAAGTACACCTTAAGAGTCTTTATTTCAAATTATAAAAGAAAATGTATGGCCATGATGGTCGTCAGTGAGGGGGGAGGGGAGATTATTCCAGTTCTTTTCCTCTACACCAAACCCTGGCTTTGTTTGACTAACTGTAATTTTATAGATGGATTCCTACACAAATTCAGATATTCAGCAAGAAAAAAATCTTACCTTCTCACAATACAGTCTCCCTTTAAAGGTCTGATAGAAGCACAGATGAATGTTATGAAGGTTTTAACAGCACTTACAAAGTCTTAACACCAGAGAAAAAGGCAGTTTCCTGGGCTGTACGTCCTATTTTATAGAGCTACCTATTTATTTTAATCCTTTCAACCTTTGAAGGGTGAAATGCTGGATAATTTCAACATAAGAAATGCACCCCCCCCCAGGGCTTCATGTGTTATGTTAAGAAGTGGTACAATGTTACCTTTTAAAAGCAGAATTCAAATTCATATGGACATTGACACCTATGTGAAATAGCAAATAAAATATGCATAGAAAAGAGATTGGGAAAACACACATCAAAATGTTAACTAAGTTATGAAACTATGGGCAATTACTTTCTCTACTTATTACTTTCTCTTATTGGTATTTTGCATTTTCTATCGTGAAAATGTATCATTTTGTGATTTAAAATTAGTAAGTTATCTCGAATTGTCTAGAACAAATGAAAAGGTAAATACACTTCTCATTGCCCTGCACACCTCTTTATATGAAAGTTTTACTCACCTGACATGGACAGTGTTTTAAGATGTGCAGAACACATGTGCTTTAGCTAACTTTAAAAGTTTGTTTGCATAAAGCAGAGTAATGGGATCTGAATCTCTCTCTTTTTTTCTCTTTTCTAATTTTGAAAGAGTTTTTCTGCCTAGAGTTTCTATTCTCCAGCACAGAGCACTTGTGACTGGAGCAGCTGTATATACTGGTGATAGAAAATTAAGCAGAGTCAGGGAGCAATCCTACTAGTACGAGCTTCTAGATTCCCTCCCTTAGGACACTGTCCTCTGAAAGTGTTGACAGCAGGTCATTCATCTGTCCTAAAATGTCCCTGTTAGCAGCATTTTCCCTGACTTCATAGAAGAGTAAAGTGCCAGCTCCACCCTCTTAACCTTCTAAGGTGCTGCCAAGTTACTCATCACCACATTAGTCCTAGGAGAGGTTTTCCTTGTTTTTGTATTCAAATTTCTACGCATTTCTTATACTATCTACAAATCTCAAAGTGTTCTGTCTTGTAAGGCAAGGGCCTAGCATTCCAGGGCTTAATAGGCGGATGATTAACATACATCCTATGATATTCTGTACAGGCTCAGGTCCCTAATGTGAATTCAAACTGTTACACGGAGTAATTGCAACCAGCAGCACACTTACTGCGAGGGAGGGGCGGGCAACACAGCAAACAGCCCAAAGAGAAGAACCCAGCCTCAGCAGTTTTCTTAGTGAAGCTAACGTGTGACCTGGATTTGTATGAATATAAAGAAAGACTTTGCCAGCTCGGGGGAGGTCTGCTTGATTGCTTCAAAGCAATTCCAGACCATCAAGGCAACCGTGTCATCCACACTTTAATATTGATACGGGATCCCAAAGCAAACCCTGACGTGTGCCACTGCACAGTGTCCTCATTACTTTCTCGGTCCTCCCTGGCTTATTTTGCCTCAATAAAGGCCTTGTCTCCTTCGTCAGCCCTGTTTTTTAACATTTGGTACTCTTGGCTCCTTGGTGGGTGCTTCTGTAACTGACCAGGATAAGAACTGGAAAAAACTGAAAAAAATTCAATAAGTGGTTATAATTATTGTTGTTCTTACCACTACCATAATCTAAAAGTGTTGACAGCAGGTCATTCATCTGTCCTAAGATGGCCCTGTATTCTTTTCTTTCCTATCCTTCAAAACTTTCTGTTCCCCACTGAAGCAGGAATTTTAGGGGGAACATAGGCAACATTAGGAATTTTTAGAATTGGGGTCCATAAAAAAACAGGGCCACAGACTGGCAGAAGGTACATTCCCATAACACAAGAAAGCCAGGTGCAGTTACATCTCCATAAGACAAGGGAACTAGAAGTAGCCAGGAAAGGTCTATATTTACAAAATAAAGAGAAGGAAGCCCTTCATTCAGATGGAAAAGAAGAAAGCCCAGAGGGAAGGAGGAGAGAGAACCTCACATGGCGAAGGGGAGTATCAACCAATCAGAGGGGATACCAGGACACAGGAACTGCCGCCTTTATAAACCATAGGGAAAAGGAACTCAGTGGGAGGACTCCCCTCCCCACGTGGGAGTCTGTACTTGTTCTTCAATAAATCTCCATCTCTGCTATACCACTTTCTGTCCGTGGACTCATTATTCGATTCCGGCGGACAAAGAATCCGGGTTCCAGTCCAAAAATTTAGTATAACCATCATATCTAATTTGAAATTTTCTTACGCATCCTACACCCATGCTACTCCAAGTGTGTCCACAGGCCAGCAGCGTTGGTGTCCCCGGTAGCCTGAAGATGATTCGCAGGCACGCTCTGCTAGAAAAGCAGTGTGTCAGAGCACCCATAGCGCCATTTTTGCTTATTCCCGTTTTCCTTTCCCTACACCACAGGCCAGCAGCGTTGGTGTCCCCTGGGAGCCTGAAGATGATTCGCAGGCACGCTGTGCTAGAAAAGCAGTGTGTCAGAGCGCCCATAGCGCCATTTTTGCTTATTCCCGTTTTCCTTTCATCCTCACATGTGCCCTCTCATATCGGCAAATTAATCTTGGCCAACCCTTCCATTTTGTACTTTTCCCACACGCTGTCTGACACTGCTTAGTGAAATGAGTATTGATGCTCCTCTTCTATTGCTGTTCAGATTTTCAAGTTCTTCAAGGCACATCTCTAGATCAACTTTTTCTTTGAATAAAGTGTCTCATTGATACTGTTTGACATTGTTCTCCGGCTTGACCTCAGCACTCATTGGCTTTGCCAGACACCCTGGCACTTAATTTTATTCATTATATCCTGTCATTACAGACTCTTGTCTTCTTTCTGTCTTACATCTACTACTTTCATGTAAAAGTTGTGTTTCCTCGAAATGACTGTAGGAATCAGATCATACCGCCTCTATTCGGGACTACTCTCACATTTGGTGCTTTAAAATGTTATTGAATTGATTTGAACTAAGTTTCTCAGGCATCAAACAATAGTCAGAATGTAAAATCAGGAAAAAATGACAATATGTTTAGAAATTACTCTCACATTTGGTGCTTTAAAAATGTTATTGAATTGATTTGAGCTAAGTTTCTCAGACACCAAACAATAGTTAAAATGTAAAATCAGGAAAAAATGACAATATGTTTAGAAACGACAATATTTCTACTAGTAAAAATGTGTAACTTGTAACTGATTCTCTTATAACTGGAAATTTAAGGAGCATAGGGACCTTTTTCAGTTCAGTTATTGCATTTTTCAACTCTGTGACTTCTATTTGGTACTTTCTTAAATTTCCAATCTCTTGGTTGGAGTTCTGCATTCATTCATTCTTTTCCTGAGTTTGGGGAGCATCTTCATGATACTTACTTTGACCTCTTTGTCAGGTAACTTATTATCTCCATTTCATTAAAGTTTCTTCAAAAGTTTTTGGTTTGGGACATATTTTTTTGTTTCTTCATTTTGTTTGACTTTTTGTGTTGGTTTCTATACATTACATAAACAGCCATTTCTCCCAGTCTTGAAGGAGTGGTCTCATGCAGGAGAACCTTATCATTCAACCCTGCTCTAGCTCTTGGTTTTTTTCTCAAACCTTTGTTTTTATTTTATTTTTAATGGCTCCCGGTAATTGAGGGTTTGGCCAAGGCCTGTCGGTGTCCTAAAGGGGAGGATCTCAGTCTAGATTCTGGCTGACTGGAAGCCAGACCCTGGGGCAGTGGTGTTCAAAGTATCATATATATATATATACAGTCCTATGGGGCTGCAAGCTTAAGCCCCACTGAGCACCCGTGCTGGGGGCCCTAGCTATGTCCCCGGGATGTCAGTTGCACATCTGATTGAGTATCTCCCCAGGAGTAAAAGAGTAAAATTGTTGAATCACATAAGGTTATGCATATATTTATGTGGATACTTCCAAGATGTTTTTTAAAGTAATTATACTAATTTACTCTCCAACCAGTATTATATGTTAGAGTTGTTCCACAACCTTGTCAACACTTAATACTGTTTGTTTGTTTTCCATTTTAGCCATACTGGTGGGCATATAGTGATATCTCATTTTAGTTTTAATTTGCATTTAGATTACATTTTGAAAAACTTGTTATACACTTATTGGCCATTTTGGATATGCTCCTGGCACTTTTTTTTTCACATTTTAATTGGGTTGTTTTTACTTTTCTCACTGAGCTGTATGATTTTCTTTCTGGATATGTATCTTTTGTGTATGAATTAAGCAACTTTCATGAGGTTATGTCACTTAATAAACAACGTCAAAAACTCAGTGGTTTAGAACAACAAATATATATTTCCTGCTCACTTTACAGTTGGTTGCAGGTCTGTTACAGCTCTTCTGAAAATTCCTAGATCAAGCTGGACTCAGCTTTTCTTGGCTTGACTTGACTTCATAATCTTCTCATTCTAGAAAACAAACTGTAGATGGACCAACTTTCTGAAATACCCTATTCTCATGGTTGAAGGTAAAAAAAAAGCAAGAGATGGGGTTACCAGAAACCAGCAATGCCTCTAAAAACATCTATTTAGTCATGAAAAGCATCATGTCCATTTATATGCTATTGGCTAAAACAGGTCATAAGATAAAACCAAAAGTCCTTGGGCAGGGAATTGCATGCTCCCTAAAGGGGAGAATTAGAGGGGCAAGCAAAATCAGGTACAAAGAACAGTGAACAAATAATACAATACACCACAGGTGGACATGTACAAAAGCCTACTCTTCCTTAATAATGTCTTACATGGAACAGAAATTCATAACAATAATTAACTAAGTACAATTTAACAACCTTTTTATTTACTATTTGTATTTTTTGTATTCAGTTTAACAAATCCGTGCCTCTCATAAGGACATGATGATATTCTTCTATGTCAAGAGCTAGAAATTTTTTGTAAAGGACCAAATAGTAAATATTTCTGCTTTGCAAGCTTTACACTCTCTGTCACAACCATTCGACTCTGTCATTGTCGCATAAAAGCAGTAAGAGATAATATGTAAATGAGTGGTGTGACTATGTGGCAACAAAACATGATTTACAAAGATAGGTAGCAGTTTGGATTTGTCCTTTAGATCATATTTTGCTGACCCCTGTTCTATGTCATTTTCTAAAAGCTTTATTGTTTAAATTTTTACAATTATATCCACAGTCAAACTGTCTGAAATTGATTTTTTTGTGTTTGGTATGAAATAAGACAACTGTCATTTTTTTTAGATATGTACATCCAATTGATCTAGTATCATTAATTGAAAAGTCTCTCTTTCTCTATTGCATTACAGTAGTCATAAGTCATGTGGTCATGGTCCAACAATATTAATCTTTTTTTTGCAAATTTTATTTACTGTTCTTGGCCCTTTGAATTTCTATACAAATTTTAGCATCTGCCTTTTATTTGCAACCACACACATCAATATACATACTAGCTAGAAATTCTGTTGGGATTGAATTTTTTAAATGCTGACACATACACAAACACATATACATTGGAGAGTATTACATCTTTTCAGGATTAAGTTTTCAAACTGACAAGCATATCTCTAATTTAGTTTTTTATTTCTTCCCCTAATAATTTGTAATTTTTTTCTGTGGAAGGCATGCATATTTACTAGAAATAAAGAGAAATATTTTATAACTGTTCAATGGTCAATTCAACTGAAAAATGTAATATCTTTAAATTGATATGCAATTAAGAATATAGCTTCAAAATACATAAAGCAAAATATGATAGAACCAAAATGGGAAATAGAAGATCCATAATTATAGCTGGAGATTTTAACAGATTTCTCTGTAAAGAAAAAGAATTGAGCAAGATAACCAAATACAATCACACATATATTAAACATATACTGGATCATAAAGCAAATCTCAAGAAATTTCAGAATATTGAAATTTTCTGCCAAACCAAGGCGGGGCGCTAGTCGTTGTCATTGGGGCAAGCCTCTGGTGGTTACTGAAAATTCTTTGCTCCTGGGCACCGTGGTCCTGCCTGGCGCTCACACCTGCTGCTGGCACTGGAGCTGTCACTCGCACCCACTCCTGGCACCAGCCCTGCTTGCACCTGCTGCCAGCACCTGGCGCCAGCCCAATCACCCCTGAGGACTTCTCTACCTCTCCCTGCTCCTGAGGGGAGATCGGGGCTGGCAGCCGTCTCACACACCCACTGCCAGTGATGGCCTCGCTCGCACCTGCAGCCAGTGCCTGAGTCACCTCTCACACCTACTACTGACACCAGCCCAAATTACTCTGCACCATTAGCATGTGGGAGAGACTGCAGCGGGAACGGGGCTGCAGTCAGACAGGGGACCAGGGACCATGGCAGGAGGGGCCTGGTGAGGGCATGGAGGATGGGCTTAGACCCGCCTTTGTGCCCACAGCGGCCTCACAGCCCACAGTTCCTTTCAAGGTGCATGAATTCGTGCACTGGGCCCCTAGTATATTATATTTCTACTTAAATTTTAAAGACATTATTGCTTCTAAAAATCAGCAAACATATAGTTACTTGTTTATCTTTTCTAGTGCTCTTCATTTCTTCTTATATTTCCATTTATCTATCTCTTATCTTTTCCCCTCTTCCCAGAAAGCTCTCTTTAGCATGTCTTTTAAGTATGGACAATAAATTTGTTGCATTATTCTTTGCCTGAATTTTTTTTTTGCCTTAATTTCTGAAGAATGTTTCTCTGGATATAGAATTTGAGGTTGGTAATTATTTTCTGGCTGCACTTTGAAGAAATCATCTTTTCTTCCGGATTTCTTTTTGAAAGTTAGCTGTTGCTCCTTTGACTGTTATGATATTACTTTGTTTGGGGTTTGTAGAACTTCTTGAATCTACAGCTCAATAGATCTAGCACTTCTGGAAATTTTGAGTCAATATATCTTTAAATATCTTGCTCCCTATTTTATAACTCATCTCATTTTGAGACTCCAATTACATATGCATTAGGTCATTCTTCACCATGTCCCATATATCTCTTATTTTTTCTATTATTTCTTCTTTGTTGCATTTCAAGCTTCAACCTGAATATTTTCTACTATTTAACTTTTGCCTTTTCTCTCTAATTTGTTGTTAAACCTTCAATTGAGTTTCTGTTTTCAATTATTATATTTCCAATTGCAGAATTTCCTATTGTTTCTTTTTTGCTTAAATTCCAGTCCTCTGGTAAATTTCCATCTTTTTGTTTATTTTCTTGAACAAATTAATCATACTTTAATCCAATTTGATAATTCCAATTTCTTGATATAATTATCCCACTTGCTTTTATTAATATAGCTCACATTTACTTCAATGTTTAATATTAGAAGTGTTTGGGAGCCTTTATTTAGAAGTTTAGTGATGTTTTATGAACAGAAATATGCCATAGGAGCCTAACTGTTGTTTATATCCATTGCCCTACAGTAAAATTTGTTACCTTCTTTCATTTAAAGTCTTAGTTTCCAAGAACCAAACCATTACATTAAGTGAGGACTTATTCTAGTTCACCAGGTTCACATCTTTGCAGTTTCCTTTTCCCTGGGATTTTGGCCCCGTAAATCCTGGCTATTCTGCTAACCCCCATCCTTTGTCTGCCCAGCCTACTGAAGCTGCTGCAAGCTCCAAGCCAATACTTTCAGTCCAGCCACCATGTTTGCATAAGCAAACGCTCTAATCCTTAACATAACTCTGACACTAACCCTAAAGATTAGATGGAAGGGCAGGTAAGGTTTGGCGCATCTTAAGGTCTTTCCCTTTTTTTGAATGCTTTTGTTGCTGTAGTGTCTTTAAACGGTTGTTTTTTGCTTTTATTACTGGCATGATTTTTTTAAAACTACCTTTTAAATTTGTTTTAGGGGAGGTCTAGTCTATCAGGGACAAAAACAAAACCCCTGCTATTCCTTTTCATTTGATTCCTGGCCCAATGTGTGCATTTATCCCTGATCAACAACGCATAGGTTGCTGATCCCTGTCTTTTGGAGTCATGCAATGAACAAGTGGCCACCATGAAATTATGTCTCTCTCCATAAAAGAGTACCAAGCGCTCTGCCATTTGGACCCTTCAACATTCCTCAATATAACTTTTTCACCCACCAAAAGGCATAGATTCAAGTCTGTCAAGGTTCCTTTTCCAGCAGTAGTTATTTTGTTTCTATCCATTCAAATGCCCTGCCTACTGTAGTGAGCCTTTGAGTCCAATTAGGAGATTTAATACAATTATTACAGACTGAAACTCAAGGGGGAAATTAAGGACATTGATTATTACATACACAAGGAACTAAAAACTAAAATATCTGGGTTTTATGTCACCCTTTATATGTCCAGTCAAGCTTTATCTTTATCCCCTGACCGGTCTGACCCAATTTCTCATCACTCTCCTGTTTTGCCTATGCTCCCACCGCAGGCTTCCCTCGTTCCTTGTCGACTTAATGTGTGTGAGGGCTGTAAAAAGAAGCTAAGTGGTTCTGGCACAGTAGCCAAGTGTGGAGGCAGTGCTGCCCGCCAGAGGACACGAGAGCTCTACCATGGCTCACTGTTTGTCACTCTGATGGGAGGCATGGCTGTGAGGTTATTAAACAGAGTGTTCCGGGTTTTTCCTCTCATTATGTTAGCATTCTCTCCCCATGCCATCAACCCCGGTTTCTTTCCATTGTAACCTTTTAATTATAATGCAGGACTGGGGAGAAGAATGCACCCACTGGAAACTCAGCAGTGGTTCAATTGTTCAACGCCACTTGGGTATTCCTCTGTTTATTTGTGCCTCGGTTTGCAATTGGGCTGTGACTATGTTAACTCGTGGAAACTGCTCTGGGACAAATTTAAATCAAAACAGTTTCCATTCTTGCTCTAAAAATCAACTGGGAAGATTTGTTTTAAATGGGGAGTTAGTGGCTTGCCCCAATACACTTGGCATGTTCACTTTTTAGATATACGATAATGCATTTTTTAACAAGTCCAAATGCCTCTGACAAAATAGACAAAAAAAAACAAAACAAAAACCCAGTGTGTTGTATGGATGTAGTAGGCATCTGAAGAACAATACCTCCTTGGTGACAAATATATGTTTCTAGCTGGATAAATAAAGTTTTATTTAATATTTATGCTGAATAAAACTTCTCATATGGGACCTTCTGTCAAAAAAAAATATTTTTTTTATCTTTAAGCTGGCCACTCTATTCACTGCTATCAATGTTTCAATGAGTAAAAATAATTTCAATTTAAAATTGTATTTGCATTTTAGTTTTAACTCTATAAACTGAGTGTATTTCTAAGTGATGCTCAAATTCTTATCATTCTATTCATTAAATACTTATTGAGTAGCTATAAGCCACCAGACACTACCTAGGCACTGAGGAAAAAGAAATGAATCTATAATAATAAAAGCGTGATATGCTAATTAGACTGGATGTCCTTCAAAACAACCTTCCGGACAAAGCTGGGGCTGCAAGGGAAGCCCGGTCCTGAGTGCCAGAGGGAAACTGGTGCCGGCAGCCGGGGGAAGGAAAGCCTACTCTTGCACGAATTTCGTGCATCGGGCCTCTAGTAATAATATAAGGTCCTTGAGGTTTATTGTGGAGAATTCTTCCTTTAAAAATACTTAACATCACTTTAGTTTCCATTTCATTTTTGTGTTCAAGTACCAGAATTGAAGTTGAAGTTTCTCACTATTCAGAAGGATTGGAATACACAGTCATAACTACAGTGCAAGGTTTAACTCCAGCCTATCATCGGTGACCTATGCCCTCATGATGGACAAACATAGAAAAATGCTTAGACATGTACAGCATTTTGGAAGTTCATGCACTTGTATAATTTAACGTAGTCTTTACAATAGCTTATAGGTAGGCAGAGCAGATATTATTATCTGCATTTCCTAGTTGAAAAAGAAACTGAAGACTCAGAGACTCAAGTGATTTGTCCCAAAACACACAGGGTAGACCCCAAGTTCAGTTCCCCTACTATTCTCCCAGGATGCATCTCAACATGCTCCACAACCACTGTTCCAGACACTGTAAAAACACTAGAATGCTCTAGGAGTCAAAAAACTTTTAAAGCAGTAGGCTTATTTCTGATTACATTTCCAAATGAATGCACTAACTGGTAGCCTATGACTCTGCAAGGCACCAAATGTATTACATAAACCTGCTTAGAAATTCCTATGAATTAGAGGCTGAATCTTACTTTTAAAAAGCATATGCGGGGTGGGGGCGATGAGGGGGAGCTTTTGCAAGGGTATATTTATAAACAGATTCTCATTATTGAGATTAAAACTATTTAAAACTGTGCAAAGTGTTTTCTAGAAGTTAAACAAAATTCACGACACAGTTTCCAACCTCAACAGCTTAGACATCTACACAGGATTTGTCTGCATAGGACTCCAAGGTCTTTGGTCACAATCGTACATGGATTTGTCTCCTTGCTTTTCTCTGCACGGTCCCACCTTCTCCAGGGAGCTCCTCTCAGATATGATGCAGCAGAAGGATTTGCACTTGTCCGGCCTCCAATTCAATTCCCAGAAGCTTCCCTTCCTGGAACTTAGGGCCATCTAAGCAAAATATCCCTTTGCTACCAGGTTTGGTTGTGTGTGTGTGTGTGAGGGAGGTGGGGCGCGTTTTGTTTTGTTTTGTTTTGTTTTGTTTTGGTGTTAGACTGTTCCATAAAGTGGTTAAAGTCTGCAGGCCACAGCTGCAAAGCTGGTTGGTGCAACTTGTTAAATACAGGAGTTTAAATGTAGGTACCAAAACCACATTTGAAATACGAGTGTGTGTCTAGTTATTAGCAAGCATGGTTCCTTTTTGCCCTGCTCCTAAAACTGGCTGACCTTCACTATACTCCAGTGGGCTGCTGTGGTTAGGCTGCTGGCCTCGCCCACACGGCCACTCCGGGGCTCACACAGTCTGGGAGCTGCCCTTTATCTGCTTGGCCTGTAAAGGAAACGTTCTCCTTCCTCTGGCCGACAAGGATCCATCTTCTGAGGGCCTGTGAGATGACAACCCTCCTTTTCTCCTCCAAAATCTTTCTGAAGTGAAGGAAAATGGTCATCTTCCTCTGATCAGGATCTTCCCTTCCCTTCTTCACTGGGCTCTGAGCATCCATAAGCTCCATCCATACCCTGTGTCTGTGTGTCCACCCATGTGGATGGAGAGAGAGGAGAGAGAGAGAGGGAGAGGGAGATAATTGATTATAATGCCACTCTGGGATTAAAGACTTAGATTTTAATCAGACTAATCGAGGAAACAAGACAAAAACATTCCCTTTCCTCAAGGAGTGTATTAATAAGCAGGGCCTGTAGCTCAACTTCCTTCAAACACCACTGCAAGGAAACTAGTTTTAGTGGGGAATTCCAGACTTTGACAAATCAGTAAAAAGTTGAAGTGTGGATGGTAATAGTCTTTCCAATCTCATGCAAATCATACTGCAGAGGGTGATAGTCTGTGCGCCTTGAATAAAGCTTCTCTTCCATCATGTAGCACTGTAGAAGGTAACCTAGTGTGAGAGTCAAAATCAATCTAAAAGGTATGGCCCTTGTTCATTCATGACAATCTATCATGGACGCCATTATTCTATTTTCCCTCAGCAAGGCTTCCTAGATTTCATGTTTGTTTGTTTTAAAGCTGGTCTATAAATATAGATTTCTTTCAGGAGAGAGATTTTCTTCTTTTTCAGTTCTTGGACCCCATTTGGAGCTGCTCTTTTTATAGGCAGGGTTTCGGATGCTAGGCAATTTCTCCTAACATCTGGCCATTCCAAGCTCTTCATGGTTTAAAGCAATAGCACCTGATGACCACTTGTCACTCACCTAATCCATCAAAATGCCAGGGGTATGGCTGCCTCTTGCTAAATGCTAGATTTATTTCATTCCTTCCACCCTCCCCATTTCTTTCTGTATTAATTGTGATTTTCTATGCATTTTACAGATGTTTGTGGAACATTCATTACTGTATTTTTCCTAGTAGGTATTTAGATCAGATATTTATGTTTCTTTCTTAAACTGATATTTTTTGCCTATAAGTAGGGGACTCCTCTCTGAAATGATGAAGAAAAGATTACATCAATTATGTCAACACTAGCTAATTCTGAGCAAAGGACAAAAAGTTCTTCAATTCCTTAAATGTGAACTTTCTAGAAGTTCATTGTCCTTTAACCCTCGCCACTAAGGCTCGTGTCAGAATGATAGGACCACAGGCTAAGAGCTTAAGACCACTAAATTTTACTTTATATCCCGTGGACTTTAAATTAGCAAAATTATCATAGATTCCTTAAAAAATTATTAACTAATGAAACAAGACAAAAATAGTGTTGACATTTACTTGGTGAAAAAAGAAAAGTTCTGGAACCCAAATATTTAATAATAGTGATCATCAGAGCCAGCTTCATGGGCAGGTGGCCTGTAAAATCACAGGACCCCACACTCAAAAAGACCCCACACTTGTTCCATTTCTTCCCATCATATTGAAGGACCAACTCAAAAGCACACCTTCCTATCATCACCTAATTATCTTCTTCTCCCCTACTCCCTTACATTACCTTCATTGGAAAAAAAGTATTTTTTGATTGATTAGAGTGAGGAGAGGTAGTTGGTAAAAATCACTGAGAATTTTGTGACCAAATTGCATTTTTTGAGAGCCTAATTTTTAAATTTTATTCTTTTTAAGATATTATATTTTAGAATTTATAATACAAAGCATTGTCTTCTCAAAGTGGTATAAAATATATATGACATCCTATATAATAAAAGCCTAGGTGGGGTCACGCCCTCACGTCATCACAAGATGGCCGCCACAAGATGCCCAGCAGGGGAAGGCAGTTGGGGGCGATCAGGCCTGTAGGGGAGCAGTTAGGCATCAATCAGGCCAGCAGGGGAGCAGTTAGGGGGTGATCAGGCTGGCAGGCAGAAGTGGTTAGGGGCAATCAGGCAGGCAGGGGTCCCAGATTGGAGAGGGTGCAGGCTAGGCTGAGGGACATCCCCCCTCCCCATGCATGAATTTCATGCACTGGGCCTCTAGTATAGTAAAAAACAGACAGATTTCTAATGATAAAAAGGAAGGTAAATAAATGAAAACAGGATATTGAAGTGATAGTTGTACTCCCATGTTTGTTATAGCATTATTCACAATACCCAAGATATGAAAGCAACCTAAGCGTCTGTTAACCAATGAATAGATAAAGAAGATGTGAAAGATATATATGCAATGGAATATTATTCAGCCATAAAAAAGAGGAAATCCTGCCATTTGCAACAGCATGGATAAAATTTGATGGCATTATGCTAAATGAAATAAGTCAAAGAAAGACAAATATTCTATGATCTCATTTATGTGTGGAATCTAAAAGAGCTGAACTGAGCCTGACAGTGTGGCTCAGTTGGCTGGGTATCATTTCATGCTCCAAGAAGTTGTCATTTCAATTCCCAAACAAGGCAAATGCTTGGGTTGCATGCTGGATCCCCAGTAGGGGTGTACAGGAGGCAACCAATCAATGATTCTCTCTCATCATTGATGTTTCTATCTCATTGATGTTTCTATCTCTCTTTTCCTCTACCTTCCTCTCTCTCTAAAATCAATAAAAACATATTTTAAAAATAATAAAATTAAAATTAAAAGCTGAACTGATAAACACAGAGTAGGATGGTGGTTACTGGGGAACAGGGAGGTTGGGGGAGTTGGGAAGATGCTGTTTAAGTACACAAACTTGCAGCAGGTAGATACATAAGTTCTGGAGAGCTAATGCACAGCATAGTGATTATAGTCAACATTACTGTATCACAAATTTGAAAGTTGCTAAAATACTAGATCTTAATTGTTCTCACCACAAAAAAATAAATGGTAATTATGTGTGTGACATGATAGAGGTGTCAGCTAACACTATTACGGTAATGATATTGTGTATAAATGTATCAAATCAGCACATTGTACACCTTCAACATATGCAGCGTTATATGTCAATTTGATCTCACTTTTAAAAAAGAAAGGAAAAGTTTTGAAATGTAATCTCTTAAGTATACATTTGCTATTTATTTCAGAAAGTTTTATTAACAAACAATAAAGCAAGAGTCATATACATTTTATCTTTCAGACTCTTAGTTCCACCATATAAAATGAAATACTTTCATCCTATATAATAAAAGCCTAATACGCTAAGTGTCCGGTTGTCCAGTTGGCCATTCAACCAATCAAAGTGTAATATGCTAATGATATGCTAAGGCCTCTCAACTGCTTGCTATGATGTGCACTGACCACCAGGGGGCAGATGCTCCAACCGGTAGGTTAGCTTGCTGCTGGGGTCTGGCCGATTGGGACTGAGCAAGATGGGCCAAACAGGCCCTGGAGCCCTCCCGCAGTCCCTCCCTGGCTGGCCAACCTCCCACATCCCTCCCTTCCCTGATGGTGCACCAGTGGGGTCCCTTGGCCTGGCCTGTGCCCTCTCACAATCTGGGACCCCTCAGGGGATGTCAGAGAACCGGAACGACCAGTCGCTATGACATGCACTGACCAACAGGGGGCAGATGCTCAATGCAGGAGCTGGCCCCTGGTGGTCAGTGCGCTCCCACTGGGGGAGCACCGCCCAGCCAGAAGCCAGGCTCACAGCTGGCACATGCAGTGGTGGTGGCGGTGGCGGGAGCCTCTCCTGCCTCCGACTGAAAGCTTAGGCCTGCTCCCTCTGGAGACCGGGCCTAAGCCATCAGTCAGCCATCCCCTGAAGGCTCCTGGACTGCGAGAGGGCGCAGGCTGGGCTGAGGGATCCTCCCCCACACACACACCGAGTGCATGAATTTTATGCACAGGGCCTCTAATATATTACTAAGAACAATGTATACAACAATTGTCAAAATGTTAAAACACTAAAATGCCCATACCTCTGACCCAGTAGTTTACTACATCTTTCAAACATAATCTCAAATATGGGGAAAGTTATGCACAAAAGTGTTCATCACAGTAGTATTTTAATTAGTGGATGATCAGAAAGCACATATATCTTTCACAGTAGGGAAATGGTCAGATAAATTACAGTACAGTATATATTGTATGTTTAATATTATAACACAATCATTTTCCAACATTTAGTGACTGCATTGTATTTTCCTCATCGTCTACACCATGGACATATATAATGTTTATAGTTGGAAATAAAACCTTAAAAATAAAGATGAAATATCCTGTAAACGGCTTTCTATTTAAATAAAAGCTATCTTTGGTCTAAGATGTAAGAATGATGAACAGTTTTTCAGATACTCTATATCACATTTGAGAAGTATGTCAAAATGTGGTGATGCAACCCAGTTGGTCACCAGCAGAGAATGAGTCCTTGTGATATTGTTTTTCCTCTTTTGTTTTCTTCCAGGTTCTGCCAACATCTAACTAAAATGTTATATTTAAATCTTATACTCAAATATGGAGAGAGCCCAAGGAATAAAGTCTGACTTACACATATTTCCACTGAAGGAAACCCATGAACTCCATTCTATGGTCCTTGCTCTAGCAAAGCACACATGAACTTCAGTGGGAATTCTGCCAAGAGCAAGATGGTGAAGTGGGGCTCCGTGGTGTCAAATCAGATTAGTTCTGTCTGCCTTTGCCTAGCTGACTGTTACACAGAATGGCACTCTTTTATTGTGTTTAACCACTTGTCGTTCAATATATTTTTATTTTCATAGACAGCTAGATATGCAAAATGTGGTACAATTGCCTTTTATAGAGGTGGTAAATTTAATTTACAGCATATACATAATATTCATGTTTGTAGAAAACATATTGATCAAACCAGCTTCCTTTACTATACTTAATATGCAGAGAGAATGCAGCATTTCCTAGCATTGAAATATGTTGTCTCACTCCAACAAAATGAAAGAAAAATGTTTAATAGTATTCTGAGTTTAAAACTAGTCTTTCAAATATCTTCAGTAAGTTACAACAATGTTCTCATAAAGGAGTTTATGCCCAGGATGTGTCCTCACAGAACAGAAGCCCGTCGAATCAGTAGCCCATGTGAATGGCTGGGCAGTTTGTTTTAGTGACAATCTAGGGCATTCTATCAACAATTTCCACTCGGAAAGTCCCCCATCTTGCAGACCAGGTCCCTCAGAGGCAGACCTGAGACAGAGATTTGCATACGGGTGGTTTATTGGGAATCGCTCTCCAATACAACACCAGTAAGGGAGGAAAGGCAGCAAAGGGCGATTTGAAGTAGCCTGCTGCAGAGGCCTCAGTAATCCCATTCGTGTTCTGAATGCGGGATGGCCCTTCACAGGTGTCCCAGTTCCAGTCAAGAGGGCCTGCATGGACCCATTGGGTGGAAGCTGCCCCCAGGGAGAGGGCGATGCCTGGGGCAAGGTGATTACCTGGGGTGAACCCAGCCGTGGATTGAACTCAGCTATGAGTCATCAGCAGGCAGCACTCCAGGAATTGGAAAATGAGTGTCTTGGTCATTGAAGGGGAAATCTGGCATCATACCCCAGCATCCACCGCAATCGGCCTCTTTCACCCTCAGAACCACATCTCCTCCAGGTTTCTAGTTTAGTTTTGTTGTGTTTTCCCCTGAAGAAACTGACAAGAGGAAGCTTAGTGAGTTGAACTCCAGTCTATTGCTACAGCTAGTCATGTCCACAATTCATACTCATCATCTCCCTCCTCGGTCACTCATCCTGGATTCCCTCACCCAATTATTATCCCTACTGGTCATTGGTTTATCTGAAGGGTCGTGGGGAAGAGTGACACAGATCAGATCTCCATCTTTTTTTTTTCTTTATTCTTCTCTTTGCAGGAAAATTTGCAAGTAGACTTTATTGCAATTTTTGCTATAAATATAGTCCTTCTTGTCATTGTCATTGGTGAATATATTTTTAGCATCTGAATGCTGATGTAATTTTTTCCAGTTGTATTGTGCTATAATTGACATACATCACTGTGTGAGTTTCAAATGTGCATCATATACTTTGACCTATATATATTATGAAATTATTACCACAATAAGTTCAGTTTAACATCCATCATCTCATATAAAAAATATTTGAAAAAATGGAAAAGATTTTTCTTCTTGTGATGAGAACTTTTAGAATTCACTCTCTAACTTTTCAACTATATCATATAGACGGGGCAACTATAGTCGCCATGCAGCACATCCGATTCCACGTATTTATTTACCTTCTGACTGGAAGTTTGTACCTTTTTACCATCTTCCTCCAATTCTCCCTCCCCCCGCTTCAAACCTCTCTGATAACCAGAAATCTGATCTTATTTTCTATGAGTTTGCTTTGGTTTATTTTGTTTGTTTGTTTGTTTTTTAGGTTCAACATATAGGGTAAGATCATACAGTATTTGTCTTTCTCTGTGTAATTCATTTCACTTAGCATTATGCCCTTAAGATTCATCCACGTTGCTGCAAATGACAGGATTTTCTTATTTTTTATGCCTGAATAATATTTCATTGTATATAGATAACTACCACAATTTCTTTATTCATTCCTCTGTTGGTGGGCATTTAGGTTGTTTGCATGTCTTGGCTATTGTAAATAATGCTACAATGAACATAGGGGTGCATATATCTTTTTGAGTTAGTGTTTTGATTTCCTTTGGCAGTTTCCCACCTTTGAGCTCCTGATCACTGTACCCTTCTCAAGATGTGTCCGATGCATGTGTCCATTTACCATCTGCGCTGGACAGAAGATTACAAAAAAGGAGTGCTAACTGTTTGTTTCCTGTCCTCATTGTGTAATGGCAAGCAGCCCTACCTCCTCCTAATGATCAGGGTCAGTTACCCCTGCCAGGATAGTGACTCCTTTCTTTACCTGCTGTTCTCCTGGCACAGACAGTGCCAAGTGACCAGGCAGCAGACATAGCTTAAAGTTTAATGGGGCACTTACTATGTACCCTGGTGGAAGTGTTCCCCTTTGGGAACCAGGACCTTAAGACTTGCAGAGATGTGAGAGCAACTCCCAAGGGAGTCGCTGCAACTGATGGTAAAAATAAAAGTCCACTTCTACTTCTACCCTTGGTTTGCAGGCCTGTGTATTCTACCTTTTGGATACTTAGCCTCAAAAAATGACCAATGATATACTGCATCGTGAAGGGGTATGGTATATAATAGGACCAGTGAATCCCATGGTTATGTGCCCACTACACATACCCCTGATCTGACGCAGTGTGATGTGGAATCCTGTGTCAGAATATTAAATATTCTGCAGGCCCCAGATAATGGCACTGACTGTAAATGGATTCTCCCTAGTCAAGCCACCGATGAGCTCAGAGCCATAGTTCACATTTTCGGTACAGCCTGGTGAGACACTGAAGCTGAAAACCCAGTTAATCCATGCCCAGACTGTTAACCTACAGAAACTGTGAGATAATAAATGTGTGTTATTTTAAGCCACTAAATTTGTGATAACTTATAATGTAGCTTAGAAAACTGGTACAGACCCTATTAACAGAAAAAAACACGCACCATATACAAATCTAGATTGTTTATCATAATCAAGATGAATCATTGCTCTTCGTGGGTAAAAGGGATCCATTGTGATCAATTTGTTGACAAGTGGCTCTTTTATCTCCTCAGAAAATGGTGCTACCTTGAGGGCTTAGTACTGGTCTCTGTTGCTTGCAGATTTAACATTTGGCAGTAGCAGTTGTTGAGTCAGATCTCGTGCTGCTGGACCCATGCATAGTTCCCATCCCTGGTACCAGGGCTATTCTGTTTTTATGTCCATTGTGCCAGCACTTGGGTGGCCAATGACAAAGGCTGGCTGATGCCCACTTGCTTGTTATTCCATCTATTTGGTCATGTAGTACTACATCTTCCATAGTGGATGCTCTCTGGTATCAACATGTGATATGAAGGTCTTCATACTCTGTGACCATACACTATGAGTTTGCTTTGGTTTATTTTGTTTGTTTGTTTGTTTTTTAGGTTCAACATATAGGGTAAGATCATACAGTATTTGTCTTTCTCTGTGTAATTCATTTCACTTAGCATTATGCCCTTAAGATTCATCCACGTTGCTGCAAATGACAGGATTTTCTTATTTTTTATGCCTGAATAATATTTCATTGTATATAGATAACTACCACAATTTCTTTATTCATTCCTCTGTTGGTGGGCATTTAGGTTGTTTGCATGTCTTGGCTATTGTAAATAATGCTACAATGAACATAGGGGTGCATATATCTTTTTGAGTTAGTGTTTTGATTTCCTTTGGCAGTTTCCCACCTTTGAGCTCCTGATCACTGTACCCTTCTCAAGATGTGTCCGATGCATGTGTCCATTTACCATCTGCGCTGGACAGAAGATTACAAAAAAGGAGTGCTAACTGTTTGTTTCCTGTCCTCATTGTGTAATGGCAAGCAGCCCTACCTCCTCCTAATGATCAGGGTCAGTTACCCCTGCCAGGATAGTGACTCCTTTCTTTACCTGCTGTTCTCCTGGCACAGACAGTGCCAAGTGACCAGGCAGCAGACATAGCTTAAAGTTTAATGGGGCACTTACTATGTACCCTGGTGGAAGTGTTCCCCTTTGGGAACCAGGACCTTAAGACTTGCAGAGATGTGAGAGCAACTCCCAAGGGAGTCGCTGCAACTGATGGTAAAAATAAAAGTCCACTTCTACTTCTACCCTTGGTTTGCAGGCCTGTGTATTCTACCTTTTGGATACTTAGCCTCAAAAAATGACCAATGATATACTGCATCGTGAAGGATGGTGACCCTTTTTATGGTGTCATCTCTAAGCTTATGCCCTAGACATATCTTCAAAAAGCTCTTTTATTGCTTCGTGGACCTGCAAATTCTGGGTGATATGGTATATAATAGGACCAGCGAATCCCATAGTTATGTGCCCACTACACATACCCCTGATCTGACGCAGTGTGATGTGGAATCCTGTGTCAGAATATTAAATATTCTGCAGGCCTCAGATAATGGCACTGACTGTAAATGGATTCTCTCTAGTCAAGCCACTGATGAGCTCAGAGCCATAGTTCACATTTTTGGTACAGCCTGGTGAGATTAACCTACAGAAACAGTGAGATAATACTAGTAAATGTGTGTTATTTTAAGCCGCTAAACTTGTGATAACCTACAATGCAGCTTAGAAAACTGATACAGACCCTGTTAACAGAAAACACACACACACACACCATATACAAATCTAGATTGTTTATCATAATCAAGATGAATCATTGCTCTTCCTGGGTAAAAGGGATCCATTGTGATCAATTTGTTGACAAGTGGCTCTTTTATCTCCTCAGAAAATGGTGCTACCTTGAGGGCTTAGTACTGGTCTCTGTTGCTTGCAGATTTAACATTTGGCAGTAGCAGTTGTTGAGTCAGATCTCGTGCTGCTGGACCCATGCATAGTTCCCATCCCTGGTACCAGGGCTATTCTGTTTTTATGTCCATTGTGCCAGCACTTGGGTGGCCAATGACAAAGGCTGGCTGATGCCCACTTGCTTGTTATTCCATCTATTTGGTCATGTAGTACTATATCTTCCATAGTGGATGCTCTCTGGTATCAACATGTGATATGAAGGTCTTCATACTCTGTGACCATACAGCCCTATAAATGCCTCTTTCCTGAAACTTCTCGAACATTTCTGACATGAAAGACCCTTAAATCTTCACAGAGTATTTATCTCCCACCTTCTGGAACACATATGCCTTTTCAAGGTTTCCAACATGCTTGCCACTTCCTGTTTATCTGGTTTGATTAACATAATGTCATTGATGTAGTGGACTAATGTGACTCTCTGCATCATGTTCTGACAATCCAGATCCCTTTGGACTATATTATGACAAAGGACTAGAGCAGTGGTTCTCAACCTTCCTAATGCCACGACCCTTTAATACAGTTCCTCATGTTGTGGTGACCCCCAACCATAAAATTATTTTCGTTGCTACTTCATAACTGTAATTTTGCTACTGTTATGAATCGTAATGTAAATATCTGATATGCAGGATGTATTTTCATTGTTACAAATTGAACATAATTAAAGCATAGTGATTAATCACAAAAACAATATGTAATTATATATGTGTTTTCCAATGGTCTTAGGCGACCCCCGTGAAAGGGTCGTTTGACCCCCAAAGGGGTCGCGACCCACAGGTTGAGAACCGCTGGACTAGAGCATTGACATGGCCCTGGGAAAAGATTGCAAATGCACATTGTTCTCCAGTCCACATGATTGCAAGTTGCTCTAGTGCATCTTCCTAATAGGGATAAAGAAGCACACTTACCAGATTGAAGGCCAAATACCACGTGCTTAAGGCCAGGTAATCCAATCTAACAGTAAGACCACATTTGTTAGGGCACTGCAATTGCTTCTACTTGGTTGAGTCTGTATGTCTGTATCTTATCATCCCTCTTATTTTCAAGGAGACCAATGTCATCCTCCAGAATCAGTCTGGTATTTGCAAGGGCTAGAATGCTGAATCAAATAAAGGTCTGATGAGGACCACCACACTTGTCCTTTGGGTCTTTAATGTTGGCACTAATTTTTACCATTTACCCTTGTATGTAATATTCTATTTGCTTTATTGTCTGGGAGAAAGGACAGTTTCGGAGGCTCCCACTTGGCTTTCCATGCTATGATGGGACTAATCCTATAGACCAAGGAACAAATGTGGCAATTCTACAAAATACCAAGAAATGTCCATTCCAAGTATATATTCTGGGATGGGGAAAGTGACAACTGAGTTGGTTAATGGATCCGTTTTGAGCTATATCTGAGTGAGAACGTTCTTTCCTGGCTTTAGACTCCCTCACACTATGGGTTCATAAATGATATTTAGGTCTAGGTTAACAGCTGGCAAAATATCTGGGTATTCCCCTTCCTCGGTCAACAGCTACCCAAGTAAGTGAGCCAGAAGTCTCTTCGGGAAAGGACAAAGGGAATCATTACTGTATGTACTTTTGATGGTGCTACAGGGTTCTCCCTCAGGAATTTCGAGTCTGGGAACTGGCTGAGATTTAAAAACTGGGCAAGAGATCATGACTTATTATTGGAAAAGCTGCTCTCAGCATTATGATTTTCCATTTCTGAGTTTCTTTTATTTTAATAGGTTGAACAACTTGGCAACTACCCATCTATCTTTTCCTTAGTGGCCCGGGGTCTATTAACCATATCCACAACTCTTTGTAGGTGAGGACTCCCTGGCTGCTACTCCAAATATGTGACTCATTATGATAATTACACATACCCTCCTGCAGTTGATAAAATACCACTACCTGATCCCTATTATGTCTGTATCTTATCATCCCTATTATTTTCAAGGGAACCATTTCTATAACAGCATCTCCTACCATGAACGTTTACAATGGGCAGACACTGATCATTTCAATGATACTCTTGTCTCTCTCTTTCTCCAATTCGTCCCTTATTTTGGTAAATAGTTTCATGTAGGCCCTCCCATTGAACATTCTGGTGGTGGATCTTAGCCTTATGTACACCCTGTAGGATTTCCACTTCTCTGGGTGTCTTAATCCCTTCTTCTACCATCATCCATGGCACTTCTACACCACTTGCTGTGGGTGACCACTTTCTTTAAACTTCAAAGTGTCATTATAGTAGCATACTAGCACCTTCTTTTGGAGTCTTTTTTTCATATGTTTTTTAACTTTATTTCAGAGAGAGGAAAGGAGAGGGAGAAAAAGATAGAAATATTAATGATAAGAGAGAATCATTGATCGGCTGCCTCCTGCATGCCCCCTACTGGGGATCGAGCCCACAACCTGGGCACATGGGCAACTGGGAATTGAACTGTGACCCCCTGGTTCATGGGTCGATGGTCAACCACTGAGTCACACCAGCTGGGCCTTTTGGAGTCTTTGACAGAGCATTACATCTTTATGTTCCCATATCAATGAATTATTTTCTTTCTAACTTCATGTTCTGTCCCCATATTTCAGCACCTTCAGGGTCCAGTTTCATACATACTCTCCTGAGCCTCACGGGTACATATTGGTTGGATCATGTAGCTCTTCAGGCCTAACACATCCCCAACTGAAATATGCTGTGACTTGATCCTTGTTATTGTTTTGGTAACCAAGAGGGGAGTTGGGAGTTGATTCTGAGGGAAGAGGCACATATTACCTCACAGGTCAGAGTTCTCTACATTTCTTCAAGTAAGGGAAAGACTTTAGCTTTTAGCAGAGAGGAGTGGGCCACTTCTCAGGCTCAGAAGTATATTGACCCACGGTCCCACTCCTTCCCAATCACAGCCTACACAAACCTTGGCAGAGACAACTTGGAGTTAAAAATGTCATCTTCTTCAGAGATAATCTACTTTCATTATTAAGTCCTGAGTCAGATCCTCAAGTCTTTCATTTTTCAGCTGCAAGAGATGGGAATCTGCTGCCCAGGGGGCCCTCTGGCCTTTAGACTTCACCTTAATTTGGTGATTAACCACCCTCAGCCTTTAATGTCTTCTCCAATGCATGCATAGCTTGCAGCAACAGCCGATTCTATAGTTCTTTAATTACTATTTACCCCTAAACTCTCAAACACCTGAGATATCACACTTTGCAATGCATTCTCTTCTGCTGATATCCCATCACAAGTCAAGATCAGTGCGTTTTACCAAATGCACCACTGACACATCCCAAGGCTGTTGATACCCTACCTACCACCAGTGAGGAGGGCCTAATTACCAGCTGACCAGCAAATAATTTAACTCCAAAATTCCACCTTAGAGCCTACCTCTTAGGACCAGCCCCAATATTAATTACTATAGGTTGAGTTTCCTGTAACATGGACTCTAAGCTTGAGATTTGTGTTTCAGTGGCTTATGGGGGAATGCTCTCAGATATGGTATGTGCAACCTAGTAAAAGAATCAGGTCTTGATAGAGAGAAATGTTGAATTGCAATGCAGTAACAGCAGAGACCTCATGGGGAGCTTTGAAGTTGGTTTGATCCATCAGAAACATCTCCAATTGAAGCATGGCTTAGTTATTGGATTCAGGCTGGACCTGGGGAAGGGTTGTAACTTAAGGAAAGATAGCTCCCTTTGGCCTAGCGCCATTCCTAAGGAAGCACTCAATGGCAAGGAACTCTCTGGCCCCCGGGAACCAGGGTCTTCATCTCAGTGGGAATGTGCAGTGCACCACCATCGGACCTACACACATCAACACAAGGTAAAAGAGGCAAAGGAACGTTAGGCGATCAACTCTTAGTTAACTGTTCTAATGGTGGAGAATGTAAGCTCAGAAAAATACAAAGCAAAAATGACTTCCAACCCTACTCACCTCCAACTTCAGAAAGTAATGCCAGAGCCACCAACAAAGACAGAGGACACACATCTGCACTCATTCTTGCCCATCCTTGGTCAAGAATGTCCTTTCTGGTCATCTCTGCTGGGCAAAACAATCAGGAGGACTGAGATCCCAGACAAGTAGCCACAAAAATTGTTTTCCAATTACAAATAATCAGGTGAGCTATTATGCAAACATCTACACACTGAAAAAAAAGAATTAAAAAAAAAACTCTAAACATTTAAAATAAAAATAAATCATGAAAGGTCCTTGCCGGATAGCATCTTGTCCCAATATGCCAAGGTTTCTGGTTCAATCCCCAATCAGGGCACATGCAAAAATCAACCAATAAGTGCATAAATAAGTGAAACAAAAAATTGAACTAATTCTCTCTCTCTCTCTTTCTCTCTCTCTCTCTCTCTCAAATAAGTGAAACAAAAAAATTGAACTTTTTCTCTCTCTCTCTCTCTCCCTCTCTCTCTCTTTATCCCTATCCTCTCTTTCTAATATCAAGAAAAAAATTTTATTTACAATAAAATCATGAACCTCTAAAATGTAATGGGAATAGATGCGAAAATACTAGCATAATGCATGCTCTCTGTGAAATACACAGTCACATTCCTCTGAAATAAACTCTTACTAATCAGTTCTGAGCTTTATAAAACAATAGCAGTGGAATGACAATGCTGTCATTTGTATATTGCTCTCTCTCCCCTCCCCATCCTCTCTTTCTAATATCAAGAAAAAATTTTATTTACAATAAAATCATGAACCTCTAAAATGTAATGGGAATAGATGCAAAAATACTAGCATAATGCATGCTCTCTGTGAAATACACAGTCACATTCCTCTGAAATAAACTCTTACTAATCAGTTCTGAGCTTTATAAAACAATAGCAGTGGAATGACAATGCTGTCATTTGTATATTGTCCCGCAGTTCTCTAATGGAAAGCTTTTTTTCCTCTGCCAAGTCATTCCTGACAATGTTAATGATTCACTATAAAGCAGTTTCTGGGCTATGATTTGTGACATTCAGACTGGTTAGATGGGAGGGCTCGGCAGGTTTCTGGGGAGTGTTTTGGATGCAGAAATGCCTTGAAGATAGCACTTTATTATATTTAGGACAAGTATGACATCCCACTTCAAGGAAGAGGCCTCTATACATATTGAGAAGGGATTTCTGTGGTTTAAGTGGGAAGGAGAAGGTTGGTTTAAAAGAATGCCTCTGTGTGTTTTTTGAGTCGACATAAAGATAGAAAGCAGAGAAATGGAGGCAGGAGGCAGAAGGATTATGGATAATGGAAGAATTTTGCCTGAGGGTATATGCCTGCTTTGCCTATTCCTGTATAACTAGGATATTTATAATTCAAATACTTATCTTTAATAATTAAAAACCAAGGAATATTAAAGACAAAAGGTAGAGAATATTATGTACACATGTGTAGGCATCATGCATTAAATCCCCACCCTTGCAAAATACAGCAAGAGGTAGATTTAAAAAGAGGTTAAAAAGTGAATATTTTAAAATACCTTGAAACGGAATTTCTAATTCACTCCAGTTCTGCCAGGAGTGATACCCTTACTTCTGATTTCTACACACACCATCAGTCATGGGGATAGGTACTAAAAATATCCAGCATGGTGGTTTGACATCAGCACATCAACAATTAAAAAGTGGATACAAATATTTCAGGCTTTCAAAACCGGTAAGGCTTTCCTCCAGATTTATGAAAACATTGGATTCACACAGGAAAAGGAAAAGTCGTTTTCAATTGTTTTCACAGACTATTTAGCTGCACAGTCTACGTAAACTACTAGCTACAATGGAATGTAATATTCTACCATCGCCAGGAACTCTCTCTGATCTTCTGCCTCTTCTCAGACAGCAAAGAAACAAAGAAAAACAGCCCTTGCTGTGGATCCAGAAGAGCGTTTGAAAAAGAGAAAGAGACCTCAACCTTGCCCCCCAGTATTAGAAAGCTGTCAATTATAAAAACATGATTACAATAAAAACACTGAAATAAAAAAAATTAGTTATTTTAGGGAAGGGGGGGAAATGGGAAAGGCCAGCCTCATTTAAAAAGAAGAGAGAGCCCTGACCAGTTTGGCTCAGTGGATAGAGCACCGGCTTGTGGACTGAAGGGTCCCAGGTTCGATTCCGGTCAAGGGCATGTACCTTGGTTGCGGGCATGTCCCCAGTGGGAGGTGTGCAGGAGTCAGCTGACCCGTGTTTCTCTCTCATCGATGTTTCTGACTCTCTATCCCTCTTCCTTCCTCTCTGTAAAAAATCAATAAAATATATTTTAAAAAATAAAAAATAAAAAGAAGAGAGAAAGAATAACCAAAAAATACCTGGTTTAATTTCAACCTAACGATTTTAAAATACAAAAATAATACAAATGAATAGAGCTCAATTGTTTATATTACAGTAGCAGAAAGGCAGAATGCTTAGCAGCCAAAATATGAACAAATTAAGATACTGGATGAAATGGTCAGGTGTCATTGTTTTTGAAGAATGTGGCCTCTGTGGCGACGAGTTTATGAATGATAGCTTCCACTCATGTCTAGATCAGAGGTGTTAATATTTACACCTGTGCTAATTATGGCAAGGAGGGGATTAATGGAAAATTAAATGCCCCTATCTTTTTACCTCCCCACCACACCAAGTAATTCCTGGTTGAACATTAACTTAACCTGACAATAATATGCCGGGGGTGGGGAAGTAAGGAAGGGGTCCCACAGATCCTTCTATACAGAAAAAGAATGGTGATGACCAATGGCTAGGCATTGGTTATAGCTAGCAATAAAACTAAAAGTCACATTTAAGACTCATTTTATAAAATTACTCATTTTTAGAACTGGGACGAGGGCCTACCTGGTGGCTGCAATACTTGATGCACTCAATGATCTTGGGTAGAGCATCTTTTGTCCACCCAGATGCTACTGCTCCTGTGCTGTGAAAAGTGACAAGCTACCCTGGACCGAAAGCACCATCATCAAACCCAATATTTGCCAAAAGATATTTTTTGTAGGGTCCCAGTTGGATTTAACAGATCAGAAGAAAACAATGGTTTACTAAATATTGGGTTTGGGGGGGAGTGGAATAATTTTAAAAACCCTTCTTTAAATATATTTTTTTCATTATTGATTAAGGTATTACATATGTGTCCTTATCCCCCCATTGCTCCCTCCTTTGGTTGATCTCTCCCCCTTATCCCCATCCTCCCCTACCCTCCCTCTGAGGTTTGAGCATCTGATCGATGCTTCTCTGTCTCTGGATCTGTTTTTGTTCATCAGTTTATGTTGTTCATTATAATCCACAAATGAGTGAGATCCTGTGATATTTATCTTTCTCTGACTGGCTTATTTCGTTTAGCATAATGCTCTCCAGCTCCATCCATGCTGTGGATTTTGTAATTTGAAAGGAATACTAGTTTCCTAAGAATTAATGTATGTTGTCCTGCCTGAAGATGGGGCGTTTGAATGAAAACTTCTCAAGTTTCAGACTCTCACACCTGCAAGATTTTGAAACTCGGCAGTTGTTGGGACCTTTGAGAACTTTTCTTGTGTTTGTTGTTTGTAAGGTCACAGAGAGGGCCCTTATCTACCTCCTCTCTTGCTGTTTGTCTTACATCCTTATTAGCTTTCACAAAGCGTGATCATAATTACATTCTAAAGCGAAGGATGAAGTCACCTGAATCAGCATCGAACTAACTGCAAGGACGATGGTAAGAATGGCAATGTTCCTGGAGCTTCTTTAATTCTGGTTCGGCAGCATTTAACTCCCTGACCTCCTGCCGCTGTCAGTGCCACAGGCTGCTTGAATGCTGTGCAAAAGCATTACTGTTTTATTTGTTGTAAATTTGCTGGTTATTAATTTCACAGTGTGACCTCCTATTCTATTAGTTGGCAGATTTCTCTGTAGCCTTCAACAAAGCTAAAGATTTCCATGAAGCTATGTTCTATTTCTCTATCTTTTCTGGCCATTTTCCATAACATGTAAGATTCACTGTTTCTTTAACCATCCTTGTTACCCTTTCTCTGAGATTCATGTTAGATAAGTATTCGTCTTACTTAGAAATTTAATGTTTTGATTTTAATAAAGGTTTGCATTTTCTCAACCCCTTTTTTATTTTCTCACAAATCTCAAGAGAAACAGCTTTTTTTGTTGCAGATTGTATATAACAAATAGTTTTCATGTTGAGTACTCTTGTATTTTTCCTCTTCACACAAAGTGGAGGACAGGGAATGGCCTCCATTACATTAAGAATGGAAAGACAGTTGCTGTGTAAATTCACTGCCTCGGGGTCATTGCAACTTCCTCTGTCTTTCTCTTGAAGTCATGACCATCCCACTCCTGGACTGGATCGTAAAACTTAGACCTAAGTTCATTTAACAAGCAAAACAGTTCATTTATTGCTACTCCAATTGATATCAGAACTGGGTGGAATTTTTACTATCGAATCAGGAAATCTCAATTCAGGGTTTGCACATGAATGTATGGATCTATAACCTGGACTTGCTTTGAGGAATTGCAGGTTTTGTGGCATTGGGGTTCTTTTGTAGCAGCTGTACCTGACTATCTTCCAAAGGGGCCCTCTCTGTTCCAGCTAGGAGCATCGAGGCAGCGGCCCAATTCTGAAAAGCATACCACTGCAAGGGGATTTTCAAAAGCCCAACTGCATCATCTTTAGCTCTCCACACTCCGTCTAGGAGGGCTATACGGGGCTTTGTATGAGAGCCATTACCTAAGAATGGTGAAAACTAGAAACCAGATAAAAGATTGTGGGAAAGAATGAGAAGTGTTTCCAAATCAGATATGCAAAATGTTAAATAGGAGGTTCAAGGCAGCACTTTATCAAGATAGAGAAAGCCTTTAGTTTTGGAATGTCCTGGCAATTAAAACAGAATTGAGGAGGGAAGGTTGAAGACCAAAGGGTAACTGAGGGACCAAGTTGCTACAGAGCATGAGTGGACCCCTGGGACTTCTTTCTGGAAGAGCCTACCTTTGCCCCAATAGCTTCCTCTGAGACTTCCTGGAACTCTGCACTCTGGAGCTTTATATATAACAGATAGCAGTGCATTTTACATATTAAAATACTTCTCTCAGCTATTCTTATTTTACAAATTAAAATAAGCACATGCCACATACTATATGTACATAAATGCCATCAATATTGAAAGGAGCAGGTAAAATAATACAGGGTAGGGCAAAAAAGTAGGTGTATAGTTGTGAGTACATAAAGCACAGTTTATTATTGTATTATTTATAAATTATTGTATTATTTTCCATATGAGTCACTGTAAACCTACATTTTCCCTACCCTCTATGAAGGAGGTAGCAGTGCCTGATACAACGCATGTATTTCAAAGAGTAGATCAGCCGTCGTCTTCTTGTAAAAGGTTTGCATGTAAGTGGTTTTGAGTTTCCGAACTCACTTTATCTCTTATTTCTGTTGTTCACACCATATCCTAGATTTGGGTTACTATTTTATCCCCCGTGTTTATAAAGTTGGATGGGAGGGAAGGTGGCCTGGGAAGAAAGGCAGGAAAAAGTGGCACACGTAAAGCAATAAAAATAGCATCCGTTCTCCACATGAGGGTGTCCCACCCTCCCCTCTGCTTTGCACTAGATGATCCCTGAGGACTGTATTCCAAGTAGCATACTTTTATATTAAGCAAAGAGAAATGGCACAAATATGCCATCTTCTTTCCCAGACATACCATGAAAACTACTTAGTAAAGATGGCTCTAAGCAGTTCCTTCAGATTCCCAGGGTTTCTGTTGGAAACAAATGAAAACGAATAGAGACATTGCTAAGCTCCTGTCACATTAGGATTATTCTCAAATTGACTGATGGACTATAAATAATAAGCAACTATTAGGAATGCCTCATTAAATTGGGGACAGTGGGGTTCTGTAGGGGTAGGGTTGAGACCAGTGCTAAATGGAATGTTCAAATGAATGCCCTGATGGAAAAAGTAAATAGCTGTGAGCATACCAAAATAGAACTGCAAGCACAATGCAAGATCTTAGGTGCAAACATTTAAATGGAATGAGATTTAATTTAGATAAATCTATAATAACTTGCTCATGGGAAAGTAATTCCTATCTGAGTAATAACAAGCAAAATTCTCCTAAGAGAACAGGGAAATGGTTAATCTTTTCTGAGCATTAACAGTGAACAAATCATTAGGAAAATATTTTAAAACCAAGTCTCCCGTTTTTTTCATTGAACTATAACTTTTTACTTCCAAAGTATTGTCTTTTTATGCTCATCAAATAAATTACTGCCTAGGTACCCCCATCTATGACTTCAAACCATGTGCTCAATAGCTCCAGCTTTATTTGATGCCTGCAGTCCAGAAACAAATGATCCCAGAGGTTGATAAGATCAACTCTTTCAAAAGTCCAAACAAACTCATTGTGCTTAAAGCCCTCCACTTCAAAACAAAAAGGAAGAGCAGTAAACTGGTTCCAAAGGAGAGGAGCCTGTTTTCAGCTCTGATGGCATCAATCACAAATAAATGGCAGATGCAAGGTTGTAAACTGGGGAGCAGTTGCTGTGGTTGTTTAATATTCAAATACACACAGTTCACAAAAGATGCTCAATAACTGGTAGGCAGTCAAATCGAAATTAAGAAAATCCGATCTCATAATTTTGACAAGAAATAAAAATGAAACTGCAGCAGCATGCCATGAAGGTATGTGCCCACACGCCCATTGCATCCCTCCTGTACAGAGAGCCATTTCCCCGTGGGGATGCCAGCCTGGCCCCAGTGTCTGCTCAGGGTGGAGACACAAACTTGAAGATGCACTAACATGAGCAGGAGCTAAAACTGGCAGCCAACTTATCGATAAACTTAGCATATCCTTAAGAATGATTCACTGGCCGAATTTCAGGTTGTTTCACTTTGTAGTGTACATAATCATGTAAACCAATAGGATCTTTTTTTATGCTTTCTCTCCTTTCCGTGCATTAAATAAAAACCCATTAAGTATTACAATTGTATGACTAAGTGGAAAACTGTCCAAAATAGGGCAGAGCCAGGGTTCCAGGGAGCCATTCTGAAGCCTGCAGAAGGGGGAGCAGGCGCTCCGGGGCAGAGAGCGTCAGTCAAGGATGAATCCAGAGTGAGTCGTCGTGGAACAAGATGGAACCATTTCCAGTTGCAGTTGCTTCAAGTTTAAATTTTTCATTCTCAGTGAAAAAATTTAGATAATGAAAAATTCATAATATTTATATTTCCACAAAATGCACTTATATACACTAATAATACGTAATTCTTTTTATCCAGTGTTAAAATGGATAAAAATGTTGAGGTTAAAACATATCTTTGAAATTTTTATGAAAAATGAGATACTGACAATTAGTAACTGTCCATAGAACTCTCCAATGTAAGCCCTCTTTCTGATGTCAGTGAAGAAAATTTACTGTCATCCAATTTCTCAGAATGTTTCTTGGCAACAAATGACTTTGATTTTAAGGAGTTGACTATGATATAATAGCGGCATTGTTTCGGATGACTTTGGCTCACTGCACTGAAATGGGACTCTTGGACAATTTTCATTGATCCAGTTCAGCCCAAATTCTTGGTATCTCAAGTGTCATTGATCATTATTCCTGGATAATGCTCTTAAATATCAAGCCATTTGAATGTCCGGATTAAGCTTTTCCATTCAAAGAGTTCAAAATTTACTAAAACCATTACGAAATTGAGCACATGCCTCTAAGTTAGAAGGAAAAGGGACTCTTACAGAAAAATGCTGACATGAGAGGTTTTTTTAAAGTTACTTTCTTCTCTAGATTTTTTTGCACTGTCAGAAGTATACTCTGGCCCTGACCGGTTTGGCTCAGTGGATAGAGCGTCAGCCTGCAGACTCAAGAAGTATACTCTGCTGTGGATATACGTGGTATTTATTTCAAGGTAAATATTTTGGCATGGCTGCTTGCTTGTTTTGGGGGGACACTTACACACCTGTATGTAATGGCCATTAGGTGCCATTCTCTCTCAGGCACCACTCGAGGGTGGCCCCACAAGTCGAAGGAGGCACAGCATAACCTGCCTGGGCTGTATCTTCACCCCATGTAGAACAGACACCTCAGGTGGAAGGAAACAGAAGCCTTAAAAGAAATATAAATGACTGGACCCAAGCATCCACGGGTTGCAAGCTCCTCATCGTTAAGCTTTTCTCACCTGTTTGTAAGTTCAATCATTCAAAATGGTTTGCATTGTGGGGCCCACCTACGAATGTATTTACTTATGTATCCTTAACATTAAGTTCCCTCTGCTTTTTAAAAGAATCGTGTGACATGAGAACCTTTGATGATACTTGAAGCTAATTTAAAGAGAGAGAGAATGCTGTAATAAGGTCATCAGATAATATATGAAAACAGCTCTCCCACAATATGAAAATGCAAATTTCAAGGTATGTTCCAAAGAAAACCACATTAGAAAGTAATGGAATAGAGTGTGGGCAGGGCTGATACAATTCATATCTACTGTGTACACACAGGAGATACAGTTACAGGGTTAAGCATATCTCCTCAATGTGCTGGATCTCCTTCACACTGAACAGATAGATAGACCTGTACAGCCCAATCAGCTTCTGAATGGCAAAGTCACAAAAAATAGTTCCGACCTGGCACATAAATATGATAATGGACATAATTGGAAGGCATGTATTTCTGATTCCTAAGAAATCTGGTTGAGAATGTTAAAAATCATATGTAGCTCCTAAGTGTTTGATATTAAATTCAGGAGTACATATGAAAAATTTTTTAAAAACACAAATCAGAACTATTGCTCCATATCACTATGATGAACAAGATACATATTCCTAAATCTAAGTTAAATTGCTTTCTTAAATGAGTAAAAAAAGGATTGCTTCTTGCAAATCTGGATCATGAGTCTTACACAAGAGTGACTGACTACATCGTGGACTTGGTAGATGGTGTTTCCCCAGAGAACAAAATATTTGTCCTCTCAAGGACACTATCTCTGCAGTGTCCTTCAATGTGATGGGGGATTTTTTTATGCTCCCTCTAAACTTCCTGAGTATAGCTCCATAGCCCTATTTCTTTAACCTCATTCCCTGTCGGATTATGAGAGGCCCAGACAGGTCTGACGAAGTCATAAAATCAAACAGTAAGAATGTATTGCATCACATATATTTCTTTATATATTGCAGACATTTGAAGGTTTACTAATGAAGATAATCATATCAGAGTCAGGCCCTCAATAAATGTTCACTTCTTCCCACCCTCTTTCACTCAATATATCTCTCTCTCTCTCTCTCTCTCTCTCTCTCAGCCATCATCTCGTTGCTGCATCTGCACATTGTAGCGGGCAGGCTGATCTCTTGTGATGGCAATGAACATGGTCATCAGCCTCAGTGGTGGAATGTTGGATACTAATGTTGTATCTGCCTGGTCTATACTTTCTCTAGTTCCAGAGCTCACTGTCTGACCCACTGTTTTGCAAAGGGAAGTTGTAAGAATCAATAACATAATGGACAGGCTTTCCTTCTACATATTCTTTGGGGTTTTGTGACCTTTAAACATTTCCTAGACTAGTATGCTTCCCCAGAACCCACAATAATGCCTATGAAGTTATAAAGTACAATCCAAGGATGAGTCCACATCTTGTAATACCTGATACATCTACAATTTGGGAAGCTGTATGGAAGGAAAAAATGTCAATGTTAACGTAGGCCCAAAAGTGAATATTTCTGTAGGATAGGAAAGAAATCGTGACAAATTACAATGACGAAAGGCTGGCAAGTACCACAAAAATCACAAAACCCAGAAAAATAATATAGTGTTTCTATTCATTAATTGTCTAACACCTCCTCTAAAACACTGTTTTGGGGCTGCAAACTTCTTAATATGACTATAAAGTTATAGTAGACAGAAAAAAAGAAAATTTATTATTTAATGTAGCATAGTTATAAAACATTATTTTTTATTATTAACAATTTGAAAAAGCTTCAGCCCAGTTTGCTCTGTTGATGTCATTTTTCTGTTACATCATCTGGAACCACCAGACTCTGTGAGGACAAGGCATGCTGCACAGGCTGAAACTAAACCCACACATTAGGGCGGGCGAACAGGTGACTTCACATGGTCAAACCCACCGTTCAAAGTCCTGTTACAGTCTGTGTCTAAAACCACAGGAATTTTAAAATTTTATCTTGCAGGATTCACATCCGAAAACATCAACGTACCTTATATAATTGTATAAGCTGCTTAATTAAGCATATTCCATTTAAACTAGATTTCAGTGAGAATTGAGTCTGTCTACAATTTTACATCCCTGGGCATCGAGAGGCTAGCCCACAAACCCGCTCTCTAGCTCTTTACATTTAAAGTCTTTCTCCTTTTTCTTCCACAACTTACATCCTTCCAGCACCACAGGACAAGTTAATATCATAGTTTGACCACTGGCTCTGCACCTTTGATCGAGATTCAAGGTGAGTTGGGTAGTAAAGTACTTAGGAAGCCATTCCTACCCTGGGAGGGCTAGAAAAAACATGTGACTATACATAAAAGTAACTGTGAAACATACAAATAACCCACCAAACCTAAGCCAAGTGTGTAGGCAACTGAACTTTCCCTTTAGCCAGATCCTCCAAAATGCCAATCTAACAAGGCCGGACATGAAGGAAGGTGTGACTGGGGGAAGTTAGAATGGAAACAGAGAGCAGTCATAACTGATTATGGTAAAGATGGTCTAATTTGACAAATTTTCCAAAAGCATATGACCATTGGAATATATTCCTTGAAGACCTCCCATGGAAGGGGTCTATACAAGTGTGGCACCCAGAAGTGTAAAGCTTTAACTTCATAGTGAATCTGCCTCCAGTACAGATTTAGGGTCAGACACACTAAGTTTTCAATCCCTTCCTAGTTGTATGGCATTCACTAAGTTCCTGAGCCAATCTAAGCCTCAGTGTCCAAATCTGGAAAATGGCTACAGTAAAACTTGCCCTATGACTGTTGTGATGTTTAAATGTATGTAAATTTCATATTCTACAAACACTCAATAATTGATAACTATGGTTATTAGTAGATGAAATGCTCAGAATTTGTCTCCCCTTATAAGATAACTGAACACTCTGCACTATGACCTAAAATACACCTTTGCTTTCCAACACCTACTGTCCTGTATCTGCTTATTGACTTTATTCTCCTGTCCAAAATGCCCATACCCTTCTCTTATTCCCTAATTCAAAGACTATGTATGTACCCTTTCATTCCAAATTAAGATCTCACCCATTCATTCCAGTTTTTTCCAATTTTTCAGCATTTGTGGCTGAGTCCATTCTCTGAAGGTCTAGCAGCACTGACCCAATAAAAATATAAGGTGGGCCACGTCTGTCATTTAAATTTTTCTATAGCCAGGTTAAAAAAAACTAAAAATAAAAATTAAATCTAAATGAAATTCATTTTAATAATGTTTTTATTTAACCCAATATACCCAAAATATTACTCCAACATGTAGTCAGTATTTTTAAATTATAAACAAGCTATTTTATGTTCCCTTACTCACACTATGTCTTGAAAATTCAGTGTATATTTTACACATATAGCATTTTGAATTCACAATAACTACATTTCAAATGCCCAGTAGATCCATGTATCTAGTGGTTCCCATGTTGGATAGCAGATGTCCATAACATGAATAATTTGTACCATACTATTTAATGTGTCATTATAGAGTGCCATTATGTTTTTTTTCATTTATCTTTATTGTGGAAAATATTACAGATGTCCCCTTTCTATCCCCTGTTGACCCCCGCCACCCCGCTCCTGCCCCCGAGTGCAGGCGTTTCTGTGTCAGTCCTTTCCCAAGTAGTCTCTAGGCTTCTTTAAGAAGGGAACTCTTCTTAGAATTCTTCTGGGATGCAGTGTTCAAGCACAGTGGCCATTCAGTAAAGATTTGCTGATCAACAATTTGGATGCATTTAGAAATCCTAGAAGGGAAAACGCAGCAGACAATGTGATTCCCTTCATCTTGGGCTACTTTTATCACTCTGTAAGCGTTGTTTACCTCAGGATGTAAATTCTCAGTGTATGTGGAATAATGCCATTTGAAGACGGGTATTAATAAATCTGCTCTGGCGTTAGTGTGAATAATGCAAGAGGCAAAAACAAGAGGGAGTATTGCCTGTGGTAATGCTTTGCTTATAGATTAAACAGTCAATTTAAGGCGCTTCTAGGTATGAATGGAGAGAGACGTCATCTCACCACCACACCTAAAAGTGGGTCTCCAGTTTTTTAAATGTCTACTTATCAGTGATCAAAAAAAAATAGTAGTTCACTTTTGATTGGCAACTGCGCTGTGGAAGACACAACCGGGGAATCACACCATGTGGAGAGTATACCAGACCTAGAGTGCTACACAGTACGCAGGTCTTTCCACAAACCTTTGAAACATGACATGGTAAAGCATTTGCCACATCTTTGGCCTCATAATTTTTAGAAATTCAGATAAGAATCAAGTTATACAGTACACATACAAAAGATTTTTTCCGAGCACATAAAGCCACGTTACAATAATGCCATAGATTCAGGTGGAAGTTTGATTTCTAAAAATAATCTTTGTTTAGAAAGGAAACACAGTTGGTAGTATGAAAAATTTCCAAGTTACAAGAAAGGAGCAGAGATTTGAAAAAGGTAGGACTCACCCGTGAATCACTAGATATCTTGGAAAAGGGTATTTTGCTATTTTATAGTTACATGACTTAAAAACCTTTAAACTATATCCTGGTTATTAGGTTGACAACAGTCAATACTTTCCATATTATATTACATTATTTGATTGAAAATGTGTCTTGTCATTTCTTTTTCTGTGTGTGATCAGAGTAAAGCAAAGAAGAACATTCCAAAAACTTTACTGACATCTGCTCTCATGTTGAAAAACTGCCTCCCAAACATATCCCACAAAATACTATGGTATCAGGTACAACACCTGACAGCAACTTGAATTACATCTCAATGTCAGAGCATTTTCATTTTTATTTTCTAATTTTTAGCTTTCTTATAAAAAGCCTTACAAAGGGCATGAGCAAATTTTATTTTCTCCATCAAGCCTTCCCGAACAGAGACTCCTCTTCCTTCTCTGAATTCTCTCAGCAAGTTCTGTGTGGACACAAACGTGGTATTCATCAATCATCTATTCATTATGGTTCTTTCTCCACATGCCTATATCCAAGCTGTAGCATACACACATAAGCTTCTTGAAGTTATAAGCCATGCCTTATTTATCTCCTGTAACTCTCAGCAGAGCCATGGATAGAATAAACATTCAATAAATGTGCTAGAAACCATGATTATTTTTATCATAATTTACAGCAATGGTTCTCAACCTTCCTAATGCCGTGACCCTTTAATACAGTTCCTCATGTTGTGGGGACCCCCAACCATAAGATGATTTTTGTTGCTACTTCATATCTGTAGTTTTGCTACTGTTATGAGTCATAATGTAAATATCTGATATGCAGGATGTATTTTCATTGTTACAAATTGAACATAATTAAAGCATAGTGATTAATTACAAAAACAATATGTAATTATATATGTGTTTTCCGATGGTTTTAGGTGACCCCTGTGAAAGGGTCATTCGACCCCCAAAGGGGTCGCGACCCACAGGTTGAGAATCGCTGATTTACAGGAACATCATTCAGCAGACCAATGACATGTTGTAGTAGTGTTGACCATTATAAATCCACAGTAACATTTTTATATTTCTACCTATTCCATTTCTTGACTATCCTTTTAAATATGTCTGGCTGGTGTGGCTCAATGGTTGAATGGCAACCTATGAACCAGGAGGTCTCCATTCGTTCAATTCCTGGTCAGGGCACATGCCCTGGTTGTGGTCTTGATCCCCATATGGGGCGTGCAGTAGGCAGCCAATCAATCATTGTCTCTCATCATTGATATTTCTATCTCTCACTCTCCTTACCTCTCTCTGAAATCAATAAAAAACATATTTTAAATAAAAGTGCTTAGTATTTCATAGACATTTTCATTCCAAAAACTCAAGTGGAATTTATTTTTAAAACTTAAAATAAAAGTCTAATTATATTCTAGCATCAAACAACGCTTTTTCTCCCTTACAGTTCTATTTTAAATGTGGGTTTTCTTACCATCTAACCATAGTTAAGATTCCAGTTTACAAATGCATATCTAATGTGGGGTTTTTCCAAATTTAATAATATCCTGAAACTGAACTTTGTTTATTGGATTCATGTAAAATGTGGTTGCTACACAACAATTTTGAAGAAATGTGTATTACATCAGATATAACATTCAGACTAAACCCACAAGTCAAAACTCTATAAATAAGAAAAACAGAAAGACTCCAAATACGAAGCATGAAAGCCAGAGGAAGTTAACGTGCCCCACAAAGTCACGTGGCCTCCTGAACACGCTGCCCAGTGAATTCAGCTGTAAGAAATGAAGCATGTGAAATGCACAGGGGGGGGAATGCAAGAGTGTGGGCTCACTGATGCCACACTACAGAAGTGGCTCAAGAGTAAGAGGCCATTGATCAGAAGAAGGTTGGATTAACTCTGGCCTCAAAGTTACCCCTGGAAAGTGAGGAGCACTCAGTTGTGAGAGGTGCATTAACCTCTTCCGACCACTAGGGTTCAAAGTGTTCCATAAGGGGTAATTTATTAAATGGGTCCTAATTGCTTGGTAATATACCTTCCAAAAGTCACTTCACTATGCTATGATTAGGCCTGGGATTTGCCCAGTGCTGTCACTCTCTTTGTAACTCCATAATGGAACTCTAGGAGGTGGGCAGCTGATCCATTGGAGAGCTGTATATCTAATCGGGGTCCAGAGTCCTACCAACAAAGCCAGGCAATCTTTCATTTAATTTCCCAGTGTGTAAACGCACAGATACAAAATTGATACACCTCATAGTAAAATATGCCTTTTACTCAATAAATATACATTTTTCCTAGATTATGGATCATTGGTTATATTGTTTTGAAAAGATAAGACACACTTTTAAGATTTGTGAATTTGTCCACTTTATTAAATTGTTTCTTAAAAGTATTAAATCATCATGCCTTTTGTTTTCACCATCTACAAGCAAATTTTCTTTTGACCTCTTTGTTTCTTATGAAGGCCAATCAGCATGACTTTCTTATTGGGGTCCAACACAAAACAGTGTGCACGCTATCGGCCATCCACTGGGCAATGCCTTTGTTAATTAGCAAGGCCAGCAGAGGGAGCGCAAGAGCACTGTTACAAAAAAGAAATAAAAAATTTTGTAAATGATAATAACAATTAGAAGTAGAAAATCTGACAGACTACAGCAGAACCTAGACATAGACGCAGTTTTGGTAATATCATATAGATCCACAGGCTAGAATAGAAGAGACGGGACCTCTAGTCACTGCCATCGTCTTCTAATAAATAATTCATGAACTCACCAAACATGGCTGTGCCTCGCTTTTTCAGTCTTGAAAATGGTTATCACGGTGGCTTTCATTAAGATAAGAAACGCTCTGTCCTCCTTAAAAAAGAGTGATTACCTAAAGATTGGGAATTATTGTCACAAGAAGGAAGCTGATGGCATTTCTGTCTTCCAGGGCTCCAGGTCATTTCTTAGACTTGACCATGAGTGACACACAGCTAGGTGGTATTCCCATATGTCCTCAGACAGGGATTTGATTGGACCATGGAATTAGACATATGTCTTATTAACGTGAACAAATAAAAACGATTAGGTTTCAAAGTTGCATGTGGAAGCCGTTTTATCTGAGGAAAATTACATATTCTAATCCCATACTTGGTTTTACAGTTCCTATTTCCAGACCATTTAAAGAAGTTATACATTTTCCAAAAATGTTTTCAGACTATTTGTTACAATGCAGTTTTGTTCAAATCCATCACTCATTGGCTAGTGTTAATTAAAACCTCAATTTCACCCTTAAGGGAATGTGTTAAAGTGTGTTTTCCAGAAGTCTTTAAGAGCATTTCTTACAAGATAATTTGTGTGGCCCTCATAACCACTTTTCCCCAAAGGGCATCTTTGAAAAAATGATAGCCAAAATAGGCCAGGCTTTACACCATACAGAGCTACATAAAATCTTTCTTTGTTTTAGGACTTTGGGATAATCTTGAGGACACATCTTGTCTGGAATTTAGCAGGAAAATAGTTTGGAAAGTAAATATTCAGTTCTGCTTTCTCCAGTAGATGTCACTTTCTGTACATAGGATATCGAGATATATATAAGATGTACAGTATTCCTTACAATAATGGTAAAAAAATAACTGAGTTCCAGCCATATGTAACAATTAAACTTTCATTGGTATTTTCTAGTATTAGGAAACTTAAGGAATAGTAAAGGCAAAAGAATGCTATTAATTAATCATCGTGCATATTTCTGTGTAGCTTTTGCAATGTCCATTAGGCATAACACATGATATAATATTGCTAGTGCCTTTTCAACAGTTACAGAAAGCTAAGTATTATTCCACATCACAGCATAAAATTAATTTGCCAAAAACAAACATGGTGTCTGAGTAAATAAGCAGTCATTAATAATACACTGCATACTTACCAAGAACCTAATTAAATATGAGTTTACTTGACCTATTATAATTTTAAGAGTTATTCTTTCTGGCTCCTCTACATCTTTTGAATATTCACATCAGCTTCATATGTCTAAGAAAAGAAAAATCTAGCTCACTACAGTGTTTTACTACACAGCAAGAGATAGCAACACTAGAATGAGAAAAAGAGAGAAGGAGAGAGAGAATTATAAACCTTAAATAGAATGTTTATATCATCCACATGTACAAGAATGAAAATCAAGAGATGGGAGAATATTAATAGTTTGAATTAGATTAATTCTTCCTAAAATACTTTCCAAAATGCTCTTTGCATTTCTAAACATAAGCCTCATTATGCTGTTCTATTTGTATTCCAACGCCGTTGACTTTTATATTTGAGTTGTTTTAATAGATGACTTTGAAATGACAGAGGAGAGCACATTTTTGTTTCTTATTGATCCAATTAAGATTTTGCTTGTAGCTACTATAACTTGAAATAATGGAAAGGCTACAGAGGCTTTTTAAAATGTTGACGTCTGGGTCACATCTGATGCAGTCGTTTTATTGATAAATGTGATTTGATAATTGCCAAATTAAGCTCAAGAGAGAATTAGTTAAACAACTACTTTTATTTTTAGATGCTTCAAAGAAAAGATATGAAGTTTGGTAGCAAATAATGATAGGGCGCTGAGACAAAAATTCCCTAAGAAGGCCAAATGGGCAAGTGGCTTTTACAAAACAAAGGACTCTATCTGGTCATCAAAATAAACAACATCCCAAATGGTCCCTTTGGGTTTTAAATATTTTGTGCAGAAAGTAAACTCAAAGAGCCCAATTCTTATCTGAGGTGGAAATTCCTTCACGTGTAACTGGGAAGTTCATTCCTGTGTCTACTAGGTTAACACAAAGAGATTATAGGCTTAGAGTAATAAAGGGACTTAGAAGCCTTTTCACCTCTAGGCTACTGAGTCTGCTCCATTTCAGGTTGAGGAGACTAAAGTCCTGAATGTACCCAGGGCAAGTGGTTTACTTTTAATTCAGCCTGAATTAGGGTCCCACTTCAAAAAAAGCCTAGGGCATTTTTTTCAACTCTTCAGAGCAAATAGCGTTGCCAACAGTAAAACAAAGATTGGACTGGAAGAAAAGAAACAAACGCGTAATAACTATGGAGGTGAATTCCTGAGGAAATAGCCCCACTGCCACATCTATCCACTGAGTATTTTCAAGAACAGTATCAGCTCTCCACCACGCCTGGATTATGTTAGTGTTGGTCAGTAAGGACATATGAATGTAGAATCTTGAAAGGAGATGGTGCCATGGGAAGGATCTGGAAGACCACTGGTGGTATCATGCAGTGGGATTCCTTTGCTTTTGTGTGATTTCAGGGGAGAGCCCAGCCAAGCTCACACTCCACTGCCTGTCCATGCCTTTTCCTGTGTCAGGCAGGAGTCGGTGCTTTGCAGAGGCTGTTTGCACAGCTAGTCCCACTCAGACAAGAAGGCTCTGGAAGAGCTGGAATTCCTTAGCAACCTACTTATGTCTTTTTCTGTTTCTATACTTCCCTTTTCCCTATAGTATTTAATGTCCTGTTTATGTACCTGATTGGAACAGAAAACTCAGGACACTTTGATCAACAGTCAATTGCTTAATGCCACAGCCTTAATATTTTAAATATAATGATTTCATTACCATTAGTTGTACCATGTCTTATCATTTTTCTCCCTTAAATATGTTTAGCAAATATTACATTAATTCAAAATAATATTTATAGCATTCATGTAAAATGCACACGTGCATACATAAGATAGGCATGTGTATTCTGTTCCCAACTTAAGAAATGAATGGAGCAGTCCCTTCAGAATCTTGAGCCCCTCCCAACCTATTCCTCTTTCCTTCCTTTCTTTATAAATAATGTCATCCTGGGTTTTGTATTAATCAGCCTCTTGCTTTTCTCCCTCTCTTTTAAAAAAAAATAATAGACTAGTAAATGCTACATAGGGATTTTTGAATATTGAATATTGGTTTTAAAAAACACTTGAGAAAATTGATGCACACAAGCGATTTTGATCAGTTACAATGTTTATTCAATCAAAATGGTCTGTATTATTAGCATTCACTAAAAAATCAAAACTTTATAGAGCAGTGGTTCTCAACCTGTGGGTCGCAACCCCTTTGGGGGTCGAACGACCCTTTCACAGGGGTCGCCTAAGATCATCGGAAAACACATATATAATTACATATTGTTTTTGGGATTAATCGCTATACTATAATTATGTTCAATTTGTAACAATGAAAATACATCCTGCATATCAGATATTTACATTACGATTCATAACAGTAGCAAAATTACAGTTATGAAGTAGCAACGAAAATAATTTTATGGTTGGAGGTCACCACAACATGAGGAACTGTATTAAAGGGTCTCGGCATTAGGAAGGTTGAGAACCAGTGTTATAGAGTATAAGAATGCTTCTACCTGCATACATCACTGAAATCCTATGCAGTGCTCGCACATAAATTGTACTTTTTAAAAAATGATGTTTTCAAGTCATATAGTAAAAAAAAAAAAATACATTCCAGAAAGGATTTTTAAGTATAAGTGTTATATATCCTTTTGTGGTGACTCAAAAAACATTTGTTTCAACCTATAGGTTTATATGAGCTCTCACCCAAAGATAGCATTGGGGTCTAGATGACAGATGATTTACACTTTTGAGTATATTATTAAGGAAAAGATTCCTCAAATTACTTAGTCACCCCACCAGCCTGGCCTCAAGATCTGAAGATAAGAAGTCCTAAAGGGGGAGTGGAGAGTGTGAGCTCAGAGTCCTCTGTAAGGAGGGACCCGAGGATAATAGAGTGAGACCAGACGCTCCCTGAGGCACCCTGCCCTCTCCTCTGGCATCTCCTTTTCTCCTGCATTCCAAGGTGTACTCCAGACCCGTCCACCACAAATACACAGCGTGATCAAAGTGCCATTACTCAGCAGCGAAGTACCTCCAAGCGTGTACCTGCTTCTTTTCTTCCCAGAACATCCCCCCTGGACACACAGGCACATCCCATCTTTGGATCTTGTATCAATACCTCTGACCCTGGAGTGACCTCTTTACAATTTGAGATGAGACATCCATTTAGCATTTAGGAGGTTCTAAGTCAAATTTTACTAGGAAAGTATTGTTTATGATAATTTTAAACAAAGCATTAGATGATAACTTAGTTTTGTGCTAAAGTTAGAGTGCCCTAAATTCACATATGTTATCAGCATGAGTGTTTTTAATTGTTTAAAGTTATTAAGAAAAATTCCAGGCCTAAACCCTAAAATAGGAAAAAATGAGATATTTAAAGCATCGGTCGTTGGAATTGTGAATAAGACCCTTGATGGATTGATTACCTAATGGCAAGTATGACAAATGTGACAACAGATTCAGGAATAACATTACCACCTCAGTACAAAATAAACATGAATATTACTAATGATTAATTTTTTTAATAGTTTAAGTAATTTTGCAGGCATCAAAGGTGTTGAAAATTAATATTAGCAAGTTGAAGGTTTGTGTAATCATCTCTGTCACAATACCTCTTACATATCATCTATTCAATATATTTCAGGCGTGTTTCAAAATTTTTATCCGTTAGTTTATCTTACTGCCACAATTATTCCTGCCTTATTTTTTCTTCCCATAGCCACCTTACAAACTAAGTCCTTAGAGCAGAGGTTCTCAACCTGTGGGTCGCGACCCCTTTGGCGGTCGAACGACCCTTTCACAGGGGTCGCCTAAGACCATCTTGCATATCAGATATTTACATTACGATTCATAACAGTAGCAACATTACAGTTATGAAGTAGCAACGAAAATAATTTTATGGTTGGGTCACAACATGAGGAACTGTATTTAAAGGGCCAGAAGGTTGAGAACCACTGCCTTAGAGTATCTTTTGCTGGGACTTTTTTTCATGTCTTCCAAGTTGGCCCTTCAAAATCATTTTGCATGGTATTACCAGACTGAACTTTGTAAGCCAGAGTTTTTTTTCATTTGCTTCACTTTAGATGAGCTCTAATTTCCCATAGAAATAATACTAAACTCCTTAGTATGGTATTTAAGTAAGTCTTCTACCTAATTTTCCAGCCTTTCCCCCAACTACTGCAATTTCTAATCTTCTAATCTAATGTGTGACCATTTTCAAGTACAATGAAATCCACTTCCCGTACAATGCTCTACCTTGCCCTTGTCCCATTGTGTATTTTAGCCTGAAATCCTTCTGTTCCCCCAAACCAAAGTACTGATTCCATGTGCAAGCCTTCAATTAATCCCAAATCCTTAGAGCTTCCAAGGCACTTTGGTCATGCTTATAACATAGCATTCATCATGTACTGTCTCATATATTAATTATGAAGGGTGTGGGTCTTATTAACTCCCCCGCTCTCTGGATGAAGTTTATGCACCACACCCTCTTAAATGTAGAATATCACACAATCAGCACAGTATTTGTTGAAGTGAATTGAATGGTTGAATATATATGACAAAAAAAGAGAAGACCCTTATCTTTTATCAAGATCTTGAAAGAAAATCACTTGAGTGTAATAATTGTATGGATAATTTGTTGTAAATGTACTACTCGGCATTTTTTTTCCCAAAGAATGTTTATTTTGAATATTTCAAAGTCCCGGGACCAGTGCTGGATTGAGAATTCAAATACAATTAAGACCCACCCTGACTTCTAAAAGCTCAAGTCCTAGCAAGGAAGATGGGCACCCAAATACAATTAACTATAACAGAATGCTGTAAGGATCCAAGAAAAGCTTAAAACCAAAATGCCCTGAAAGCACAGTGCAATTAATTCTTTTTATTTTTTAAATTTAATTCTTGAAGACGGGAAGTGGTAACAGGGTGGATCACTTTAGGATCTCTGAAGTAGATCTTAAAAGAGAAGTAGCTAAGAAGCCAAGCCTGGAATAGCCATGTAGGTAGGTGGTGCATGGTTCAACTTCAGGGAAATCATTCAGTTAACGTACAATGCAATAGTGCCCCCTGGAGGTGTGCAACAAGGTAGCCCAGCAAAAGAAGACTTGGCTAAGAGGTGAAAGCAAGGCTAAGTAGTTGTCTTGACATCATGTATAAATTCAGTTAAAATCTTACTAAGATTTTACCTTCCATTTTGTCTTTTCTAGGCCTCCCTTTTATAAGGTTTTAGGAATTTTGTTTACAACCTCCATTTAAAAGGAGAAGCCAAGAATATGATCGTTCTTGCTACCCCAGTATTCTTTGGAATAGTTATGGAACAAAATAGGTTGCGGATCCAAATTGGCTACCCATAAGAAATCTTGGTAATCATTACTTTTTTAATTCAATGTTTTTTAAACTGTTAAAGTCATTTCCCTTTACTCAAGTTAAATGCTGCTAACATTAATATGCAAATAAGAAAAAAGTGATGGTCTTTGCCCTGAGTTCCACCAGCTAGTGTTCCCACTCCATCAAGATTTGCTGGTTTCTCAGGGCCCTAGGGCTTCAGAGGTACAATTTGAAAATTGCTGCTTCTAGACCAACCTCTTCTTTTACAATTGAGGAAACGGAGATTCAAAGAATTTGAAGTACCTTGTACAAGTTCATAGCACAAGTTAGTGGCAGAATAGGAAGCAGAAGTCCCTTAACTGCCACTCCACTGCTCTTTCAAGATAAAATTAATTCTATTTACACAGCAAAATGAACATGAGGTCCAAGGGTCTCCCAAAGTGACACTTAGAATAGAGAGAGACTGTTTCTTTTGCATGATAAGACAGGACTTCATTGGAATTCAGTAAGTCAGTGATAAGTAATTCAGAATCAATGCTAACTCTTTTATTTTATTCCATCTTTTTTTCCTTTTTGATATTGAATTACTAGAAATGACAGCTCCCAGGCCCTCTAACTTCTTGATCCAACAAGGGAGCTGGTTAAAGAAAGTCATCTCCGTGCTGGCCCTGGCCGGACAGGCACTTTCCTGCTGTACAAATCAAAGTTGGATATATTATCTCCCCAGTTTAAAAAGGCAAGAAAAACAAAGACTTTTCTCTCATAGCCTAGATTGTAAGGAAAAGCAAAATGACTACATTCCTTGGCTAGTCCAATACGTTGTTTTAATTTAGAGATTAAGCAATTTTTAAAACTATATATATTCACTATGTATAGACCTAATCAAGATAATCAAATGTATAAGTGTTGCAAATTATTCTCCTTTGACAAGAAAGTTTTAGTATCTATGACTGAATAGAACTAAAGTAATGTTGGAACTAAATAAATGGAACTACAATAGAGGAAAATAGTGTTTGCTATATATAGACCCCTGCTACTGACAATCATTAAATCAAATATTGTAGCTAAACAATTTAAAATAAATTTGGATAACTTAAATAAAGCCTCATACTATACTATGACAAAAACATTTGCTCAGAAGAATAATATAAATGCTTGCTTATTACAATCAAATGAGTTAATAACTTTGAGAGTCAAGAAATTTTTAGCTATAGAACCAAAATAAAAAGGTATGGTTTATAAATATGCTCAGCTTGAGCTGAATCAATACTGAAAAATCATAATTTCAGACTTCACATAAAGATCTTAACATTAGCAAGGCCATTGCTTTTGGAAGTCATGGATATTCTTGACTATTAATAGCATAGAGGTCATCTCTGCTTCTTTCCTAACAGAGCAGATAATTGGAGGCAATTCAAAATTCTCTCTTTCTAATTATACCACATCTGAATTTCACCTCCCAAATCTAAATGTCTGCCTTAAAACATGGCCCAGAAAGAAGATATAGATTAATTTTCTAAACAGACCACAATCCCCAGCCTTTTCCCAAATCAGTGCTGTTGTGTGCCACAATTCTCACGTGATGCCACTAACTTCATCAATCATCCCAGCAAGCAGACAGAACACAATAAAGAGTCTGGCAGAGGCGAGCATCTTGGAGACATACGTCATAACTTACAGATAGTAGTAACCCAAGTAGAAACTTCTGAGAAAAATTCATTGAAAACCTTTCTACCTTAAGACAGGGCCTAAACACAGCTTTCATTTGTAAGTCCTACCACTTCAAGATCTCTCCATGCAAATGTGTGCACTCACTCATAGCCCAAAGCATCAGTAACAAATTAATGACTGGTTACTTGCTGAACAAAATAAAAACATTTTTATTTAAATTACAAAGTTGCCTATGTTTTACATTTCGAATTATTTCAAAGTATTCTTACAACTTGTTCTTATACTTTGAATTCATCTGCTTCCTTCTAAATTTAATTTTTAAAAAAGCACATTAAAATTATATCATCTCCAATGGAAGCTATTTTGTCATGAAGGGATTTAAGAGTTGAGACATTCTCTAAGTTATGTATGCCAGATAATAACCTTTACTTAAAGCAACTCTATAGGAATCGGTGTATATTGAATTCTGTTTAGCAGAGCCAAACAAGGGCACAGCACTGCAGGCATAGCCTGAAACCCAGCCTCTGAAAAGTAAAGTCTGTGTTGTGGGGGAGAAATATGATGTCCAACCACTTTCTACCTGGCTAGTCTCCAAGAGCATGATGAATTGAAAAAATATAACATACAGAAGAAATATTTATGTGTCTTCCTCCTTCATCAGATACACAGTATTTTTTTCTCCCATGTCACAAAAACTGTAACCGCAATTTACAAGTATATGCACAATCAAATTGCTATTGATTTAGAGATGCATTTCTTTGATGTCCCTTGCCTTAACCTCATTTATAAAGCTGTTTTGCATTATTTCAAACTGTCAATGATTTGTGACTCATGAATATTCAAATCTAATTTGCACTTACCTTTTTGGTAGGCATGCTTACTTGCAATATGTCTCTATATTTGCCCTTTTGTTTTGTATTTATTTGTGGATTGTTTTATTAAAATAACACTCCTTTAAAAGCATGGTGAGTCTATTTAAAAAACAACAGGAGTTGTTGATGACTGACTCTTCTTGATCTCAGTACACCACCTTTATACTTTGTTACTTAGCAAGTTCAGTCATTCTGCAAAGGTGTCTCTGGTATTAAAATAGCCATTTTTTGCTGGTTGATGTCAGTTTCAGTGAGATGGGTTTAGTTTTGCTGGGCTATGTGTCTCTAGGAAAGTGTCAACAATTTTAGATGAACGTGAGCCCTACCAAAAAGGGAGAAAGAGAGAGAGAGAGAGAGAGAGAGAGAGAGAGAGAGAGAGTAAGGACTGTGTCTGTTGGAAAAACAAAAAGTTCATGCAGAATTGAGCCCTTCATGTCAGTGTGGATCAACTATTCCACTTACATTGTGGAATGTAAGAAATGAAACCTAATGCTCTCAAGCACTAAAAATCCCTTTTAGATGTCTTTCAGATGATGATAGCTAAAAGAGACACCCAGGACTTTGTGGATTGCAGGCATGTCACTGGTGATTGAAGGTCCAAAACAGCAGAGCAGGGAGCCACCTGCCTACAGAATGGGCAGAATTTCTTCTTGTAAAACCTGTTCAGGGACAAACACAAAGTGTCATATGAAAAAAAAAAAATGGCGTAAAGAACATCCCTTTTGAAACTCATTTCTGGATTCATCTGAGATTTCTAAGAACATCCAAATAATTAAATGCCCTATTTTGCCAAAGGAGAAAAAGAAAGCATTTTCAAATATTTATGTTCTCTTGCCAGCAGCTAAAATAGATAGTTAACAGCACTTACAATGCAACAGCTGTGTGTTTCCTTAATTTGCCTCGTGTTCAATTTCTAAACTACCTTTTTAAGCAATAAAGAAGCCATTGGTCACTGATTGCTTTCCATCACATGATAAAGTTGTCCCCACATCCACTCAATGATTCTGCACACAGGATGGACACATGTCTCAGTGCATCCTCTCTAGCCAACAACATATTTTTCTTTTTATAAATGTCTCATTGTCGCTCAGTTGTACATATTCCCCCAGGTAATATGATCTCCTTATAAAAGCTACTAAATTGATAAGTAATCTCTTTTGTAGTCTTTTTTTTTTCACTTAGAAAACTGTTTTTAATTGCTGAGGAAAGGTTTGGGTACCATAATATCTTATTGCTTATAGTATATGCTTAAGCAAATATCCTTTGTTTCAAACAGTTTATAATGTTTTCCCAACTTTATCATTTTATTTGTGATAGTGATATTATTATTCTCTCCATTTTGAAAACCAAACACCAGATTCACCAGACCCCACAGCAGGCTACCCAGAGCTATCTACAAGGCAAAACCCTCCCAGGATACAACCTCCACATAACTAAATGGTTATCCTGATCTCTGACCCATGGGTCAGAGGACTCTGCTCTGAGAGATAGAAAGCTGTTAGGATCAAGGGTTCTAGCATTGTGCTCCTTGGTTCTACTACTAACAAACTGTAAATGAGAGCAAGTTGCCTAACCTGTGAGAGGCTCAATCTCCTCATCTGGGAAGGAAGGGCCATAATACTTCCTACCTTGAACTATGAGAATGAAACAAGAGTTTTCGAATGCAGGTGCTTAGCAACTGCCCAGCAACTCGTCAGTTCTCCACGTGGAACAGCTGCTCCTACAGCCCAGTGTTTGCTGGAAATTGCACCTTGTTTCTAGTCCATTGTATTTTAAACTGAGAAAACATTGTCTCTCAGACAATCCCATACCTCCCCCTTTTTGTATTAGTAACACAGTAAAAGTGTTTGCTCCTACCTCCAAGATTGCACCCTTCCTCTAACCAGTGGTCATTTCAGGACTCCTGGTTAAGCCTCCCACAAATGAGATGTGAGGGGAAGTTTGCCGGGAACTTCTCAGATTACTTTTTGCCCATCTTCTAACATCAACATTCAAAGAAAGAGAAACAGACTCTCTTCCCCTGTGCTGCTGTGGGAAGGCAGAGGCCCAGAGCTGCAGAGGCCATCTGGCCACCAGCCTGAGGATGAGGATGATGCACAGAAAGGGCAGAGGCAAGAGGACTGAAGGGAGGAGAAGTGGAGCCTGCCCACCTCTTGCCAATGGTCCAGCTTTATTTCCTTACTAGAGGCCCGGTGCATGAAATTCGTGCTCTGGGGGTGGGGGTGAGGTGGTCCCTCAGCCCGGCCTGCGCCCTCTCGCAGTCCAGTACCCCTCGGGGGATGTCTGATGAGCATGGGCCTAAACCAGCAGTCGAACATCCCTCTTGCAATCTGGGACCCCTTGCTCCTAACCGCCTGCCTGCTTGTTCCTTACCGCTTGGCTCACTGCTCCTTAGTGCTGCCATGGAGGCAGGAGAGGCTCCAATCACTGCCGCTGCACTTGCCAGCTGTGAGCCTGGCTTCTGGCTGAGCAGCACTCCAGCTGTGGAAGCTCACTGAACACCAGGGGACAGTTCCTGCATTGAGTGTCTGCCTCCTGGTGGTCAGTGTGCATCATAGTGACCAGTCGTTCAGCCATTCGGTCAATTTGCATATTAGGGTTTTATTATATAGGATTGCTTGAGCCAATTTGAATTGGGTTTTCTGTTACCTGCAGCCAAACACACTCTAACTGATGCAAAGAGGCAGCCAACACCATGTCTTTTACATACTAACTCATAGGAGGACACTCACTCTCAGAGCAGCATGGTCCAGTGTCCAAGTTTACTAAGCATGTAAACATAATCCCTCCTGTCTTTTCTAAGTCAGCGTCCCAGCCACATGTCCACAATGAGTCTACCTGTCTGAGAACAAGAAGAAAAAAAATGCAGAGTGAATCCTCCAAGATCTGTTCCGTCTCCTAAACAACCAGCAGAGCCCACAAAGTGTGTTTCTGCTTTTGGAAGAATAGAATCCACAGCCAGGGTGCGGCCTCTAGTTTGCTGCTGTAACCTCATCTCAGACCCACAGGTTACAAATTTTAGGGCTCAAAAATGTACTCTGAACTTTTCATTCTTGGCCTTCTAGAAAATCACCAACCAGAGGAGAATGGCACCACATACATCTAATCCAATGGCATGAGTAAAGATTATTTTATGATTTGTAATATGGTTTCATGTTCCTACTTCTGGTTGACCAGTTCAACCTGGTATCTGTAACCTAAAAGTAAGTTGATGCCTTTAAGCTTCATTTTCATCTGTCTCAGAAGGATAAATTCAGTTTTTTGGAGCTCTAAGAAACCTAAATAGTGACTTGTATGATCAAGATGAGTAATTCACAACTGAAAATCAAACAGTAAACATTTTATGGTACCAAATCAGTTCAATCTTTCTCTACCTTCCCCTTACCACCCATGTGCCCCAAGCTATGCATGATTTAATCTTATCAGGAGCTCTCAGGATTATAGTTCCAGTACCCCTTTGTATAGGCAGTGAGAGGGAGACCAGGTAGTTCTCTATTACCCTAGATTATATGGAACCACAGATCTGGAGACATCTTTAGATATTATCTAAAGGGCCAGGCACAGATCAGGCCAGAGACGTGCTGAGGATCACAGTGCTGGAAGCAAGTTCTTTGAATCTCAGCCCAGCCATACACCACTCTGGCTCCCATATAGAGTGGTTCTTAAAAGATGTATGAATGAATACATTACTCATTTTAACCTGTAGGACAGCTCTTTGTTGCTTAATTTATCTCCCAGGGAATCTAAGTACATCGTATCTCAGCTTCATGGTTATTTAAAAAACACTACTTTTTGGAAAAATAAAGACACTACTTTTTGTATTTAAGGTATAGAAGTTCAGCCACTGTCCTATATTACTGTAGATTTCTTAATAGCATGTAAGAAAATGTCCTTTTTGTGTTGCCAAAAACTAGAAGTATGAAAAATGTATTTTTAAGTGTCGTTTGCTTATTGATCCTCTTATTCTGGGACTTACTCAACTGACATTGGTGTCCACTGTGACTGTGGGCTTGCCGCTAGTCCCATGGAGTGCATAAATGAGAGCTCCTTTTGTCCATCCAACAAAGATCAGTCCTAGAGACACCTTCGCTGGTTATAAACATAGGCGACTTTCATAGGAGATTTTTAAAATCTAGATTAGGAATACATCAGTGAATGCATTTGGGTTCTTACCTTAATTTGTTGTGGTAGCTTAAAAACTATTTTTCAATCTCTCTATTTCCCTAACTCTACAGTGAGAGTAATTATGTTAGTGGTATATTTCCAAATATTGCTGCAAGAACTAATGACATAAAACACATACTTTCATAGATTCATATTTTGATCTCACATACATATGTGAATTTTATACAGCAGTGTGACAAAATAATCACACACACAGCAAACACACACACAGAGTTTTAAAAATCTGCGATTTAGAAAGCAAGTGATTAAAGTAAAAATTATGTTCTCATCCTGGGTAATTTCTAGTTTTAAAAGTGTCTGTTTAATTCAAAGTCGAAATAGGATTCTTAAGGAGAATCATTAGATTTCTTTTAAGAAATATTTCAAGACCAGCTGTAAATCATTCATATGTGAAAAAATATCAACAATCCCTGAGATTAATAATCAACAGGAAAGCAACAGGAGGAACCTGAATCCAAGTAAACTTTCTGTGGTGCCTTCTCTCTCCTGATGGTCATTCGGGCCATCTAACCATATTTTAAGAAATGTGACAAAGCACAATAGGATCCTATTAACCATAAAATGGTAGCAATAAAAAAGTGAACGTGTATATAAGTACAACAGACATTAAAATATAGTATGAAAAGACTAATATACCTTATTATGCAATAAGCTTGAAAACTTAGATAATATAGATAAATTCATATGAAATTATAACCTACAAAACCCGACTTAAAAAGTAGTAGATCTGAATTGTCATATAATAATTATTAAATAAATTTAATCAGTAAATTAAGAATCATCCGTTAAAAGAAAGCAAATAGTATTTTATAGTAAAGCCAAATTTTTAAGAAACATCATTTCAATCATATATCAATTTATGTAGATAATAAAAATGGGGAAACCTTCCCTAATTCTAATTTTTTATACAAAGCCAATATAACCTTGTTAAGAAGATTAGGCAAAGATGATCAAAAATTTAAGGAAGGGGGAGGGGGAGAAAAGATAAAAAGGAAAATGACTGGCCTGGCCATTCTTTTGCATCGATAGAAATTCAAAAATCCTAAGCAAAATATTTATAATGTAAACCTAGCTGTGTACAATAAAGATATTATCATGATCAACTTGGATGTAGTCCAGAAACACAAGTCTAGTTTAATATTAGAAAAACTATAAAAGAAATTTCCCTCAGTCACAGAGTAAAGGGGAAAAATGATCATTCTATTACTTATAGAAACACCACTCAACAAAATTTAACAATCGTTTATTTTTTAAAAGGTTCCTAGAAAACTAGGCATGAGGGGAAAAACACTTCCTTAACCTGATAAAGATTATTATCAATTGACTACGGTAAATAGCATTCTTCATGGAGAAATGCTAGAACACTCATTTAAATTAGGAATGTGATAATGATGCCCACTATTTAAGAATGCTTCTTTTCAGCATTGTTTTGAAGATCTGGTGCTAGAAAAAGCAATAAGACAGAAAGAAAAAGAAAGAGAGGAGGAGGTGGGGGAGGAGGGAGGAGGAGAGGAAAGAGAAGGGAAAGAAGGAAAAAGAAAGTATTAAAGTCATAGAATTAGAATTGGAGAAAAGAAAATAAAACTGTCATTTTCTGTAGACTATACTATTATCTACATTAAGGCCCCAAAGAATGTATAGACAAACTGATATATGAGAGAGATGGACTAAAGATCACTAGGGAAGTAATGGAATTGGGATGTGGGTTATCCATACAGAGAAAATGAAAATGGATTCTTACCTCACTCCTACACACAAAAATCAATCCCTGTTGGTTAAAGAATTAAGTACATAAAAAGAGAAACAATCAAATTTATTAAAGGATTTTATCAAAAATATATATATAACTTTAGGATATGAAAGAGTATTTTATACAAGACAACAAAAAATGCAAGCCATAAGAGAAAATATTGATAAGTTAAACTACAGTAAAATTTAAAAGTCCTGTTCTTCAAAACACATTTTAAATAAAGACAAAATTACAAGGTGTTAGAGAGCATGTAGATAATAGAATATCTTACCTGTAATTAGCAGGAGTAAAACTAAATACAATCACTGGAAAATAATTCATGTTATCTAGGAAAATTGAACAATTACATACCAAAAAAATCTGACAATTCACCACTAGGTTTATACTAGAAATCTAGAAAAATTATTTGCACATAAACATCAAGAGACACATACCAGAATATTTATAACAGGATCTATATAATAGCAGCAAAAACAATAAAAATAGTAACAACCTAAAAATAAATTGTGTTATATTTACACAAATATATATCAAACAGAAATAAAAAGGAGTGAACTATAGCTACACGTAAAAAATTAATCTTAAAAATGTAATGTTGAATGAGAAAAAGAAGCCAGAAAGACTACATTGAGTATGATACCGTTAAAAAAAAAAAAGCAAAATGAAAGCATATATTGTTTAGGAATATATATACATATAATACAAATATATAGAATATAAAGAGGTTAAGAAGATATACATTAATAATATATTATGTTATATATTGTATATGATTAATATAGTTTATATAAAATATATGGAGTTCAGTATTACATGCACACAAAAACTTTTTTTAGATGGAATCATGTTTTATTATTTTTTTTCAGTTTTACTGAGACCTAATTGACATATAGCATTGCATAAGTTTAAGGTGTGCAACATAATAACTTGATATATATTTATTGTGTAATGATTACAATTCTTAGTTTAGTTAACCTCACCTCCTCACATAATACTCAAAAACTATTTTTAAAAATTCAGGATAGTAGGTACCCTAGGAAGAAGCAGCAAAAAGATGAAAAGGAAAGAACACATGAATATATGCAAAGTTCCCTTCTTAAGTTGAGTGACTAGTTTACAGATATTCGTTTTGTTATCACACTTTGTAACAGCCAAATATGTTACATATATGCTTGTGTATGTAACAAATATTTTAGTAAACATAAAAGTAAAAAGATACTAGTAGTCATTCTTTAAAAAAAAAAGAGTAATGTTATGACTCAAAAAACGGGAAGTAACAGAAAGGAAAGAGAAAATATTAGAAAGCTCACACCAGAAATCCTTGGTTTCAGTGAAGGAGAAAGTGAAATCACCTGAGAATGAGAGGGGTGAGAGTAGAGAGTAGGTAGGGGCTGCTGAGTGGTTTGTAGACACAGGGAAAAAAAGAGAAAAAAAGGAAAAGGATGGGAAGAGAAAGGAACAGGGAACTAGAGGAGAGAGTGAGTTATTGTCAAAGGAAGGAGTTGACACTGAAAATGGATAGAAGAGTAACTTTAGCTTCAGAGCATAATTGTATGTGTTCAGGACTTCTTCCCTCAAAAGCTGACTATTCAGATATATGGTGATGGAAGGAGTCTAGACTTCAGGTGGTGAGAACACTATAGAGTATACAGATCTTGTATTACAATGTTGTACACCTGAAATTTATGTAATGTTATTAACCAATGTTACCACAATAAATAAATATATATTTTAAAGTTGACTATTCAGTCAGAGGAACAGAAACAAATTAAGGATCAAGATGGAAATTTTCATGGAGGTCATGACAAAAAGTTCAAAAATCAAGAGAAGCTTGGGATGTTGACTTAAATACAGTCAAACTCTTTGATCTATGTCCATTTTAAGAAAATCACTCTTAGTTTTGAAAAACTTTTATACACAAAAATACTCATTACAGGATCACATATAAAAATAAAAAAATAAACTGGAGCTCAATAATAGCGTAATGGAAAAATGAATTATATTGATTGATGACATCTACATTGATGGTCATAAAGAATTCAAATGTTTAACTAATGTTTTATGCAAAGTACAATTTCAACTACATAAAAACTACACCCCATTCGACCTCTTTGAGGTGCCCATAGTTACTTATGCATAGAAAAGAAGCAAAGACACATACTAAAATTTTGACAGCAACTTGATTTGGATACTTTGTGGGTGAGATTTTTGTCTTTTATCTTCTTTTAATATTGTCAAATTGTCTTTAATGAATATATATTACTTTTAAAACAGAAAAATTTTAAAGATACATTTCTTAATGTTTTAAACTGGGTGGAAGTACAAGTATATAAAATGTGACTAATGAACTGGCAGAAAATGGTTGAGACACCACAAGTAACAAAGGGGGTCATAATGAAGAAAGAATGGTTGTTTTAATAGAGTATAAAGATATGCTAGGTAAAAGGAAAAAAGGGAGGGAGGGATGGAGGGAGGGAGGGAGGGAGGGAGGGAGGAAGAACAATATCTACATTTGAGATCTTGGAAGTTTGAAGTACAGCTATAATTGTGGATGGCTGAAATGCAGATATGTGCAGGCACACATACAATGTAAACAGAGATGAATCTTGGTGTGGGGTTGTCAAAAAAAAAGGAATGAACCAAATAAGGATGATCAAGGTCTTTGGACAAGAGCAACTTGAATGACAGTAAGCCAGAGTTATATAATGTTTTAGTTGGAACTTCAAAAAAGAGACACAAATATTGATCAGCATTACCATGGTGAAGTACATTATACTTAGGTATCATATTTATCAATTACAATTGAGATGCAAAAGGCCAACTTTGTGATGAATAGTTAGAAATAACTTGTTTAAGTTGTGTTATATTTATTAGTATGTCCAATTGTATATAAATGCACCCTGGGTACTGAAATAAGTGGCCCTACTTTTTTCTCCATGCATTGGTCCCAACTCATTTTTCAAAGTATATGTTTACATCTCAAATAAGCCTGGTCTAACTAATTATATAAATGGGATCTAACGGGTAAAGTACATTTAAGCAATCTTCTTTGAAGGTAACAGTTTCCAAGGAGTCTGTGTAAAATATCATCTTTTAGTTTATTTTTTATAAATATATTTTTATTGATTTCAGAGAGGAAGGGAGAGGGAGAGGGAGATAGAAACATCAATGATGAGAGAGAATCATTGATTGGCTGCCTCCTGCACGCCCCCTACTGGGGATTGACCCCGCAACCTGGGCATGTGTTCTTGAACGGAATTGAACCCGGGACCCTTTAGTCCGCAGGCCGACACTCTATCCACTGAGCCAAACCAGCTGGGGCAATATCATCTTTTAAATGTACCCTTCTTTTCCTGTCACACACTCTAGTCACCAAAAGAAACATTATTTAAATTTTTCTAAGTTTCCACATGTACCTCAGCCAATCTGTCACAGTAAAGGGTAATACAGTATTACATGTGTGGGACTTATCTTTGTTTTATTGCTAATATTTATATCAGTAAGAGCTAAATCTTAATAAACTGATATCATCAATTTAGAAGGGTCTGGAAGGCTCAAATGTAAGTGGACTGAGACAGATCTTTCTTTGCTAAGACCCAGTTCCAATCCAGGAAAGTCTCTTCTCTCAATGCTCCCCACTCCACTCAACCTCTTCAAGATGCCCATAGTTACCTAGGCAGGTTTTTACCTTTGTTTATACCAAAATCTGTTGATACACTTACCTCTGTTTCACTCTGTGAGCCCATGGAAACAGAGAATATATTTAATTAATATGTTAGCACCCATAAGAGTTCCTGGAGAGTATTACAAGGTTAATAAAACCTTTTTTGAATGATTGAACGAAAGTGGGAATTAATGGTTTCCATCATGTTGCTGGTATTATCAAGTTGCAGATTTCTTGGGCAGGACTTTGGTGTTTAGGTTCTGTATGAGTTCGGAGTACAGCAGCATATCCTAAAGAATTAGAAAGTTCATACTTAATCTGCACTGCTAATGCAAAAATCAGTCTTTATTTGAAAATTCCCTATATGTCTTAGAAACATTACGATGCCTCCTGGCAAAACTTCCAATTATGTGTTCATAAATTTGTTTTTAACCTGTCAAGTACACATTGCTTCTCCTGTAACATACCTATTCTATTCTTAGTGAAATCACTGGATTCCAAATTGCAACAGCATGCTTTATTTCAGCAATCATTTAGCAGAGACAAATCCAATGCTCTATGGAAAGATGCTTATTATCTCCTGCGCCTCTGCCTCTAACTCATCGAAGCCCTTCTCCAGCATGTATGACTAAAGGATCTCCCTCCGCCCCCAACTGTTTTGCTCAACAAGCTGCTGTGGAAAGAACAGTGAACTGAGAGCTGCTAGTCCAGGGACTTGGTCCCAGGGACATTACCATCTTGGGGTAGTTAGACTTTGAATTCATACCTTAACTGCTGGGTCTCCATTTCCTCATATATAAAATGAGGAGGTTGCAGCAAATAACAATTAAGACAATAAATAAACGTTGTGTTTTCTTAGGCCTTTCCTATATACAAGGAACTGTGCTTTGTATTTTATATACATTATCTCATTTAATTTTAATCCTCCAAACAAGTATATAAGGTGTATCAGCCAGGGTCCAGCAGGAAACAGATGGTGCATATCAAATTGGGTAATTCGAAGAGTGCTTCATAAAAGGACTATGTTAAAAAGGTGTGAGCGAGCGTGGTGTTAGGAGACAACAAGGGGCAGTACATTAGTAATGGAGAGGAAAGTGGTTACCTGAACCCAGAGGGAGCTGTGGTGGGGTGCAGCCAGCCCATGGAGACCCTGGAATTAATACCTCACTCTACCCATTTAATGAAAACCTGACAGGAAGCAAGGACCAAGGTAGCATTCTGAAACCATCCAGACCAGCATCCAGGACCACAGAGCAGGATGGGAATAAGTGACGAGTGGATCTGGAAGAGCCAACAGAAGATACCCAGTTACATTAAGTATAGTTCTCCTAATTTTATACATGAGATTACCGAGGTTCAGAGAGGTGACGTGCCTGATTTAAGATTACACAATTGGCACAGGACAGGTCCAGGATTCAGCCCCTCTCTGTCGGAGTCCAGAGCCTGGGCTTCTGACTGACCAGAATCCCTTTTTGTCCGTCTGGGGTTAGAAACAGCCTCAGAAGTGATCCAATTTAACCCTCTCCCTTAGAGATGCTTGAAAGAGATGTCTTTCCTTTTAGGGCATGAGCCTTACAGAGACCTCAGCTAGTGGTCTGTGTGGTCCCTCTTCCTGTTCCTATGCTTACGGTTTACTATATATCCTGACATGTAATTTTGATTTCTAACCCTGATTGAGCCACTGGTAGGGACAGAGTTGTTAGACAGTCACAGGGAAAGAATAGCATTTTTTATTACCAAAAAAAAAATTGTCTTTTGACATGCTCTCTAAATTAAGCACAATTAATTTTTTTTTCTTTTCCAAAGAGTAACCTAGTGTGTAGTGTGGGGAGTGAACACTGAGTAAACTGATGATTGGATTTTCCTGTTTCATGTGCTAGAATTAAAACACAGCCCAAGACAATATTGTGTTTCAGTAGGCTGTGGAAGAAGTGAGCAGAATGCAAGATGTTTAAATGAAGTGAAACTAAACACTAGTATTAAACATATCCTTCAAAATCCTTGTGGGGGCCCTTAAGATAAGAAAAGGAAAGGAAATTCTCGTAGAGTTAGTCAGAGGCTGTTAATTATTCCTTGTGTGGGAATGAAATTTGTGTAAGAGGGAAGACTGTAGTAATTATCTAAGGTCTAGGGGTCCATCCCCAATCTGTCTGCTCCTCCGTCAAATAGAGATAAAAGTCCCACTCAGGACACTTAATAATGGAGAACTCTTCCCCTACAAGTACTTCCTGACCTACAAACAAGTTGTGGTCTCAGATAGTCTGTAACTCGGGTGTTGGGAATATGAAATAAATCTTTTACAAGCCCAGGCTGTTATAAACTGTAGCTCAGGGCTAGATCTGCCCTCGATGGCCATTTAATTCCAGAATCCAATTCAATGAGGCTTGCAAATGTACTTCCTGGTATGAAGCAAGAGGAGAAGTGACAATACTGGGAACTTGGCCCCACCCATCACAGGTCAGGTCCTGCACCTCGCCTGTTCTCACTGCCTCTCAGAGGTCACAACTCAGGCACCTTTAGGACCAAGGCCAGAATGGAGCTTCCTGTTCAGACAGGCGGGAGTGGTGACTTGGTCAGCTGTCTCTGTTAATATCAGGGCTTGAGAGGCTGTGGTGGGTCAACAGTGAGTGTTTGGCCCAGATATGCCTCACCTTGAACTCAAATGCCTTTTTTGTTTGTATTTTTATGCCCCAATAGGTGATTTATCCTTTATTCCACCTTTTAAGGTAGAATAGTTACATTTTTGTTTTGATTATTTGACAAACTTCCCAATTTTAGCAGAATGTCTGCCCATGAGTAAGAAGGCACTATGAGTTAAGAGAAGGGGCACTTTAATACCTTTTCAAAGACTATCTTCATGGCCTGAAAGAGCACTCTCAGGAGAAAAAGTTCAGTTTGGGGCTTGCTTTTAACTAGCTAGTTAGTCATAAGAAATCTCCAAAAACCCTGGGTATGGCACCTTTTCCAAGAAAAGTGATTTTCCTACCATTAAGTCCTTGCTAAGCAGCTTTTAGATTGTTGGATACTCAGCAGCAGCTTCACTGTGTCTTGGTAGTGAGTGAAAATGGGGTTAGGGTGGACTGAGGGGAAAGAAATCCCAGTGCCCCAAGGTAAACCAGTTGCTAAGAGATCCCTCTCCTCAAGGAAGCCCTGTGTGTGACAGTCTACTGCTTTATGAGAGATTGGAAGGTGAAAGGGGCTCGTATTTAGACCATCTAGAAATTTTTTAAAAAATGGTGAATTTACATCAAATTCACCTCCAAATTAGTTTTGACTTAACAGTTTTCCTAGTAATTTCCCCAAACTGGGGGACTTATAAGGGCATCTAAGAAACCTACCTTTTAGGATAGATGGGTATTGGTGGGGGGGAGTGGAGGAGGAGAAAGGTAAGAAGGGGGTAAAGTGAAAGAGAAAGGGGAAAACGGAAAGGAGAGAGAGAGAGAGAGAGAGAGAGAGAGACTGACTCTGTCAGTTAACTTTCATGAATCCACCCTCTCTGAGCTTCTGTTGTTGCTTTGTTTATGCAAAGTTAGCCTGGCTGAGACCGAGTGAAGGAACTCTGAGATCCATGCTGGAAAAAGGCAAAAATAATTTTTAAAGTGTAAATGAAACTCTCTCTCTCTCTCTCTCTCTCTCACACACACACACACACACCCCTTCGGGCCTTCGGGTCGGGGCAACCCCTGCCAGCAGACTTTGAAATGAAAACACGCCGAGGAGGGGCTGGTGGGGGTGCGGCAGCAGCGGGGGGCGCTGTCGGTGACTGAGGGAGCTCTGGTGAGTCTCAGGTTCGGATTAGTGACGACTCCCAAGTCACGCCGGCGGCTGGGGGTGGGGAAGTTGGCCCAGGTCTCTGAACTCCACGGAAGAGAGCGCAGCCTCCCCTGGCGCCGGGCGGAGCCGGGCGGACCCCGAGAGACCTCTGTCCCGGCCCGCGCGGGCCCCGAGCGCTGCCACCCCGCCCAGAGACGGAGTTTGTCAGCGATCATAAAATGGGAATTGATTATTCCAGCCACCATTGATTAGGGAAGAATGCTTACTGCAGCAGCGGGGGAAAGGTTAAGAGGAAATTGACCTTCTTCCTAGGTGACATAAAGTCATTAGGTAAATGAGATCTTCACGCCGGAGCTTTAAAAGGTCATGCTCCATTTTTACTTGTAGCCTGGAGAGTCGACCTGAAAAGCTTGGGCTCCGGGCAGGGACCCGCTCTTCTGGGCTGGCGGACCGACGGGGAGAGCGCGCTCGCGCGGCGCGGGACAGGAGCAAGGAGCAAGGGCGGGGGGTGGGCTATTGTCTCGGGAGGATCCCATTGGAATTGGCGGGGGTCTTGGGACCCCGAGCTCTGTACCTCCTGCCTGTCCCGTGTGCGTTCCTGTGTACACGTGTGCGCCTGTGTGTCCCCCTGCGGGTCTGCGCTTCGTGCCCGCGTCTCCTCGGTTCCAGCCGTCCGCCAGCAAGGGGGTGTCGGGCAAAGACGGACAATTACAACCCCTCACCCCACCGCTGCCGGCCTCGTCTCACCCAGAGTGACAGTGGTGTGTGTGTGTGTGTGTGTGTTAAAGGAGAGAGTCTGAGATGTATTTATGCACATATTTATCCCCCTAATTATAGGAATTAATCCTCTTACTTATGACTAAAAGGTAACGTCGAAGGACGTCCCTTTGATGTGGAAAAGCATCATTTGTGACTCACATTCATACTGATTAAGGAATAATTGTTCTCAAATGCTTTACTAGAGGAGAGTGTTTAATTGAGGGGCATTTGTAATTTTACGGCTTAGCACCAAATTGAACGTAATTAAAAACTCAGAAATTCCAACTGATTTTTCCAATTATTTTTATTGTCTGGGCTAATTGTTACACAAGAGTATCACTTCTCCCCAAAGGCATTTAAATAATTTTTAAAAGGCGGTTACCATACCTTTCCCAAACATTCGCCCAGCGGATTCGCCCAGCTCTCTGCAGGTACAGGACAGGCGAGGGACCTCCCTGCTCCCCTCCCTCGGTCCCGCCCGCGCCCCTCCCGCCCCAGCTGTAATTAAGCGCTCCCGCCCCCCGCCCCTTCCCCTAGTGACTGCAACACCTTGGGGTGTGAGGAAGTGATGGCGGCTCTCTCCTGCAGATCACCACGGCAGAACTGAAGTACCCGGAGAAGGTTGATGGATTTCTGGAAGTAACCCTTGCACATGGCGGAGAGATTTTTAAAAACTAAGTAAACACAGCTCTCTGGGGGCGATCCCTGGATGCCTCAGCCTTGAGTGTGAGGCAGGAGGGCGGTAACAGGCAAACAAGAACGGGGAGATGTTTATAAACGTGCACGCAAGGACATACAGATGCACACGGGAAACTTCCTTTGCTGCTTTTCTTCTTTCTTTCTTTTTTTTTTTTTT
>NW_005370250.1:1519009-1519637 GCF_000412655.1 Myotis brandtii
CCAGCTGTAATTAAGCGCTCCCGCCCCCCGCCCCTTCCCCTAGTGACTGCAACACCTTGGGGTGTGAGGAAGTGATGGCGGCTCTCTCCTGCAGATCACCACGGCAGAACTGAAGTACCCGGAGAAGGTTGATGGATTTCTGGAAGTAACCCTTGCACATGGCGGAGAGATTTTTAAAAACTAAGTAAACACAGCTCTCTGGGGGCGATCCCTGGATGCCTCAGCCTTGAGTGTGAGGCAGGAGGGCGGTAACAGGCAAACAAGAACGGGGAGATGTTTATAAACGTGCACGCAAGGACATACAGATGCACACGGGAAACTTCCTTTGCTGCTTTTCTTCTTTCTTTCTTTTTTTTTTTTTTAAGGCAAGGGTGGGTGTGAGCAACCTTCTCAGTTGGATTTTGGATTTCTTTTTATTTTCTAATACTCGGATTGAAGGCATAAAGCCAAGCGATCTTTGTATGCGTAGCTTCTCTTAATGTCCAGCAAGATTTATTTAAATACATTAAAAGGTTTATAAAAAGTGCTTCAGTGTTATGGAAATGAAAACACATTTCCATAACACTCGCCCAGAAGTGGCCCGGTCTTTCCAATCTGACTTGAAGGGAACGCTGGGGGGGGGGGGGGC
>NW_005370250.1:1520180-1526771 GCF_000412655.1 Myotis brandtii
GCACATAAAATGAGGCAGAATGTGAATTTATAAATTTCAATTAGTCCAGATTCTAGACAGAGAGCATGGAGCAATGGAACCTGTTTCGCTAAGCGTATTTAGTTTCTCGGTGATTTTTAGGATAGAGACTATCCTAAAATTCAGAATAAGTGGATTCAAGTTTCTCAGCCCCCAATACATGATTGCCTCTGATCCGACGTGGCAGGTGAAAATGGGTAGAATTAAAACTGTCAATTCTATTCCCAACTTGTGTCTTTCGATTGAGTTCAAAGCTTTTAAAGGTAAACCCCTTCATTTCTATGTATGATTTAGTTTTTCTCCTATCATAGCTTTTTTAAAAAGGAGAAAGGAAAAGTAACTATATTTCCAAAGTCATTTTCCCTGGAAGATTTCAATCTTCCAGGTGAATCTGATGACGGGCCCTGACATGTGTGAGGACGTTTGCCTGGTTCACTTGAGTGCCGCCAAGAAGGGACAGTGAAGTCCGGCTTTTCTACCGAAATGATTTACTTGGAGCTGCGATGTGGATATTTAAACTTGAAGCTTTCCAAACGCTACAATGTTATATCAGAGTAAAGGTTGGAGGAGGCAGAGTTGAGGAAAAAGGAGGAAGGCTCCCTTTGAAAGTTACAAATGGTGAAAAAGACATGTAATCCGATGTGGAAAATTGAGTAATAGAGGCAGTGCACACTTTAGCTTAGAGGAAGATTGCTGAATCCTTTGAAGAAACTGACACGGATTTTCCAGAGCTGGGAGGAGAGAGATGGGGTGGGGGTAGGGGAATCCTAGGGTGGGCATTTTATGTAAATGAGTAAATTCGAAATGTAGTACAAATCCAGAATAGTAAAACTGACAGTTCTGACAGTATTGACAACATAAATATATGTTTGAACACTGCACTTTCAGACACTTAACCGATGAAGCAATAAAAAAATTCGACTACAATATTTCAGATAATCGACATTGATGTTTTGATACATCATTTTTATACTCTGAATCGATCTATCACTCTGGGGCTGGTCAATTTTAAGTAAAAATGGGCTGCAATTATTTGCACCTTGGCTAATGATGACCCAATAACACCCCTCAATTAATTATACCCGACCTGTGCTTTCTCCCTTCAGCGTGGAGGTGGGGGTGAGATTCTGGAGGGAACCCCTCCTCCCTTCTATTCTATTTTTGAGATTGGGGGCCGGGTAGTAGGGAGGATTTCAGAATTAGGCAGAGGTCTTTGTCTGGTTATCACAGACACTGCAGGCTGAAGTCCCCTGGCTTCAGGTAGTCACTGACTGGGTCTGTATCCGGGATACAGTCCTCACTTTTACTTTGCAAGGTCAAAACTAAATTTTAAAATTTGCAAATATAAAGTTGTATGAGTCTAACCGCCCCCCCTCTATGCCCCATATTATTTCCTCTATTTCTAGAACTAGATGAAAGAAATTTGCTCAAAGGGAGGATTGGACAGTTGTCTTAGGCTCAGTGTTTGGGGGGGGGCAGGGAGGAAGGTAGAAAGGGAGGGAGGGAGGGAGAGAGAGAGAGAGAGAGAGAGAGAGAGATTTTACTAGAGTATCTAAAGCACCCAGTCGAGTTGAATTTCTCCTTTGCCCCTTCCCCCCGACGGCTCCCCACATACCCTGGAGGGTTTGCGGGATAGTGGCTTTTGTTTTTGTTTTTCCTTTTAAGCCACAAATAAGAAAGAAGACAAATCTGTGAGAAAGGAGCGCGGATGCGGTGAGTGCCGCGTCCTCGGGCGTGCGTTCCGAAGTCCCTGACTGTCCGTGTTCTGCTCTTTGCCCGTGGGGTTTCCACTGAGCTCCCCTACTCCCACTCCCCCCACCCCCATTCCTTCCCAAACTTTATGTTCGTGGTGGTTAGAGGTGGGAGAGGGAGGGAGGGAGGGAGGATAAAGCTAGTTCATATTTAAAAAGAAAAAGAAATTCGGGACAGGCCCAGGGCAAAAACTTGAGCAGTTCATTGTGATGTAGGATCCGGCGGGCGGGACTCGAGGGGGCGTGGGGAGGCAGGCGCCCCCACGCCAGCTCTTCCCCCACGTCGGGCGCCGCGCGGGGTTATTCCCACGCCTGGGAAGCCCGACCCTTCCTCAAACTCACACGGAGACGCGGCCTCTTGACCTAAAACTTAGCTGGGATCCACTAGCCGGGATCCCAGTGTCTGATTTCTTTCCTCCAAACTTCAGAAACACCGTTTGAAGCCCCTCCGATCCACACCAGCTGAGACGCTGAAACTGAAGCAACACGTTCAGCAACGTTAAGATGCTAATCAAAGGCAAAGGATGTGTATGACCCACGCTGGGTGAAGGCGGGAGCCCTAAAGAGCATCAGTCGGTTCCGCGGGTATCAGCCCCTGACCGTTGGCCCTGGAGGTGCAGGTGGAAGCTAGAGAAGGGGCAGCGGGAAGAGGGAAAGGGGGATGGGATCAAGATAACCAAAGGGACAGGAGGAAGAGAGAAAGGAAAGAGAGGAAGGAAGGAAGAGAGCGCGGGACAGAGCCAGGCTTCCAGAGCGAGCGCACGTCGCTGTTGGAGCCCCGCCAGATAGCGCTAGAGGGCTATTTATTGAAATACTGGTGTTCTGCGAGATGGTGAAGCAGCTAAAACGGGGAGAAATAAGAAATACGAGAGAGTAAAAGGAAAGAAAGTGCAATGATTCCACTCGTCTTTTTTAGGAAGATAACTGTGGGGTGCTCTACTGTCATTAATTAGGAATGGGGAATGGGGGGTATATGGTAGAAAGCCTAAGTGAGCGAAAGGGCCAACCAACCAACAAATAAAACAAAGGTTCCCTTCCCTCCCTTAATACGAATTAGGAAGAGAGTGAGCAAAGTTAACAGGTAAGGAAGTGGAATTCTTCCTAGTACAGCTTTCTGAGCGGCTGGTTATACTGCAGGAAAGGTCAAAAACAGTTCACAAGGATGAGCTGAGGGTTCTAGAGATGTTTTTAAAGAGAAGGCTGCAAGGGGGTGGGGAGGGAGAGGCAAACACGTTATTGGAAAAGCCAAATAATATATATATCAAAAATTCCAACTGTCAGCCAGCAAGTCTGGAGCAGGAGAGAGTCCCGCTGCCTTTGTCCCAGCAATGCTGGGCGCAGCGCTATTTATGCAGGGCTGCAATCAAACTCCTTATAACAATGTATAAATACTCTGGGAAACTTGGGGAAAAGAACTTGACAACAAAAATTCACTGTTGCACTCAGAACCCAAAGGACAGTGAAGCAGATGAAGAGAGAAGACGTAATGACAGAGGTGGAGTCTTAAGAGAGATAGAGGAAGAATAAAATATTTTGATCCTTTTTACTTGCTCAGGTCAGTAATGCAAGCAAGAAAGCGTCTTTCAAATAATACTTTAAAGTATTGATTTGGTTTTATTTTAAAACCCCTGGCATCTCACTCATCTAGCTTCTCATTTTAAATTACACTTGCTTTTTACCTGAAGACATTTTTTTTGAATCAAAGTAATAATAAATATCTTTCTTCCAAACCAGCAAACAAAACCTCCACAAATAAAAAAGTAACCTTATATACTCCCCCCAATCTGCTTAATCCAAAATACCTCAATTCAAAACATTAACTAAAGTTACAAATAAGATTAAGGATGGATTTATTTGGTCCTCTAGCGTGTCATCAATTGTTCTAACTATTGTAAGATTTTTTAAAAAAAGATTTAAACCCAGCAATTTTAATACATAGATCAAAACTAACACTTTGGACCTCACTGTTCTGAGGAATTCGAGTTATCTGTGCTGAGGACCTATAACTTTCTAGAAAAAAAAAAGGTGAAAAGAAACAGACACAGGGGCTCCTTAAGGAAAGTGAACAACTTCAACTAAAAATAGAGTCTAGCTTCATGAAACTCATTTCAAATTAAATATTCCCCCCATAAAGCTAATGCTCTTTAAATTAAGTAACTATAGCGGGATTCAATTATTCTTTTAAAATCTTGACTGTTATCTGTAATAGCATTCCACATTGAGACCAAAAAAAAAAAAATAGAAAAGAAGCAATTCTCAACAGTCCTGGGGATGCTTCAATAAGAAAGAGGTGATTAAAAACAGACTCTTAAATTTGAGAGGCCCATTCCCCCTCCCACTTATCCCTACCCGATCTGGTCCCCTCCCTTTCACCTCTTTTTTTATGCAACGCCCCTACCCCCCACTCCAGAGCTAAGTAGCCTTATTTGGGATTCTGAAGAAATAGGTTTCAGCATCCATATTTGTTCTGGGGCACTTGTAAAATGCGATTTGTAGAGGGTCTTTAGCCTTCTGATTGTCTTTGAATTGTTTTTACTGAAACAGATCTTTTGCAGTTAATGAGTCCCCACGCAGCTGGACAGCTCCTCTCGGACACTGAGAACTCTAACCCCAAAATGACCCCAATTTGACACCGCAAGATGAAATTTTACCGCCTGTTAAAACCATTTCCAGCCTGGGCAAAAGGAGCTGACTGTTGACGGAGGTGTGTGCCACCTCCTGCGACCCTCATATCTCGAGCCTGTCTCCGAGGCCTACCCCATCTACCCACTTTTCCTTTGCCCCAAATGTTGGAGAGCAGATGAGCAGTGCAGCCTGCGTGATGGTTCCGAGGCTGAGAATGGAGCATCAGCAAGGTCCTATCAGGCTTGAAACCAGAAAGTATGCCAGCCCTGCTGCTTTTCAATCGCTTCTATCGGAGGGGGGAAACCGAGAAGTTCTTTTAAATGTTTCACAAAACATCAGTAAGTTGGTGATTAAAAGTAATAGTCCTTTGAATGAATCAGATTGACCAAGAACCTACACCCTGAATCACCTCCAACTTGATCTTGTGTGTAATCCACCGAACTGTGATGCTGTTTTAAACTAAGTTTCATAAATGACATGCAACTAGGTAAGTGAAATTTCTTTAAATTGCAAGAAATTCGGAGTTCTCACCTTAAGAAATGGGGGAATTTTTAAATGCCTCAGATTTCCCTCTAGTAGGGTGTTACTTTTAACACTCTCACACTTCTTAACTAAAGTCTTTGGAATTAAAGGTTTTTTTTTCTTTAACAGTATCTTAAAATGTCCCTTTTCTCTCTCCCTCCTACATCAAACTAAATTGTCCCTGTTGTTTGCTTTAATGTATGTATTCAATAAAAGGGAAAGAAGTTACAGAATGGGGGGAGGAGTGTATGTTCGCAGGTTAAAAAGGCTTCTGCATCGCCCAAAAGATGAAAATAGATTTTAAACTTTTTTTTCTTTTGTAAAACCCAAGATTATCACGGGAGCAATCAACCCATTATTATTTTAACAAGTGTTTAAAAATATGGAAATCGTCTATTGGTCTGAATTGTTTTTACTCAGATGCAGTGCCTCACAAGAAACAGGTTTGAAAGAAAATACTAGCGCAGTTTTTCTAAATCGAAGCTGTAGGGATGCTAACTCCACAGTATCACTATGAGAAAAAAATGCGGTGGTAAAAGCAGCAGAAGGTAACAACGTTGAATCTTTAAATTCTGAGATGGCAGAGGTTCAGTTCGAAGTTGATCTTTAAAGGAGCGTGTATCAAGGAAATTGAGTTTCCTTTTAAAAAGAGAATTGGCACTTACTATACAGACATTTAAAACAACAACAATCCCATTGGCGACAATAAATATGCAAGATTTAAAAAATTAGAAGAGTAAAAATTGAAAAACCGAGAATAAACTCCTCTGAGAGCGGCGCTGCACGGGAAACTTGGATCCATCAATATGAAGACCTCTCTGCAAAGTCAAAACCTTCAGCGGTGAGACCAGCGTGGCTTTTTCCGCTCTCATCCTTCCCGCCCCGGCTAAGCAAGCTGGATTCGCCTAACTGTCCCCTGAAATAAAATTCTGGGAGCCAACTTTTTCTTTTCTTTTGCGTCTTCTTTTCTTTGTTACTCACCTTTTCTTATATGTCGAGGAGCAACTCGGCAACAAATAAGAAGGATGCATTTATAATCTTGGAGTTTCTTCTAGGGGAAAAAAACAAATGAGGAGGTGGAGGGTAAGAACCCTTCCCCCAACCTGCAGGTTTCATACCCTTAGGCTCTTGCAGGCTGGATGCCCGACGTGAGTGAGGCTGAAAACCTGGGCTAAATTCTCCTTCCCCAAGCTCCGCGCTCCCGGCCGTCCCTTCCCAGGCCACCCTGGCAAATCCTCAGCGTCCGAAGCCCCGGTCCCTGGCGTCGCACTACCCTCGCTCTGCCAGGCCTGCCGCACTATCTTTATATGTGAGGGCCGATTTCCAGCAGACATCATTGTTATGATGGCTCATTTAATCAAACTGTTTAATTGCTCTGGTAATCACTATCATCATCACAGGTGCTCAATCATTCATCATTTTTGGAGGGCTTTATTGACCTACAGAGCTCATTCCCCAGCCCCATTAAAACGGGGCCAAATTTCTCCGACTCCACTTGGAGTCTGCAGGCTGCGATCTAAGCCCGAAAGAAGCTTAAAGTGAAGCAGAAAAGATGGAAAGGGGGCCAAAAAAAAGAAGCCCACCCGCCCTTCTCTCATTCATATTCATTCTCTCTCTCTCTCTCTCTCTCTCTCTCACACACACACACACACACACACACACACACACTACTTTA
>NW_005370250.1:1527018-1528040 GCF_000412655.1 Myotis brandtii
TTGGGCGAGACGCCGGCCAGAACTACTTTCTACACAAATGGTGTGGGTTAGGTACCTTGCCTCTCCGGCCCTCTCCTCCTTTTCCATTTTAGAAAAGTTCGTTCCGAGTCGACCCTATCTTCCCGATCCCCCGAAACTGCCCAGGGTAATTAACACAGCCATTAGTCGGCGTGACCGCGCGGAAGCCTCTGCGCCGGGGGTGACCACAACAAAGCTGGGCGGGGAGTACCGGCCAATCCTCCTCCCATGACATCCTCTCTGTCCCTTTCTCCCTTCCCAGCTCTAAGTGCGACCCAGTACTGAGGCGCGCGCGCGCGCGCGCGAACACACACACACACACACTCCGTGGCGAAATCAGACATGAAATACCCAAACGACTCCCTCCCCATTTCCTCCCACCCAAGTCCGCAGCGGCCCCGAAAGGTTCTCCAGGGTGGCCCTTATCCGCAATGCTTGGAGGGAGTGCTCTCTGAGTTAAGCTGGTTTCTTCTTGCCCTGGAGAAAAAAAAATGAGTTCTGACAAGGGTCCTGGATCTGCACCGGGAAGAAAGTACCACTTGAAAAAAAAAAAGGAAGAGAAGAAAAGAAAAGAAGAGAAAGGAAAAGAAAAGAGAAAGAAAGAAAAGAAAAGAAAAGCCTCAAGTCCGGCGGTGGTACCGTCTGCGGAGCCTGCTGCCCCTGGATGTTAGTAGAAAGCCTTGGGGCGCTGTAATCGGCTTGCAGAAGAGTAGGGGCCCGCGGAATTAAAAGGAACAAAAGCAAGAGCGCCATGCCAAACGTTCCCAACACGACCCCGTTAGGCAGGAGCCCGGAGTGATGGGAAAATAAACTAGAAGTAAGTTTCTTTTTTAAAATATTAAAAGATCTGAGGCTGTACCGTACTTTCCCTGTGGTTTTCTGCAGTTTTCCTCTCTCTGCTCTCCCTGTCCTCTTCATTCTCTCTCCCTCTCCCTCTCTCCTCGCTCACGCGCGCGCGTGCACAAACTCTCTCTCTCTCTCTCTCTCTCTCTCTCATTCTCTCT
>NW_005370250.1:1528273-1529735 GCF_000412655.1 Myotis brandtii
TCCGCCTCCCCCCCCCAGTCGGGGCAGTCCGATCGCACTCGCTGCATATCAGAGTCTCCGCGCGGCGCGCTCCTCCTCGCTCCCGCTCCCCACTCCCGGGATGTGTCTCCGCCGAACGAAGGGCTATGGCCACCACGACTTCCGGGTTCCGTCATTTCGTTCTCCCGCCGCCGACCCGCGCCGCCAAACTGAGGCTCTTCTATAAGCCAGGCAGCAGCCAACCTGCCAACACCTACTGACACTCACTCATCTCCCAGAGAGAAAGAGAGCGAGAGAGAGCGAGCGCGAGAGAGCGAGCGCGAGTGAGAACGAGCGAGAGAGGGAGGGAGAGACAAAATACCTACCAGGAAAGAGGGGGAGGAAGTCCAATTTTTGCAAACTATTCTTTTTTTTTTCTTGATTCCCCCCCACCCCCCGCTTTCTTTGACCGATACTTTACAGAGAGAGGATCATATAATAGATACCACGGGGGCAAAGCTAAAGGAGGGGGGGAGGGGGGAGGAAAAATTCAAGAAGCAGAAACCCCTCGCGGAGTTTTACTGGAAGAAAAAAAAAACGGGTCTGAAAGATTCCTCCTCTTCATCATCATCAACCATCATTCATTCACTACCTTGACATTCCGGGCTTTGATTGACAGCTGGAGTGGCAAAAAGCCATGAAACACGACAGTTCGGTTACATGTGGGTTGCTGACGGGCCGCTCGTAGCCTTCAGTTCGGGGGCTTGACAATTTTTTTTCTTCTTTTTCTTTTCTTTTCTTTCTTTTTTTTTTTCCAACTGAGGGGCAGAGAAGAGAAAGAGGGGGAAAGGAGGACTGAAGAGGAGGAGGAGGGGAGGGGGGAGGAGGAGGAGGAGGTGGAGGAGGAAGATCAGGAGGAGGAGAAAGAAGAGGAAAAAAGAGAAAAAGAAGAAATATCACAGGAAAAAAAAACTTCGTTGTCTTGCCTGGGCTTTTTTTTTTCTTCCCTAAAAAAAAATAACATATTGGAGAATTGGGAGAAGTCTCCTTGGTTTGGACAAAAAAAAAAGGAATCTTCAGCCTAGATCACTTTCTTATCCGGACTGGGATATTAAATATACGACACATCCAGGAGTTTATTGGAGCGCAGACTGATGGCGCAAAGGGTAGGTTTAAATCTCCAACACTTACCTAGATATAAATCCTCTCCTAAGAGGGGCCTGTCCCGATGCTTCTCTCCCTTCAACGCTGCTGCTGCTGCTGCTGCTCGCTGCTTGATGATGGCGGCCAGGATTTTAGAAAATAGCAGCAAAATTATTCCTCGGCTTCTTTCCTCCCCGTGCCTTTGCGTGTGTGCGAGTGTGTGTGCGTGCGTGTGTGCGTGTCTGGGCGCGCGAGTTCTAGCGCCGTGCGAGCGGGCGGGCGGCGAGTGCGTGTGAGTGGTGTGTGTGTGCGCGTGCAATTGTTACACGCTTCGCCTCGCTCCAGCTTTCCCCCGAGCAGC
>NW_005370250.1:1529873-1533466 GCF_000412655.1 Myotis brandtii
CCGCCGCCCAGACTAGCCGGGGCTGCTTGTTTTGTCTCTGAAATTGACAAGGACGCGGGGAATCAGCTGCTAAATAATGTTTCTGGTAACTTTCACGTTATTCCCCCCACCCCCACCCTCCGCTCCTTGCCCCCGGGGAGGCACTGGCCCCAGTCTTCCCTGGTCCTCGGCGCTCTCGTCCTGATTATTCGCGTTTTTCTCCCCTTTATTTTGTTTCATTTCGCCTTTTGATTTATTGGATCCTCTGGAGGAGGCGAAGGGGGGCGAGGGGTGGGATCCGGGGCTGCCTCCGCACACGAACTCCACTTCTCCCTCGGTTGGCTCGCTTCGGTTCTGCTGCCTCCGGCCCGAGCGGCACCTCCGAGCACCCCCGGGTCCCCGGCCTCGCCGCCCCCCTCTTCCTGCTTTAAACGCTGCTCCTCATTCAGACTTCTTAATTTTAAAATTGGAAAAAAAAATTCCCCCAACTTTCAGCTCCGTTGTTTCGGCTGGTTTGGTTTTTGTGTGTTTAACTCGTGCTCGGTACTTTTCTCCTTTCTGACTTTGTGTTTATTTTTATTTTTTTCTCCCTCTCTCTCTCTCTCTTTCTCTCTCCCCCCCCCCTCCTGACTCCCCCCTCCTCTCTCGTCTTCCCTTCGTCGTTCTCCCTCTCACATCCCTATTCCTTCCCCACTTCTCCCCTTGCCGTCTTCTCCCGGCTCCCTTTTTCCGTCCCCCCTCGGCTTTCTCGCTCTCTCTCGCCGCCTGCGCCCCCTCCCCTCTGCCGGATTCTGACAGTACGATGAGCTGCCCCATTACGGCGGGATGGACGGAGTAGGGGTGCCGGCTTCCATGTACGGAGACCCTCACGCGCCGCGGCCGATCCCCCCAGTTCACCACCTGAACCACGGGCCGCCGCTCCACGCCACGCAGCACTACGGCGCGCACGCCCCGCACCCCAATGTCATGCCGGCCAGCATGGGATCCGCTGTCAACGACGCCTTGAAGCGGGACAAGGACGCGATCTATGGGTAACCCTCCACCCCACCCCCCACGACCACGACCCGACGTGCTGTGTGTGAGTGTGAGTTTGAGTGTGTGTTTGTTGTGTGTGGGGGGGGGGTGTGAGGGGGTGAACGACTAAGTGGGGAGTTACTTCTGCTTAGAGAAGGGGGGGCGCTTGCCTTAAGGAAGGACAGTGTAGGGGGCCTGCGGTGCCCCTTGAGTCTAAGTCCCCAGAAGGTCCAGCTTCCTCCACCCCCATGGCCCTGTCACTCCGGACCCCACAGCCCGGAATGACTGAGTCTTCAGCAGCTTGCCAGGGCCTTCTCCCCAAGGACGGGATTCCCGGCCAAAGGACGGAGAGCCGGTCCTTCCAGGCCCCCTCACAGAGGCCTTGACGAAGGAGAAAGTTTCCTGCCGAGGACGAGCAACTTTTTTCTCCCTCTTGTGTTTCCTACCAAGCGCCTGGGAGTCACTAAACGCAGCTTGAGCTGGGATCAGGGCTGCTTCTGGGGGCCGGGAAGTCCTAATCGCCCACTTCTTAATTCTCTGTAAATAAAGGGGCAGACCTTGAAGTGCAGCCGGTGGCAGGGACTGCTGCTCGCACAGAGCCGCTCTTGGGGGGAGAGAGGGAGCTGGCTGGAAATTATTTTCTATTCGGAGAGCACTCAGGGATGGACGGGGCTGCGCGGTCCCAACGCGGACCACTCGGGCTGTCCCCGCGGAGGGGAGGTGGGGGAGGCTGCGGGAGGCCGAGGGGAGGGGACAGCCGGGCGGTCGGCAGCGACTGAGCCCGAAGCCAGAGGCCGCAAGCATCCCCAAGTGTAGCTCCACCGCCCGGAGGAACACAAAGGGCAGACGCGCACGCACACCACCAAGTTTTAGCGCTCGACTTCATTTATTTCTGCCTGCTGGAGAGACGTGTCTCCGGGTGGGAGCTCTTCGGCGTGTGAGATGACTCTTATTTTGGCCCTCGCACCGGGCGTTTTGCTAGAAGTCGAGCAAACAAGTTTAAAAGGCCAGGGGGTGGAGGGGCTCGGAGAGCCCTCTCGCCGGTTTAGGAAATAGCACCTCGGGTGTGTAGGAAGGCGAAGGCTTCGGCCTCCTCTGCAATGCCCGCTGAAACGCGGAGTGCAGGCAATTTTTAAAAAATTTCACAGCGTGTTCCTTTCTGGGGAGGTCAGGGCTGGGTCTCAGGAGTGAGTGTGGCGGCCTCTGGAGCGTGGGGAGTGAGTGGGTCTGGATCCACTCCAGGCTCCGGGCTGCCTGAGCCTCTTGGACGTTTCATTACGTTCCCACTGAGGCTCTTGTGACTTGGCGGGGCCAGGGGCCAGGGGTTCTCCCGGCAGATCCGAGGGGACCCCCTGAGCTGCGGGGAAAGAGCCAGGCCGGTTTTCCTTTCTGTTTCTGGCCCAGGCTCGGCTAGCTGGAGAAGGGTGGTAAAGTGTGATGCGTGCCTGGGTGTATTAAAGAAGGACTCGGAACCCTCCAAACTTGTTGATTACAGTTCTTGCTCCTTCCCCTCTGCACCCCGTCTCCGTGTGTGTGTCTCTGCGTGGCGCTGCCCGTTAGGCACCCGTTGTTTCCTCTGTTAGCTCTGGTCTTTGAGAAGTGCGAGCTGGCGACCTGCACTCCCCGGGAACCCGGAGTGGCTGGCGGAGACGTCTGCTCCTCCGACTCCTTCAACGAGGACATCGCGGTCTTCGCCAAGCAGGTCTAACCTTCTTGACCCACTCACCCTTCGGCGGCCCCATCGCCCCCCTCCCCTTCCCTCCGAGCTTTACATGAAAGAGGAGGAAAAGGCTGGGACACCCGATCTGTTCCTCCGGCCCAGTCCGCGCTCCTCCCCATCCCTGAGCCTGGAGGCAAATGGGAAGCGGAGATAAATATGGGTGTTTGTTTTCCCCCCCAGCCAGGAATACAGGGGCTCGACCCTCGAATTAAAATTGACCTGCTCCTAATCTGTGGCTTGGCCTTTCCCCCCTCCTGTAGCTACTTGAACAAGAATGGGGGACAGGGGCTGTGAGGGACCCGAAAGTGCCCGGGAGGGAAGGAAGCCGGGCGCCTCTCCGGGCGGTCCGCGTCGGGCGCCGAGGTGCGGGAGGCTGAGAGCCACTGGGACCCCAGGATCAGGGAGTCCTCGGGGCCCGGAGTTCCCAGGCCACGGTTCAGCTGTTCCAGGGACCCCTTCATGGGGCCGGAACCAGCAGGCCTGAGTCTTTCGCAGCTGAAGCTGACCCCACCAATGCAAGGCACTGGCTCGCTTCATGCCTTTGAGCAAAGCCCCTTTCCTCTTCTCTGCCTCTGTCCCCCCACCATCCCCACTCACACACGACAGAGTAGTCGGTGACAGGGTGGGCTTGTTCCCTTGCTTTTACGTGGAGTGGCCATTCATGCTGACCTCCCCTGCTTCTTATAGGTTCGCGCCGAAAAGCCACTTTTTTCCTCAAACCCAGAGCTGGACAATTTGGTAAGGCTTCCGTCACTGTTCCTTGTCTTTCTCCAGCCTGGACCCCGTCCCTTGCCCAGAAGTACCCACTTTCTCCAGAGCCCTCCAGTGGGGCAGGGAGGCAGGGACTAGCGTAGGGCCCCGGCCCGGGCGCAGGCAGCGA
>NW_005370250.1:1533551-1566132 GCF_000412655.1 Myotis brandtii
TCTGTCCTCCGTGTGCGGGGGCAGGCGGTGGAGCCCGGGGCAACTCACCCCCGTGGAAGTGAGGCGCGGCGGAGGGCGGGCAGAGGAGGTGGGGGAGTGAGGGGCAGGCCAGCGCAGGCCACTTTTAGGTGCGATTCTTTTGCTAATTTGCACGATTTCAATATTAAAAGTACTTAAATCCGCCTTCAAAGGCCTGCCTCACCATTCATCTGGAGTATTTCCTTCTTTAGTAAGGACGGATTTCGCCGGGTGTGCTACTCTAAAAAGCTTTCTCTCTACAGAGAAGCCACCTTTTCTTCTTCTTCTTTTTTTTTTTTAAATTTGTCCTGGTTGAGGTCGAGGGAGGGGGACGGCGAAAGAGGGCTCAGGCGGAGAAAGAAGGCCTGGCCCTAGGAAAGCTGTCCTTACAAATAGCTTACTGAACAGCAGGGGCAAAGTTACTCAATGCCTCGGCTCAGGTTCAGTAAGAGCCTACCCCTTGGCCAGCGAGGCAGAGCTGATCCGTAGTCACTTGGTTTTTCTGAGGGTTTCTTCAGGGGTGGGTTTTGCCTGGCCATTTGCCTGCTTCTTCTCTCCAGCCCAATTCCCTCAGCACCCCCAACCCCAAGTCACAGAGTCTTAACTCCGCACTATAAACTTTTCTTGCAGATGATACAGGCAATACAAGTACTAAGGTTTCATCTTTTGGAGTTAGAAAAGGTAAGCAGGAAATGACACCCCCCGCTCTGATGTAGACTTCCCTCTCCTAGCTGAGCTGGGATGTTTTGTGTTTTTTTTTAACAAACCTCCAGTCTGAGGGATTGAGCACCTGGAGATTTTGAGCAACATGTTATCAAGTCCTTCCTTCTAATTGCCACTCAACCCAGGGGCTCCGAGGATGGGTGAATTAGGACAGCCTCCCCCACCTCTCCTTTTCCCCAGGCAGTCAGTATTATTTTAAATGCAGCAAGCCATTTGTGTGTTACTGGACATTCAGCCTGCTTGTGTCTCTATTAGCTCAGCTCACCCTGGGCCCTGAGCGTGCATTAGGTGCAGGCAGAGGGAATCATCCTTTCTGGGATGTCTTTACATTGCTCTGCAGCTCAATCACTTTCCCTTGGAAACATGCAACCCTCCTAGCTTATTGAATCGCAAATGCTAATGCTGTTCCCAGTTCCAGCGTCCTTACATTTTGATGTTATCATCAAGTCCGTCCTTCCTCCCTGGACTCCCAGTCTGAACCCACTTATTTCCAGTCCCCTTTCTTCTCTCTCCATTATAACTTGTTGCTCAGGGAAGTGTCTGGAGAATAATATCTGCTGCAACAATTACTCTATTGTTTCCTCGACTTCAACTATTATATCCATTAATTAGACCTAGTTTGGAAGACATCACACGGTTGCTCTTTCCAAATGGAACCCTGCAACATGATATTTTCCCCCTTTAAAAATGAAAGAAAACAATAACAACAACGGCCCCAGCTGAACCCTCCACCATGACCCTCCTTCTAGGTCCACGAACTGTGCGATAACTTCTGCCACCGGTACATTAGCTGTTTGAAGGGGAAAATGCCCATCGACCTCGTCATTGATGAAAGAGACGGCAGCTCCAAGTCAGATCACGAAGAACTTTCAGGCTCCTCCACAAATCTCGCTGACCATGTAAGTCTGTGAGTCTCTAGCATTCTTTTAAGGCCACTGGGCAAAGCATTTCTTTTTTTAAACTTGTAACATCTAGCTCCACTGACTTAGCTTTCTTTTTAAATGATTTGGTCTCTTTGGGGGTCTTCTCCCTACCTTGGTACTTTTGCCATCCTCTCCTCTCCCTTTCCCCTTTCTTGGGTCCCCTCCTTATTTATGTTAAGGAGGAAAAAAAAGCAAAGACAGGGAGTTGATAGAGTGATTTGTGCTTTTAATGTGTAAAGTTTCCTGGATTTGGTGACTTGAGTGTTAGCAAATTGTCTGTTTGATATGGTGACTGCTGTCTTTTCTGCTTTCTGAACTCTGTGCAATCAGTACAGCAGGGAGAGAGAGAGGCAAGACAGCTAGCTGGTCAGCATCAGGGAGAGAGGACGGAAGAAAAACAGAGAGATGGGGAGAGGGGCTGATTTCGAAGTCTCTCCCAAGATGACAATTCTGAGAATTATTGGCACTCTTGCATTGCATTAGAAATAAAAGGAGTGAACACTTTACAATGCTCAGAGCTTTTGCTCTATAGAAACTTATTGTCAGGATATGGACTTATTGCCAAATGCCTGAAGCATCTTCATAATAAAAGACAGTAACCTTGATGAAACAGTTATTAACAATGTATTTCGGAAAAGCTGAAGGGAATTGTGATTGAGTAACCCTAGGTTAGTGGTTGAATTTTAACACTTTAACAGTTGGTGAGTGAGGATGGAGAGTGTAGTAAGGAGCTACTGTGGATGTCAGGCCCGGAAGGGAGATTTCTTTCTATTCTCTCTGTTTTTAATCCCATTTTGGAACTGATCTAGTAAGTCTGATGCTTTTATTTATATATATGTGGAAAAAGCATATGTAGTGAGACTGAAAATTTGAAAAAGAAGCAAAGGAAAAGGATTGCAGCTGGTAGGAAAGGCAAGAGTGGCGAGGTTAAAGAGTGGGTGTGAACAGCAGTTTATTTATAGAAACTCAAGCCTGGGTGTCTATAGATTGCATTCACTTGAATCACAACCTAAATGATATAGGCTCTAGACTAATAACTCGGTGGCTGAAATATTAATTTAACGCTCCGTGGAGTTAAACAGGCGTTGAGGCTTGAAGACACCACCACCACCACCACCCCCATTCCGGGTTGTCAAGAGGAATGAATTGAGATGCCTTAAGAATGAACATTCTGTGAGGTGTCCCATCCCTCTATCCCACCACCAAAAGTTTTGAAAATATGTAGTTACAGATTTTAATTTTCAGCCTTTGTGTTGTATGGAAAGACTGCCTAAGGACCAAAGTTCGAACAGGAAAAGAAAAGAAAACCTCAGGCCCGGCTACCTAGTTCTGAGACAGTACAAATGCTATGTTGTTGAAAGCTCCTGTGACTATCTGCACTCTTGGCTTTTCCCGTCACGATGGGGGAAAACTTCGGGAGCTCTTTTGTATATTGAGTTTATTAACTGAAATTAAGCGGGTGCAGCAGCAGCTATGTCAGTTTATTTGCTGATATGTAGCCCTGAGATGGGTGGTTGTGGTTCACGAGGCATGACACTACCTTGGAAATATTTGTTGTTGTTGTTATTTATTTATTTATTTTCATTTTTCATGGCTTTCTCGTTCTAAACTCATGCATTTTACACTATTGGGAGAATGGGAAGGAACCTAGTTACCTGGTTTGTAGAATGAGAGGTTCACAGTTGTCCGCAGCCAAAAAGCTCTTCTTGTGTTATTTCTAGGAGTCTCGACTACTTGGTTTTCTAGAACAGTTTCATGGCAACTGTTTTTCAAGTGGAGGTATAGATCTAGAACATGCTGATGTTTACATGAAAGAGATAAGATGGGCTAGACTGTTTATATAGAGTACTGGCTGATAGACAAGGCCAATTTATGGAACTATTGCAATATTTAAATTACACTCAAGAAGGAAGTTGTACCTATAAAAGGCCAATGCTTTAATAACTTAACAATCACTGTCTTTGGGTAAAAGGATCAACTATAACATGTGTTGCTCCTCTGTCAGGCCCCTAATCAAGTAGATATGACAACTGATTTATTTTGAACCCATGAGGGCTTGCCACCTCATTGGGCATCAGAATTTAAAGCCTTTTATTTCCTAGAGATCTGAACTATAACATTCTTACTTTAGCCCCCTGCTATTTGTTTTGAAAGGAAGCAATAATTTGTTCCACCAGCGCACTGAGTGGGGAATGGTGAGGTTGCCACAGACTTGGATTTTATGCAGGAGGTGAGAGAAAACCTTGGAGGGTTTTCACCATTTCTGACACTTTCGTACCAGAGGTGTATTGATTGCATTCATTTCCAGGCCTCCCCCTACAAAGCGAATTCTCATGCTGCAGCCTCTTCTGCAAGCAGGACCTCCCTCAACCCCCCAGCCACAGAAAAAGGGAAAATGCCACAGAAGCACTACCTGAAAAGTAGTTCTAGTGGGACATTTTCAGCATGTTAATGTGCCCAATTTGAATCTCCAGGTTTATTTTTTCATTTGCTTTGATATGCATATTTAATACACTGCCCCAGGCTGGATCTCATTTGGTGCACGCTGGTGCAGGGGTGATGATGAGCCACTTCAGAAGGACCGAATGTGTTGTTTTCTCTGTTTTATCTGTTGGCCCACTGTTCTGATCTACTGTGCTTCCTCGTGGTTTTATTTGCACATGAAATGCTGAGAGCATTTCAACTTATTGGCTATGAATAATGACAGCTAAAAAGAAGTGTAGTTTAATTTGTTGTGTGCCAAGGTTTCTCTTATGGAGGTGACAGTTTGTGACAGCTGTTTGACACCCCCAAAACACATACACCTCTATCCTTATTAAGTGGTATCAAGCTGTGTGTGTGTGTGTGTGTGTGTGTGTGTGCGTGTGTGTGTTTAAGGAAGGAGCGGGCAAGGAGAGAGTGAAAGAGAGAAAAGAATATATAATTCTGTGCGGTGGGAAGCAGACAGAGAAGCATTAGGAGCAAACTATTAGGTACCAGAATAGCTTTCAGTTTTCTTACTACAATTTTTGAAAATAGAAATATATCAAGCTGTGTGTGTGTGTGTGTGTGCGTGTGTGTGCGTGTGTGTGTTTAAGGAAGGAGCGGGCAAGGAGAGAGTGAAAGAGAGAAAAGAATATATAATTCTGTGCGGTGGGAAGCAGACAGAGAAGCATTAGGAGCAAACTATTAGGTACCAGAATAGCTTTCAGTTTTCTTACTACAATTTTTGAAAATAGAAATGAATAAAAGTAATTATTATAAATATCTTAAAAGCAAATCTTTTGGGAAGACTTTTAAGAATGACCTTTATATATTATTACTTAGTAAATCAGGCTGTTGTCATGCTGATTTCACATTCCATAATTTTATATAAGTAATCTGATACAACATAGATGCATTAAAAGAATGTCTTATCTTCCATGTTACATTCAGTAAAGATTCTGAATTTTTAATATATTATTGATACCTGCAAGATGGGCATAATGATAAAAGGAAGTTTGAAATTAAATAGAAAAATACAGTTTGCAACATTAGCTACTATTTTTTTTAATAAATTGATAATGAATGCTTTTCAATATAATAATGTATTTTATTTTATACTCATAACATAAGAGTAATTGTTATAAGTAGGAACCAGCTATTAGAATGTTCTTTGGAATATTGGGAAGACAAAACTATGATGGTGAAAAGAATAGAGTTCTATTTTCCAGCTGCAGTTCATGTTAAGTTTCCCAGACATTCAGATTTATCATGTTTAAAATAAACATGTCAAGAAACAAATTCTTTAAAAAAAAGTTTCAACTTGAAAACTCATGGTTTTCCTAGTCTGTAGTATTTCTGAATAATAGGTGATATCCATATTATCTACTTTACGTCATTTTAGGTCAAGTCTTTAGACCTAGTGCAGACAAATAAAAAGTATCTTTATGTTTACATATAAAGATATTACATATCTTTATATTGAGTTTAGACCAGGAAATATATTTGTTTGAAGTACATTCTCTGAGCTAAACTCTATTTGCCTGAAGTACAGTTGTATTGTTATACCTAATCCATGTTCATAAGGAGCAACATTTTAGTTTTTGGACCAGTTAAGTTTAGGGAAGAATATACAACTGCATTTACCAACAGTTCACGACAAATGCCTTAAAATTGACTGGCTCTGATAATATGACTAATAAAAGAAAAATATTTTAATTTTTATGTTGATAGCTGTAATTTAAGTGGAGAGATGCTGTTGTTTTCTTTTGCATCTCTAAACATGTCAGGTTTACTCATGTCACTACAATTCTAATGATCGGTTAAAGTCAGAGGGGAGAATTCCCAGAACCTTGTTCCTGACAGAATACAGGCAAGTGTCTTTAGAGAAATTCTTTTATTACCTGAGAAATTAGAGGGGAGTGGGCAGCGAGCAGAGGGATAGGTTTAAGTGATTGATCTATAGACCATCAAGAGGGAAATCATGGGATTTGAAATGAATATTAGTAATATTAAAGATTTATTTTATCAGCTAGTTTCTTCTTCCTAGTGTGGGACTACAGTGTGATATCTAAGCCTCTGGGTTCTGCTCCGGGAAAGTTCTACCTCTCAGCCCTGTCCACCAACTCAGAGAGACATGGCTGAAGGCATGGGCTTTCTGTTATTGCTGTTGCATAGTTTCTGGTAGTTGATAGCTTTTCTGTCAATTTCCCATGTTGAATAATTATATCATTTAAATCACTTAGGTTGTGCAGTTGGAGTCTGTTTTCAGTGTCACTGTGATGAGATGAAGTTAAACAAATATGCACTTGACAACCACAGGCATTCACTCTCGGATTAAAATTGTGATATTTTTCAAATTTCATTTTCTTATGGTTTTCAGACTGATACTCTATGGAATATTTCAACACAATTCAAAACTATAGGAGACATATTGTAGTATGACATTACACCAACAATACAAGAAATTGCCATCTTCTCTAAAAGTTGCTCCATTAAATGGAGGAGTCATTTGCAAAGAGTACTTGCTACTTAATACAGAGCTGCGCCTGTGTTAATTCCCAAAGCCTAACGGAGGGGTGGATGCGGGAGGATGAGGGAAAGACCTGGCTCTCTGTGCATTTTTACAGATTGAGTCCATGTTCTGAAAGCACACGCACTTCCCCTGGGTGCTTATGTCAACTTTAGAATAGCAAAGGGAAATTCCAACATTTTTCAAACCATACAATTGACATTTTAAAGTTTTGTAGCCTTGCATACCTTATGATAGGAGTCTTCATCCTATTTTTTAAAACATAATTTTTGCATAATGTCAATTAAGAGTGAGAACATCATAAAGTCATAGGGAATATGTTAATGGTTTCAATGATGTGTACTGATACAAGCATATCTTGCCTTTGTTGTTTAAACATATGTAGTCAAATTAGTTTGTGCTCTCCATTTGCATATATATATGTATATATATATACATTACTTTCCACCTATGAACACATTCTGAATTGCTTTACTGTGTTTTCTAAGTTCATATATAACTTTTGACTCTGTATTATATGTTTTCATTGTGTAGGTTCTAGAAAATCAAATGTTATTTTAAATTATTTTTAATAACAGAAATAAGAAGTGAAAGTGATCTCCGTGATCCCACCCGACTTCTTCATTTTAGAGAGAGAAAGGAAACAAGTCCCAGGAACGTAAAGAACGACACTTGCTCAAGTTCACATGATAAGTTAGAGGTGGCACCAGAGTCTTCCTTCCGAGCTAAGGCTCTCTCCTAACCATAGCCATTGAGTCACCTTTTCACTTGGGGTCTGAGATGCTTCAGATTATTTTAGATAAAACCTGTGTGTAGTATGCCTTCTTTTTTCTTTCTTGAAGCCTCATAACATTTTACTGACCCACTCAGTTTTTGAATTTATTTAGAAACCCTCATACATTGACTCCATCATCCCTTTGAGTGGAAGAACCATGAGCTGTGTGCAGTTATTTAAACAGGAAAATAGCACCAATGTACCAGGACTTACTAAAGAGAACCCTAGGCAGATCCCCCACAGAAATGCCATAATGGTGTGAAATGTTACAGTTTCCACCATATCTGCAACCTCAACAAAAGAGGTGCACATACAATTTGCTTCCTATGCCTGGAGACTCCTGTCCTCGCTCCGCTCTTTTCTAGATTTAGCAAAATTCAATGATGGTGCTAAGTCAATTTTTTTTTAACTTTCAAGGGAGAAAACACTGGCAGAATTGTGTTTTCCAGGGAAAGCTGTGTGTAAATGAGAAACAGGAGAGCGGCAGTGATCTCCTGTGGCCCCGCTCCTACAAGCTCTCCCCATCTTGTCTCCTGCTTTTATATTAATTACAACTTGCATTATCAGCTGTGAGTCTGTAGCCCAGCAAATAGGAAATACTGCCTCTGGAGACCCAGCTCCTTGTATCTATTTTCTATCTCCTTCTATTGTGCTCCACTCGGTATTCACTGCCTTTCTCCTGCTAACACTGCTCTTTAACGCAATTACATAAGAGCAAGAAGAGTACCATATTTGACTCCCCATTATTAGAGCCACTGGGAATAGAAACATGTTCATTCCTTGCCCCCGGTGTCTTCCCGATACTTTTGGCTGAAGAACAGGACGTGTATTGTGGAATGCACACACCTGAATACTCACCCACACACATGCACACGGAAAGCATGTCTCTTTATTTTTCTACATACGTCATGCGTTTTACATGCTCTCGTATGCCACTTTGGTTTCAAGATTCATGAAACTCCTGCATATAATTTGGCAGAAAGCCAGGCCGTTATTCTTGAAGGATGTAAACTTGGAAACTATCTAGGGAGGGAAAAGAAGAAAGGAGTTGTGATATAAACAAATATTTCCATTTAAGAAAAAAACACAAAAAACAGTGTTATGGGCAATGGATTACATTTTATCTGATCATGTAGGTTATAATTTTTTATGACCAAGGAGCTAGCGATTTCTCATTGACCAGATTATCAATGTTTGTCTGGGTATACGGTCAGGTCACCATGGTGTAGCCCAGTACATCCAAGTTTAGGGCAACTCCTCAGCATTGAAACCCCAGAGGGATTTAATCTGTCTTTCCTGCTGTCAAGTTGGATGAATATCATGGTGCACCTTCGGTTGTGTCCGTCTCTGAAACTAGATGCTAATACTTGAGATCCTCATGGAAATAAACACCTGAGAGAGCAAAGAGGGAAGAGACGGGGGCATGTGGGTTAGATAGTGAACTTGAGCCGATCTCAGGTCTGGGCTGAAAACCAAAGACCCAACTCGCTTGGAGGAACCAGCTGCTCTTAAAGTAATATTTGCTTATGTCACTTACTTTTTACTCCTTTACCTTAGAAAACACCTCCTCCAGAAAAACCACCGAAAGAAATAAACTGAACTATAAATGAATGAGGGCTGACTTTAAACTCCGTCCAGGTTTGACTGATAGGGACAAACCACTGCTTTCAGGTGCAGGATGTCCTTCTGGGTGATCCCTTCAAATCACTCGAGTGCCCAAACAGAAAGCCTCCTCGAGCTTCATTTCAACGATTATCTAATAGCTATTGGATGACATTTGCCTTAAAACATAGTCGAGGTGTTAGTGGTTAATTATTGTAATTTTCATGAGGGGTAAGGAGCTTTTATAGCAGCCGGCTTAATAAAAAGCCTGCAGTGCATAAAATTAACATCACTTGCTGTGTACACTGTAAAGTTAAGCTTAGGTGAAGGTGTTGCAGCTATTGTGTTTTCTAAAAGAAGCCTCTAGCCAGTGCTGTTGCAAGACTAAACTCACACCATGCTATTGTTTCTCTCTCTCTCTCTCTCTCTCTCTCTCTCTCTCTCGCTCTCTCCTTCTAGCTCTTTATCTGATTATCATCCAGCAAACAGCTGACACAAAGAGGCTACAAACCTTCAAGAGACACTATATTCTATTTATCTTTAGGTTGAAACTCTTGGAGTGGTTTCTAACTTATAAAAGAGAGATCACAGGCATGATTTTGTCTTAATATAGGAAGCAGAGATCCTTGGTTTTCATTTTATTCTACGCAATTTCATTTTCTAATCTATTTTCTAAAACATATCTTTATTTTAAAGACCTATACCTGCGCCGTATTTATAGTCACTAAATCTCTCCTTGGGGTTTTCACTTTGAATCAATTGCATGCCTGATGGCGATGCCAGTAGCATTATTTGAGATAGATGTTATTAATCTATAGAGCTTTGGGTCATTTCAAAGCTCTATAGCTTATTTATCAAAAATGCTAAATATTAATTTGCAATCAGTTTGTAGCATAACTGCACATAAGTTTTTTTTTTTTCGGTTGTTGTTCCAAGTAAGACTAGTCCTCTATTTGGTCTCAGCTTGGCTTTAAATTTTATTTTGGTAAGATTTTAAGTTCTATATGTACATTATAGAGTTGATGTCGAGGAAAATGATAGACTGATTCTTTTTCTGGATAAACTATATATACTGACAACACTGCAAGATTGCTTTCAGATGCTCAAAATGTTTGCCTGTTGCCTATAAGCATGTTGGTCTGTCTGAATCCTTACCAATTCTTGTAAGAAGAAATGGTGTACTTTCAGAGATTGATGTTGTTGTTTTTTATTTTTCCCCTCAAAGAATCCTCCTGCCCCAAATTTACTTGCCAGTAAGTCTGTGAGCTTAGCTGAAGTCCCTGCATACAGGTGACAAGTGCACAGCGCTGGCCTATGGGTGGTGTGTTTCACGTGCTGTTCCTATGGGGACATTTCTGCCAGAGGAAATTCCATCTCTTGCCTGCCTTCATGTGGTGCTGATAAAGTCCTTCCTGTACATTAGAATTCCTGTTTTCCTTTAAGCAGCAGCCGGGTATTGGGAATGATCAGGAAAGGGGAGGAGGGCCAGGGGAAGAATACACTCAGCGAAGTGGCACGAGCTATAGCTGGGTCTGCCCGCTTGTCCTTGGAGACAAGTAGTGTTCTCCCAGCAAAGAGCCCCGCTCTGCGAATTGAAGCTCCCCTGGAGCTCACGGGCAAGGCCTATCTGGTTTATTAGATAGCTGACGGTTCATAGTTGTTTCACTTTTTTCTTGCTGTTTATGCAAATTAAAGCAGAACTGATCATATATTAGGTACTGATGCCATGATTAATATCACTGGGTCTGTTGGTTGTATAATCAGTTGATGACAATTGTGAGGGTTTGGTCAGGCTGTTTTAGGGCAATGCATTTGAAAGGTGCGAAGAGCTGTCTCCTATACTCTTGAGTTTTTTGTTTTGTTTTATTTTTTAAGGGACTCACTGAGTTTTGTAGATGGTAAATGTTCTGAAGTATTTAGCAAACAAGAGCGTTGGGACCTATTTCATGGAAGAGTATGCCCTAATTAAGATGGCAAGAGGAAATGACTTTTAGGTTTTTAAGTAAGCTTTTTTCCTCCTAACTTTAAAAATTAACTTTATTCAGGCACAATTTGAGTGTGATAAAAATGTACCCATTTTAAGTGTCTGTCAATTTGTCTTAACAAATGTGTACATTGATGTGATCATGACCTCATCAAGGTTCCAGAGCATCTTTTTGGTACCTATTGCTGAAAAGACAACATACTGTAGCATGGCATCTATAGATGCCTAATTCCACAAATACTAATATGTACACATTTTGTCTCTTTCTGTACCTCTCTTCTTGGTTCCTCATTTATGGCTGACATGGTAACTGTGGACACATTTCTTGGAATCCTGACATCAGAATCCTGCATCTTGGCGAGATCACGATGATGCAACCTCCACCCACTCAGCAGGCACCCCAGGGCCCTCCAGCGGGGGTCATGCTTCCCAGAGTGGAGACAACAGCAGTGAGCAAGGTAAAAGGTCAAGCATTTTCCTTGTGCAAAGTAGGCATGACTAAAATAACTTCAATATTTTATGACTTCAGTACATCTGTCTCCCTGTAAACAAGAGGATGGCAGGTTAGGGAGCATAATCAGCTGCTATTTAGGAGACTACTTAGTATTTCCTCTCTTTAACTTACATTACTTAAGAAAAATCAAAATGAGGTGTCTGGTCTTTAAGCAGGCATTGCACTAACAATTGATTAGTTCTGCCAATTCTTTTACAAACTTGGTTATCTACCCTTCTGTGTGTGCGGAAATAGAATGATGAGCTCCTTTGCAGCTAGGTGCAGTAGTTTTAATTATGCTATAAACACTATCTTTTGTTTGTAATACCCACTGTAAGAGTTCTCTATAATCAAGCATTAATGCATCTAAAGCACAGAAGATGCAACAATCCGTTCTTTTTAGCTCCAGAAGTCCTGCACGAATTTTATATGGAATCTTATCTTGGGAATATGGGTTTTGAAATTCTTAGACGTTTATTTGTTTCCATTCAGTGGTTGTGGCGACTTTTGTCACAAGTCCTAAACATTACAATAATCAGAGGGCAAAGGGGACATGAAGTGCAGGTGACAAGGAAGCCTGGTGTAATTTGGAATAAATTTTTACCATTTAAGACCCACCTATTGCACAAAGAGCAATTATATGTTAATAGGGCTGACTCTTCTATGGCTAAAATGATAATTTAAAGGAAGATGCATTACTGAATGTGGTCCAGAAAAGTGTATAGATTTTACTTTTTAATATTTTACATTATCTGGTATCTGATCTCCTAGCTCTATTTCATCTCTATTATGACTGTGTTTATAGCCACAATATTTAAGTATTAGACAGTCTTCAAAGTAGAGGACAGTTTCACAGCTTGAGCTATAGTCATATATGCCCTTTACAAGAAGGTTGGTGATGTAGGGTGAGTGCCTTCACTCTTCCAAACTTCCGGCCATGGATTTTGGATTCCTGGTATTCCGGAAGAGTCTAGGAAATGTCCCTTCTAGGATGTCGTTAACTTGAGAATGGGTCCAAATTAGAATCTAGGTTTATGCAAGTTGCAACTGACACAGAAATGAATACTGTCAAGTGATAAATTGTGGAAGAACGTGTGAGTCATATGTATGGAGGCTGTATGTACTGTTTTTATTGGACCAGGTAGATTGTATGTAAGACAACTAAACTATATGGCATTTTGAAGGTGACATATGTGTAAACTCAATGACTGCAATGCAGTGGCTTAATTGTAGTTCTGTGTCATGGTGATGGACTGACTTCTCAATGTGGTTAAATCTGGAAAGCTTTCTATGACTCCACCCTCCCTACCACCCCAAATTGCTGCCACATAAAGGGGGAAATGTATCTATTAATAAAAACAAAACACGCTCAACACTGTGCAAAAGAGGGGGAAAGGAGAAGCAGACTTAATGGTCTAATGAGGCTATCTTCCAAAGACTTGTTGTGTGTGAGGCTCGCTTTGACCTTTCACTTCGCGCAGGAGCTCAGCGCTTCATTTTTCACATTCTTGCAATTACGTTAACGCTTCAAGCATTTCTGACTCCAAGTCAGCTAGCAACACCAGGCATAACTCAACACTGTGAGTTTTTCTCCTCTCTGTAGATTCATTAACAGGTCACTGAGGTCCCAACTGAAATCTAAAACTGACTGGTTCTGTTGGGTTGGTTGAGTTATGGCCAAGGGAGATAGCAGGAAGGGGCCAGAGACAAGGGGAGGGGGAGAGAGAAGACCTGGGGTTTGGAGCAGGGAACAGTTGCAGTAACGGGCACGGCATGGAGTTTTGTCATTTGGGTTAGTTTTGTTGTTGTTTTGGTGAAGAAAGAGAAAACCTCTGAGACCAACACACTGGCTAAAAACAATATACACACACCTCTATGTTGTGGGGAGCTGTACCCACTTATGCAATGTTGAAGGATTTGATCCCTGCATATCTCTATGAGATTAAAGAGTGGACATGGTAACTTATGTGAATGAGTACTAAGAAGTCAGTCATTTTACATATTAAAATGTAAGGGACAAAAGAACTTATGATTCCTATAAAATGGAGGATGTTTTGACATGGAGACTTTCTTACCTGGCTTCCCACATCAGTGGTTCCAAAACACATGTTTAAGGGTATTCTGATTTTTACAGTCGACCCTAAATTTTGAAGGCCAGACTCCAGCGTATTTTGTCATGCCCATGCCCTTATTAGTCTTTTAAACATGTTTTCAAGACATTTTTATATTTTGTCCCACTGAATTGTCCAGAGTAGCTTTCTGTGGGAAAGATTAATTATCTGCTTCAGGGCAAAGTCAACAGAGATATTGACTAAATCGCATATGCTTATCCCAGGTTAAATCTTAGGGTTGATGTATAATGGAAAACCTAAGAGGGAAATTTATGTTCTTAGTGTTAAAGATATTATAATATTACATTAGAAACCAAGTTTGTAGTTTAGAAAAGAGTTTTTCTTACGTATTCAGAATTTATTAGCACAACAGGCATATGGAAAACTGTAAAATGATTCAGTTTCAAAACAAATTATGATAAACAGAAAAAATAGGGATGAATTGTAGTAAATACAGTGTTTTCCTACACATTTTTAATTAAACTTTAATAGCCATATGCTATAAAACAATACATGCATGTATGTTGCTTTATAATTTTTGCGAATATTTTTACTAAAATGATTCATACAAATTTTTTACTTTGGAATGTAAAAATACCTCATTTTATGACTTGATAGTGAAAGAGCTACAGTTACACAGGTGAAAGGTCATCTTTTCCTCCCTCGTGTTTGTGCAACAAACCGAAAGGAGGAAAAAAAAATCAGATTTTTTAAAACTTCTAAGAAACAAACTTGCTAAAATGTAAAAACTAACTCTACTGTGTCTTTCAAACAGCACAAGACTAGCAGTAAACTATATAAATATGAACCAGACTTTTATTCACTCTGGTTTCTTTTGCTTAGAGCAGCCAAAGGGAGGGAGTCTGCTTGATAGTCATTTTAGAAGGAAGAAAGAAATCTGTTTTTTCAGGGGCAGATTTAGGGTGCAGACTAGTGGCTCTGTGGAAGTCACTGGCCCTCTTTGTATCTGGCTTCCCCTCAGTAAAATGGGGCTTGATCATCAGGCTTGGGGTCCCTCATTCTGTACCTGCTGAGTCAAAAGCTGCTTTGTATTTCATTGTGTGTTTTGCCAGAGTAAAGACTAGGAAGCAGCCCCCTTGTTCACAGAGCACTTTGAGAGCCTCAGATGAAAGGCACAATATATGTACAAGTATTATTATTATTGATGGGTTTGTGTAACTCCCATTAACGCTGATGGGAGTTACGCATGTGAATTGGCAAGAGAATAGACCCCTCAGTGTTTAGAGCACATGAAATTTACATTTTTTCCAGTGCTGTAATTGAGATGTTGACAAATTGGAGAATATTGATGAGCCTTTGTTTTAAGTATTCCGTGCCAAGTTTGTTTTATTTTTCCTGGTTTGAACAATGGTATGGGTTCAGCAGCAATGAATAAAAAGGGTAGAGTAAAGATAACTTGGTGTTTCAATATTTTGATGTGCCAATATGAAATGAATTGTCTTAGGCAAATGGAATATGCTGTTTTAATCATTAGCTATGCATGAAAGAAAAATTGATGTTGACATCTTTGCTGTAAAATCGTTGTAATGGGGCCTTCCTTACAATTCATTTTTGTAAAATTCATTTTGTACATTTTGCAGCAATTGAACAATCCCTGCACTGTGAATAGGCAGGATTCCCAGAAATACCGAGACAGTTGGCCCAGTAACTGCTGAGCTCACACTGCACACCACACGCACGTTAACCATACTGTTGCCAGACCCAGTTTAACCTAAATGCATTCGTCTCCTCTAATCTTTCAGGACATGGGGCTGCACAAGCCAGCACAGTTCCTCCCAGTGCTGCCACCTGCCAACCCCCTCTCTTGATGTCCCTATCTCTCACCCTGGCAGTGAGACTAGAATTCCATTGCTAGATACTTATTTATTTATTATCCAGTTCTTTAGCCATCATGGTGTCGAAACCTAAAAATACCCCCTGTATATTGGATGTAAGTATTTATAGATAAGCAAACATCTAAAATAGTCTTACATTTCTGAGTTTATAATATATGCGATAGTTATGAAATAGTATTCTCCCCCACCAACATATTCCAGTTTTATTTACACAAGGTGGGGGGCGGGGGAGTATTTCAAACCTACTTACGGTGGTCCTGAATATATTCTACTGGAATTTCTTATTCAGTCTAGGAAAACTCTGTCAACGGAATGTTTTCATAGTGGCGGCAATCTCTTTAAAATAACCCTAAATACAATATGACAGATGCCATCTGGCATAATCTTTTGCTAGTTGCTTTTAACTTTTATTTTTCCTGGAGCTAAGTTCATCCGAAACTGGTCACTTACTGTTACAATAAATGCAATGACATTTCTTTTCCTTCCTGTTCTTTTAATTGTATAGAAAATTCTCTGAGAATGTAATTGAAAGTTGATCATTGCCATAGAAGTAACTGTTGTATATAGAATATGTATGTTTCATTTTCATTCTCTCCCCTCCCCCCCCAAAAAAATAATGTCAAAAATATAGCATCCTTTAAACACCAGCAAACATTCAAATAATTCCTGTTGATTTTCTTAGGACTTTAAAAAATAGTAACCATTAGAAATAAAATAAAACTCTTCTAATAAATAAATGCTCTAGGAACATGTAATGGTGCCCATAAATGCTTAAAAGCTTTCTGTAATTGCTGTTAATTTTGAGTAATTTCTTCCTATATGTATCCACTTACTTGAAAAACCCAGAGTTGGGATTTCTATATATTTTTTTTTAACTTAGTCATGTAAAGGGATGTCTCCTGGTGCCAGTTAGAGTTTAATTTAGAGTAGTAATTAAACTTGAATACTGCCTCATAAACAAAAGATAAACAATAAACCAGCCACATTCCCTGCTGTTTCATAGCTTTCTTTCCCAGATGTTTTAGCCTGATAATTTTTACACAGTGAACTACCTAACATGGAGTTTTGTGGACAGAGGTTGAGAGTGAGGGTTTTTGGTGTTTTTTTTTTTAAACCTCTTTTTTCCCTCCAAAAAGCAAGATGCAGAGGATTTTTCCACTACTTAGATTTTTTTTTAAATTCTGAGAAAATAAATACTTAATGCAGATGTGCTTTAAAGATAACTCTAATTCTTTTTCTAAGATATCGTTTATTTATGTTTTCTTCAAAACTAATCTGGTCATGAGTGTCTTTTACACTTATAAAGAGGAACATACTTTTATTTAAGTAAAATTTGATAAGTCAGAAAAAGAAAAGCTTGACAAGGCACAGTTTTCCTTCCCTTTCCCCTGCTTTCCACCCCATGCGTCCTCCCCCAAGACCCACGGTGCTCTACGCGGTACTCTTCCTTGGGTGCCAAGGGTTTCTCTGTCCAGCTCTGGAACCTTCCACCGTCAGCCATGATCTTTCTAATTGTCAGGTACTAGTCGGCCGTTCAATGCAGAAGCCATGTTATTTTCACTGGGTGGGGTAATTACTGAAAGCTGAGAATAGCTGCACTAAAGACAGAGGGATACTTTCATGATCCCATTAGCATAAGAGTGGGTAAATTATTCATGCCAAGTGAGGATTCTATGGGGAAAAGTATAGTTAATGCACATAGTTTTTAAATGTATCCCTTTCTGCTCTGAGACTAAATTCTTGTTGGAATCAGTTCTCAGACATTTACGGGAAAGCTCTGGTGGCGTGTTAGACGCAGTTCATCTCTCTCTGTTTGCGGGGCTCTCAATAGAGACCATCTGGCAAAGATCCAAAAGGTGATTAAACAAAATGATCAGCTCTTGTTGCTGTGTTACATGTCCAATACTCCGGATTAAAAAACATGACCCACGACAGTCAAGCTCATGTCATGCCTCTCCTCCTCCCCCCTCCCGTTTCCGTATAAGAATTCAGATGGCCCACAAATGTGTGTGCCATCTTTGTGTCCTTATGGCCCATAATCATGAACAGGTTGTGCAAATGGCTCTTTCTGTAGCACTGTCTGTTCCAGCAGCATAGAAGCATTTCATATTAATTGGGTCAGTCTAATATTCATATTGACATGGGGAAAAATTACTAAAATTTATTCTTATAGCAGACAATGAATATGTGTGCTTTCTGCCATGAGGGAAGTGAAATCTGACAACTGGCTTGTGCAACTGATTAATTTTTCTTAAAACTGGAGAAAATCAAAGCATGAAAAACTGTCATTCTCTGAAAACAGTGCACAACCCTTTGTAACTAGACAAAATGGATTGGGTTGGGGGGCTTTGGAGGAGCTTGTGGAAAGGAGCTCTGGTTTTAACACCATAATCAGGGATGAATTTACAGTGCCATTCAGAGTCCTCCTCCCTCCCCATAAACAAGCTGATAATCACAGGGAAGCTGACTTCCAATTAGCCCTTCCTTCCCTCACACACGGATCAGGGTGTTTATATGTCCTCCTTAAGCTCTGATATGTCACTACTGAGTTGATACAGCTCATGTCACATTCAAAAGTTGGGAAATAAAATGTTTTCTTATGAGGAAATCCTGCTAATAATAAGCAAGGTAATTTTCAACCCATCATTTCACGATTGAGCGAAGGTAAAAATGCCAAGATTTGTGACTAAGGGACAGATGTATCTTATCTTTGGGGGTTTACACCAAATGCCAAGTAGAAATATAAATTGAACAAACCAGACATTGTGAGGAAGTGATCGAAGAAATATTGAGATGAAATCTTGGAATGGACTATATATGTATATTTATAACAATGCTGCGCATTGCTCACATTTGCATACGCCGGGACTCTGATTTTATGAAGGGGCAGTTTCATGTCTGTTAGTTAAGGCACACAAAATACAAGACTATTAGCTTATCCAGAGACGATGCTTGGCCAGTGAACGTTGTGGGAATAGTCTATGACTGATACTGTAGGCTGAATTGGAGTGCAAATGTCAAGACAAGATAAAGAATAAAGCAAAAGGGAAAAAAATTCTTAAAAACCACTTTAAAACATCATCAGTCCTTGACAGCTCTCCTTTCAAGGGAGGGTAAGCAGTAGGTTAGAAACACAGGCAGGCACAGTTCTCGGTGAGGGGAAGTGAGGTTCCCCTGGAGTCAGTGCAGTGTGGCAGATGAAAGCGACTTGCATAGCCTTGGGGGTCTTAAGGCTATTATAGGGCAACTCATGCTCTGTTATCATGCTGATTTTTCAATTGATTTTTGGCTGAACAGTACTTGTTGAAGCCCTCCAGAGCATCAAACGCAGCCTGGTGTTGCTATACATTGTAATACACGTGTTCTATTTTCCCCTTCATTGTCTTCCCTTCGCTTCGGAAGAATAGTCTACACTGACGCCATGTTATTATTTCCCCCTTCCTCTTTCTTTCTGTTTCTACCCTCAGAGAGTTTCTTGACATTCTTACTGGTGTTTCTTTGGGGGATGGGTAGTGGGAGAATAACTTTTTATTGATCTTGCTAGGCTGACATTTGTTTTTAATTTGGCCTCTAAAAATATTTTGATGTCACAGCAGACAGTAATATAAACCATTTTTATCTACCAAATTTGTCTCTCGGTAGTCTTGAACTACCCACTTTCTTTCTAATGACAAAGAAAATACTATGGGATTTCACTAAAATCTAGTTTCTTATTAAAATGAAAGTGACCCATTTCATTCTACAGGGCTGGGCCAAAGTACTTTTATAGTTGATGGATGAAAATTAATACAATAATTAATAAATAATAATATAAGAATTAACTCTGGGTTTCATGTATTCACAACTATAAAGCAATTTTGGTCCCACCCTGTCTGTCGTGATAGGGTCCCTCAGTTTGCTGGGGAGAAGGGGAGGTAATGGAGGCAGACCTAGAGGAAGTGTGTCCCTGCCTCTCCTTTGCCTAGGGAACTCTTTTGTCATCTCCTCCAGAAGCCTTCCTGATTTGCCCAAATAGAGGACAGTGTCCCCTTTTCTGTATCCTGGCACTTTCTACCTCCATCTTTCACATTTTGTGTTGTAATTATTTGGTTCTGGATTGCTCTCACGTCTTTTCCAAAGCAGGGATAGTCACTTATTCAGCTATCTAACAATAGTAGGTCCACTTTTGAATCAATTAACAAAACCCACAGATTTCACTTTTTTCTCTTTTTAAGGTGGACAAACTGATCAAAACTTTGCACCTATGTACTCTGATGTGCGCCACAACATACACAAACTATTTTGAACATATTGATTCATTCAGTCTCATCCCATTACATCCTTAAGAGATAATAAAAAAATAGTCTGGCTGGCATGGCTCAGTGGTTGAACATCGACCTATGAACCAGGAGGTCACGGTTTGATTCCTGGTCAAGGCACATGCCCGGATTGCTGGCTTATTCCCCAGTGGGGAGTGTGCAGGAGGCAGTCAATCAGTGATTCTCTCTCATCATTGATGTTTCTATCTCTCCCTCTCCCTTCCTCTCTGAAATCAATAAAAATATATTTAAAAATAGATAATAAAATATTTCCTTTTACTGAAATTTTGCTGAATACCACACTATCTTAAATAAGCTAATGGACCACCAACTCAAACTTAGAATTCTTTTGGTAATAGGTAGGTTCTTAAATTTTAGATTCTTATTGTAAGTAGTGTTTGTCTTATTTGTCCTTTAATGATGTCTTAAATTATGTACATATGGCCAGAATTTGGAGATGGGATTTTTTAATGATGCTATCTCTACCAAAAAAAAGTAGGTAGATATGTTTTTTAATATAATGGCAAGCCTAATAAGGAAAATTGCTTAATGTGGCAGTTTCCCATGATGAACTCAGAGTCCATTTTGTTTGTACTGCTTGTTCAGGATGAGAATGACCTTGGGGGAAGTCATTGGTCTTCACACACAGGTAGTCTGGAAGTAATTCGTGAATTTTTAGGCCCCACATGCTTTTGTTGATTTCCTACATATGTCCTTTAGTTGTTTCATAGCTTGCTTTTGAGTAAGTATAATTATTTTGGGTGACGCAAGCAAAACCTTGTAGTGAGCTCTTTTTCATCTGCTTGGGGTTCTGTTTAGAATCTTGGACTGTGAGTCAAGAGGCCTGCAAAGGGCACAGACTGAGGAGGTAGAGGCATGGGTTCAAATCCCAGTTTGACTCAGTCCCTGCCAGATTTAGTTTCTACATCTGCAAAGTGGGGGAAAGCCTGCATGTCCTGGAGATTCCATTAAGTAAGAGTCCATGTTTTAAGCAATAACATCGCCTGGAACCAGCCACTGTTCGTTCCTTTATTCTGCTGTCCTTCTGTCCTGTGCTGACACTAATTCGCTCCATGGCCTTGGACGAGTCTCTTAATCTCTTTGGACTTTTGCTTACCTGTGAAAAGGACTGAATTTGGTGATCTTTCAATTCAAGCTCCAGGAATTTGATGTTTACATTCATGGGCCATAATATTTTTCTATTTGTACTTACTCTTTGTTAACATATATATTTTTTAAAATTTAGAGCTATACTAGGAGCAATTTTAGTTCCCTGATTTTATAGTCTAGTTATAACATGTAGTGAAATAACATTTTTTTTTGTTTCTTGCTTTTGTTTACAAGGAGAGCTTTTTCTTTTCTTGGTTCCCAGTTCATTTTCCAGGGATCGTAGAATGTCACAATTCAGGCATAGGGCACTTCAGGTGATGCCTTAATAGCAAACCACTGTTCAGCCAGATAGGAATGAGGGGTATTTTGTAAACACAGAGCAACTTTTCCATTATCATTATCTAATCAGTTAGACCCTCTCGGTGTGGGAATGTCTATACTTCACAAGAACACTAAATGCTGATCATTACAGAGGCTGAGACTAGATCCTTTCCTGAAATGTATTCCAAACAACTTCAGAAAAATCTAAAAGGATTTTCAGGAGAAACTTACACCAGTTCAGTATATTTTACTGGGTTCTAATTCTTTTTAGGCTGATAATTCATACAAGATGTAGCTAGTTACCCTTCAGTCAGTAGAATATTTGCTTCATCAAAACACTTATTCCTTAACCCTCACCACCAGTTAGAGGTGTTACTGTTGCCTCAAAACCAAGAATTCATTTTTTTTTAAGTTTGAAGATTTTCAAAAGTAGATGAGGAGTGTAAAATTTCATATTTCTCCTTCCAACTAACATTTGTAATAAATGCCATCCACTAAAATAAAACCTCCAAAGTTTCTATATACTAAATGTGAATGAGGAAGAAAAGCTGATAAATCCTGGATTATTGAAAGCCTGTTGAATCTACCCCGTGGGTATCCTTTCATGGCACAGTGTGGCGCATTGGGGCAGATATGTAGGTACACACACCTGTCTGGAGGGCGGAACCCTCAGTCTTTCAAGACATCTAAGTGTATGCTGCTTAAATTCAATACACAAAGATATTCACTGAGGAAGGCACCCTGGGAATAAAAACATAGAAATTACAAGGGTCCCTGCCTTCAGTAGTTTACCATCACCCAGGAGGTGGGGGCACCATGGCATGTCTATACCTAACTCTTATGCAAGGTAGATATTCATTTTGGGGGATGCTCCGAGGAAGACTTGTTGACATGGAGGCGGCGTGGCGTAGAGAGAATGGCAGCTTTGGAAGCTGGGGGCTCTGAACGCTCATCCTCGCCCGGCCACTTCTAAGCGGCAATCTTTACACGTGTTAATTTCTTCACCTGTAAACTGGGGATAATAATTATGTCATAGGATAGTTGTTAGGATTAAGTAAACATCGGCTTTTAAAAAGTCCAGGTTGATGACTACGTGGAATCCCCCAAATATGCTCTTCCTGCAACATTTACTGACCACCTGATTAGTGCCAAGCACTGTCCTAGGTGCTAGTGATATAAAGTGAATAAGGTGCGGCCCATATTTTCTTTATATGCTTTAGTAACGCAGAAATGTAAACAACTAAACACGCATGCTTCCGATGCTGCATATAACATGCAAGTGTAAAGTGTTTCAGAAGAGGGAGTGATGAATTCTGTCTGAAATATGCTTGGAGGGCTTCACAGAATTGGTGAGATTTTGCAAGGTTTTGGTGGCTTTCGGTGGGTGTTTTCAGGTGGGCGTGGTAGGGAGGGATGGGGCGCACATGGGACAACCAACGCGAAGGCCCAGAGGTGTGAAGCAACATGGTATGTGCAGAGCAACAACCACATCGTTACAGCTGCTTGTGCGAGAGAATGTGAGCTGGGAAAGGTGGCCGGAGAGGCAAGTGGGGGCTGATGTGAAGACCCTCCTTCACCACAGTAAGAGGCTTATCCCTAATCCTGTGGAGCACCGTTTACCAAACGTTCCTGGGGATGAGTTGCTCCTAAGGGGCGTGTAAATACAGAGTCCCAGGCCGACCGCAGGTACACAGGATCAGGGTCTCCATGGGCAGTCCTGGGAGCCTCAATTTTTAATCCATGCCCCAGGGAAACCCTGCTCTGGGATGAGGGGAACACATTCAAGGAATTTAAGCAAAAGGAGTTCATTTTACATTTTTTTTCCCTAAAAGCCCTTTTAGAATGTGGAGAATACATTGGAAGGAAACAAGACTAACAATAGGATATGGGTTAATACTGCAAAAGACAGGTGAGGGCTGCATTAAGGCAGTGGCAGTAGAGATGGGGGCGTGGGGGGCATGGAGAGGACTGATAGATGACATGTGGGAAGAAGGGAAGGGGACAGAGTTTAAAATAACATGCAAGCCTTTCCCTTGGGAAGACAGGTGAGGGCTGCATTAAGGCAGTGGCGGTAGAGATGGGGGAGTGGGGGGCATGGAGAGGACTGATAGAGAGATGACATGTGGGAAGAAGGGAAGAGGACAGAGTTTAAAATAACATGCAAGCCTTTCCCTTGGTACAGGTGCTGCAGTCTAGTTTTCTTTTTCCCCTGTCATGAGTTTTAAAGTGTGGACATTGATCAACCAGTGGAGAAGAGGGGAAAGAATATTCTGTTTGCACATGTACAGTTGTTGAAGTGGAAATTCTGATGCATGTTGGGTGAATAATGACTCTTTTGGGGGCAAAGCTCTGTGTTTCTATCCCTTGCAGACTTCAAATGCACATTAGCAAATTAGAGGATCTGAAAATTCCTGGGCAGTGTAGCACAGTGGTTAAAGATGTGGCCTTTGGCATTGTCCTGCCTGCCTTTAAATCCTCAGATCTGTCACCTGTCAGGGGCAAGTCTCCAACCTTCAACATTGCATCTGCAAAAGGGGAGTAATAAATAATATCTAATCTGAACTGATTTGGGGGATAAGGGTTAAATGCCATGCTTTACATAAAATGACAGTGATTTTTCTGCTTGGTTCATAGGAAATAAAACATTAAAAATATTGGTTTGATAATTGCCTTTAAAATAGCTTTTTTTCCTCCTGTTAAAAAAAATAGCTTGAGAACTAACCCCATTAATTGGCATCATGATGAATCACCTAAAAATGAAATCCTGCATTCATACCCAGGAAAGGGAAGTTGCCGAATGTTGTAAAGCTGGAAGAGCATCTACCTGCCCTAAGCCGGGCTCTCAGCCCTCCACCAGCCCCAGGCTCAGCTGGTTGGAAGTAACTTCTTTCTTTTGAAGTCCTATTCCACATTCCTCTGATGCTCTCTGCTGACAATCAGGCTCTTCTGTGCTACAGCGATTGGTTACGTGACTTATTTATTATCCTATTTGACTGTAAGATTCTTGAGGACAGTTTTCATGTCTTAGGTATCTTCCCCTTCTGCCCCCATTGTGCTATGACAACGTAACAGGCCTTCAGTAATATATATATATATGTATATATAATTTTTTTGGATGGGAAGATTGGGTCCATATTGTGCAGGCCATTGAATAGCAGGCTAGAGAGTTTGTGCTTGATTTGGTAGGTAATAGGGACCTATTGAAGATTTTTGAATGGGGGAAGTGACATAATCGCCTTCCTTTTGAATGCCAAGGACGAGTTCTCGACTATGTCTTCCACGGTCAAAACAGCAGACCCGTATGCTTGCCTGAAATACTGTTTATTTGAAAGCGCGAATATTCTTTTGAATGAAGAAGCAAATTTCAAGTAGCTTGAAACAAAAAAAGCTTTGACATTCTTTGTAAAGTAATTTAAGCACTTACATCGTGATTCACAATTTATACATAACATCATTCTCGAAACTTGTATATAAGAACACCATTTTTAACATTTATATAGCATTGCTATAATTATTAGCAACTAGAAATGACTCAACGGGATTGAGTAAATATATATTCTTCAATATTTGGAAAACCACGGTTCCAAGGATATTTAAGTAGACATTTACTAAAATGAAATAAAATAAAATAAAAGACTTTGTGGTTAAATAGATTGAACGCTGGAGTCGAGCAGGGCTTCCTTTAGCACAGGAATTTTCAGATCCTCTAATTTGCTAATGTGCATTTGAAGTCTGCAAGGGGTAGAAACACAGAGCTTCGAAGGCTCACTTAACCATTGAAACCCTTTTGTGTATTGTCTCTGGGGACCAATCTTCCTCGGAACACACTCTGGAAAACTGTCCTCGACTGCTTCTTTCATTGAACTACTTTCAGAGAGGGTTTAATATCCTCGGGAGTCTTCTTGCATCTTGTATTTAAGAGGTAGGTCCGCGTGGGCCCAGGATCAATTTTCAGTCGTGTAAAAAGCAATTTCCTCTATGGTCAGAAGCCTGGTGTGGACTTCAGCGATCCTTGCACATAATGTTCTGTAACCCAGCTATCCTTGTGGTTCTACTTTATTGTATTAATCAGACTATATTTCCTGAATATCCCTGGAGTGTTTGGCTCAATGCAAGCACATTTGGTTACATCCTCAAAAATTTATAAATGAGGATCCCAGCAGAATCCCGTTATGAATTGTATTAATAGTTAGTTTGATGCATAGTATACGACGTTTCCTCAAAAGCAAACTTATTTCTTTTTAATTTATTTTTAAAGTAGCCACGGAGTTGGAGGCTGGATGGTAAATCTATAAGGGGAGGAGGAGAAAAGGGGAGAGGAGGAGAGAAAACATCTTTCTTCATTAGGAGTGGACGGCTTGGGCTCTGCTTTCTTCAGATGGTGAGCAATGGACTAGATAGACTGTCCATCCATTGGGAAGTTCCTGGAAAACAGAGCTGCAAAAGCCCAACCTGCCTGAATCTCGATGTTCTGGGATTTCCAGTTTAGCAGAATGTTAGAACCAACTGGTTGCCACTAGGTAGGAGTTGCATCTACTGGCAGTAAAATGTTCCCTGACTCTTCCTTGTTGTTGGAGGGTGCCCGGAGGCATCACGTTCAGGGGCATTCAGGAGGTGCAGCGTTTGATCCCTCTTGTTCATCAAGTGAGGGGGAAGCCTCTGCACTCATACATTCTCCTCCTGAGCATTATGGCGGGATTGCCCACATCGGTGTGTCGCCCCCTCTTGGCTGTAGGAGGGAGAATTAGGCTGGGCGTGCCTTGTCTTTCCACCTTTGAACTGAGCAAGCGGCTAGTGGTACAACTAAGACTATCTTTGCAGCATGGTGGGAAAAAGCTTGATTTTGTCTTGTTTGTCAAGAAGCCTTTCTTCCCGATTTTGAACTCTTTATAGCAGTTAGCTCAGAACATTGCAACACTTCCAAAAGATGTCCTTATTTTATAGAGAAGAACTTGGAGAGCCAATGATAATCGGAGAGCCAATGATCTTTAATATCATGAATCAACTTGCAAACCTGAGAGCAGAAACACCGTTTACAGTTCTTTATGCATCCAGATTTTGATGTTTCTGCACACGTGAGCTATGTATCCCAGCATAGCTATCAGCTACTTGATGGTTGAGAGTTATTGCTGTGTTTCTTATTCGAAATAGAATTCTAGTTGCTCATTTTCCACTAGTATAAAGCGTGAGGTGCTTTCAGCTGGAAAAAAGAAAAGAAAAGAAGAAAAAGAAAGAAAGAAAACAAAAGAAAGGAAAACAAAAATTGGACCCTGGGTGAAATAAATTTACACTGAAAAGTAATGTGTCGGACTTTTTAAAAATTAGAGGGAAAAATGCTACTCTTACACATTGCTGTGTTGCTTCATATGTTGGGCATTTAAGGCAGAAATATCAGTGAGCTTCCCTTTGAACTTGACAGGAACCTTGAAACTTACTGCTTTGTAGGTGGGTAGTGAAAGCCCTGACTTCATGGACATCTTTTTGCCTCATAAAACATCACTCTAGAGACACTAATCTCTGAAGCTGTGACATTTTAACTTTTTCATCTGCACCAGTGTACTTTTTATCTTATTTTTTTAACTTTTTACTTAAACCGACTGGCCTCTTTTTGGGCATGTTATCTGATAACATTTGCTGAGTTTTTATGGTACCCTTGACAGCAGGAGGTAAGGAAAACAAAAGCTGAGAAATCAATCTTGATTACAGAGGGCCTCTCACCTACTGCTTGCTCCATAGACCTGCTCTCATACCTAACAAAAGGCGCTGTGAGAGTTTGTGAGAAAGAGACACTGGTGGAACACATTATTTCAACTTGACAACTAGTTAATAGCTACTAATTTGTAGCAACTTAGTGGATATTCTTAGTATTTTGACTTAGGGTTTGATTCCTCGTGGAGAACATTAGCACACGGGAAATGGTTGAGTTTGTCAAAGTGTCAGTCACCAAATCCGTGACGGATTTATTAGGTGGAGTTGGTAGTTAGGGGGACAAGAAGAGGTACAAGGTTATGGCTGGAGATCTCACCAACTCCTACAGATTTAAGGGAAGTGTTTCTGTGCTCTGTGGAGAAATTATTATTCAAAATTCAAAAGCTCATACCTTTGCTTTAAAAATTTTTTAATTTAAATTTGTTTTTTCAATTACAGTTTATATTCAGTTTTATTCTGGATTAGTTTCAGGTGTACAGCATAGTGGTTAGACAATCATGTACTCTACAAAGTGTTCCCCCTGATATTTCCAGTGCCCCCCTGGCACCTTACGTAGTTATTACAGTATTAGCTGTGCTTTCTATCCCTGTGAATATTTTATGACTACCAATTTATACTTATTAATCCCTTCACCTTTTTCACCCAGTCTCCCACCCCTGCACCCCCTCCGGCACCCATCATTCTGTTCTCTGTGTAAAAGCTCATAACTTTGTTTTTAAGAGCATGGAGTTACACATAACTAGGTCTGAATCCTGACTCCCACACACAGTGTGACCTTATTTAACTTGTTTAAATTTCCTCATTTATAAAATGAGGATTACCACACCTTTATAGAGATTCTGGGAGAATTAAGTTAGGTGATGAAGGCCAGGCATATATAATACAACATGCTCCATAAGAATATGCATATGATCATTGACTTTTTATTAGTTTGGGGTCCATACCTTTAACAGTAAACCCATTTAACTTTCTTTGAATTTCTGTTTCAGTCTACAGTATAATGTGGTTTCTAAAAATATGAGAATAATAGCCTAAGATATTTTGCTTCTCTATTTTCTCCTGGTCCTCTCACACAGACATACAGAGACAGGATTTGTAGGCAAAGGAGGCTCAGGTCTAGGTATAAATCTGGGAGAATTATGAGGCCAAAACGCTCTGTTTCCTGGGTAGCATGCTTTGGTTCTAAGTCGAATATGGTCCCACTCTCCTTTTCCTTCCTTCCTTCCTTCCTTCCTTCCTTCCTTCCTTCCTTCCTTCCTTTCTTTCTTTTTTGCACTTTCTAATTTTTATTATCTACCTGAAGGCCAGAATGGAGTGAGCTCAGCTACCAGATTCTGACTATGGCTCTTCCATTTAGCCTGTGGAAGGTGCAGTGTGGGGCAGCTTGGTGAGGCCCTGAGGTTATGGGCTCAAACTTCAGAGTGGAAGAGCCTGGGCAAGCTTCCAATTTTAGCTGCCTGTAACCCAGGTTCGTGCGTTATGAGGGAACATGAGGTGATCATGTCTGCCTGGCATGGGATAAGCATCCATTAAATGTTAGTTGTTAATGTTATCATCATCTCTGTAAGCTCTCACGGACTTACCTTATATCTCTGGGTGATGAGAATATTGGGGGATTCTTAGGTCTTTTCCAGTTCTAAAAGGCTGTATTTATTAATTTTTAAATAATATAATTCAAATTCCAAATTACATCTGAAAAGTGGCACCTTACTTTTAGTTTTATCTTTCTGCTTCTTAATGCATTCTTACATAATCTTTCATTTGATTCCCACAGAATTTCTCAGGTTTTCCCCATTTTCTGGATGAGGCAGCAAGATTGGCCATGAGGAGGGTCAATTACTTGCCTGTCACCATAGAGAAAAGATGCAGGAGAATTAAGACAAGGCCATTGAATTTTTTTTCCTGTTCTTTACCTACAAAGTACGTTTTGCATAGAAAGACACTCAGTTCACAAATGATGTAAAATGTAATAATGGCAACTGACTGTCTTGGGAGAGTTATTATAACCCCCATGCCATCTCTCTAATCAAAAGACTGCCACCCTTCTATTAATTCTTTATTACAACCTTTTATTTTTATTTCTTCAACTGGAGCCTGAGCTCTCACATGCCACTTGTTAAAGATTTTAAATCAGTTACTTATGCTTTGAAAAGTAATTTTTTCTATCTTTTTTTTTTCATGTATGTTGGTCAAATACACAGGGTCAATCTTTGAGAAGGAAGGGAAGAGGTAAAAAATTAAGTTGGCACATTCTAAAGGCTTAGTTCTCTTCTCCTTGTACTTAGATATGAACAAGAATACAAGAGGTGCTGAGCCATAAACTAATGAGCCTGCTTTTCTTCCAAGAGTTGGCAGTTGTATATGAATTTGGTATTTCATAATCACCAACCTCATATATAATTAAATAATGCTTATTTGCATTTTACTATTTGCTCTTTGCATCAGACATTCAATGGCTTTGGAGATAATAAGAATTCTGCCACCCAAAGAAAGTCTACCCGTTCCATTAGCAACATATGCAACTGGATAAAAAAAAAATGGAGAGTTAGTACATATTTCATACTGTGGGTTTTTAAAAGATACTTTTATGTGCATAAAAAGACTTTCTCAAAGATGTTCACTTCAATTTCCTTTTTAATTTGCTCTCCAACATCGCTTAATTACCTCTGCAACCTGCTAGAAGCACTCACTAGATGGACTTAAAAAATTAAATCAGAATGATTACTCTTTAGCTATAAATGGGTTTTAACATCTTGTTTTTATCTGGCATGAAAACATCGAAGCAATAAAATAAAACCACACTCTTTAATTGAAAAGTACTTTGAATATTGCATTCAAACCGAAGTGTCAGTCACGTGTATTGTTCAAATTCTTCGGAGCTCCTGAGTTACTTAAAAGGTGTCCTGAGTATTCTGAGAAAGTTATTTTCTGCCCCACCACAGAATAAAAAAGAGCCAGCCAGGGTTTCCTCTTCTCTTTGGCAATATTTTTTCTCTAAAGGATTTCTTGACACTCTCTTTAGTTCTTGACTTCCAGGGCTGTTCCTGACAAATCTCCAGAGATGTATTTCAGTGCCTACGGTAGTGTCAAAAGCATGAAGCCACACGCCCAGGTGCCATGACCTCACATTTGATTGCCTGCAATGCCCCAGATAAAGTGCTTAAACTGCAGCCTGTCTAGGGGCTTGCAGAATTTACATTATGCATTTTTGAAAGGCTATACTTTGAGGTGGGACCATGTGAGTCGTTTTAATCTCTAGCTGACCCAGCCTTGAAAACTTCTGGCAATAGTAGTTCACAAGGAATGGTAAGAATGAGAATGTTAAAGCATCATTTCAAAGTCATGTCGTACCCGATAGTTACAGTTTTCTATACCTTTGTAAAGATTTTAAAAGTACATTTGTAAATATCCAGTTATCTTTGCATTTGACATTTCAGAGGGAATTAGTTGCCTAAGAAATGATAGCAGACAATAGATAATTTATTCCCTCTTTAGAAATGTTGTGCTTGTTTGTTGATTTTTACTCACTGGATTGGGTTTGTGGTTTAAAGAGAAGTTAATCCTGACTTTCCTAAAACCTATAGAATTTCAGGATTTCTTAAAGACAATGGCCTTTGATACTCCAATCCAATAAAAATTTCCCATGTGTAAGTAATTTCCTATACCCTCTTTTGCTCAAGTTCTGGGACAATGTCGATGGTGTCTGCACAGTTAAAATTAAGTCAAGACTTGATTAATTATTCAAGTATTTTGACTAATGAAAATAAATATTTTATTTTCCACGCCAATAAAAAATTAACCTAAATTGGTTTTAATTTCTCAAATTTACTTTACCCTTGTAGATATGTTTTATTGTGTCATTGACTATAATGTCTCTTTTCTTCTAAATTTTTATAAATGATATGGATTTTTTTATGATTGTGGATGTTTAAAGTTTGATAATTTATGGTATATTTTCCCATAATTATACAAATATGCTCAATATAGTACCTCTGTATTGGTAGTTTGATTTCAGCTCTGAGAATAAGTGGATGTGTACAAAGTCATCTTTAATTTTCTAGTTTTTTATTTATTTGATATATTGTATGGAGACACAGATGAAGCATTTTTCTCTTTTGATTTCTTAAGTTTAGAAAAAATATTTTATTTTGGTTGGGATATCAGAACAAGTCATCACTAGACTTCAATATCTCTTTATTCTTTGCTTTTGTAACTACTCTCCTCAGAAATCAATTACTATGAAGTTCCTTTGATCAACTTTTTCATTTATTGTGTATTAAACAAATTGTCTTGTTTCATACCTCAACCAGTTCTAGTCTAAGAACTATTTGGCTCAAGCAAGAGTTTTAACTCAGATCTTGCAATTCAACACCCATTGGCTGAAGGCAGTTTTTCTCTTTATCCTTATAATGTCTCATATGTCATTAGGGAAGAGAAAAAAGATGTCTGAGCTAATTCCTTGTGTTTAAGAATTTTAAAGAATGCTACCTTGGATCTAATCATTATCTTTCCAGATGTCAGCTTTATTTAGCACTACATCTTTATTGTAGCTTGAGACCCAGTTCTTCTATTTGATTATTACCATTGTTGGATTAAAAATAACAGACCTAAATCAAGAAAAAGTGTCTATGATATACATGTCCAAATTTGGCAACTATAGCAGAAACATTATCATTATCACAGCCAATATTTGAAAACTACTTTATGGCAGATACTGTGCTACGTATATTTAGTGTAATCTGATCTTTATAACTTGTGTAGGTTTTTCAGTTGGAAAAGCAGAGGCTTAAAGAAGCTAAAAAGGTGGCCAGGCCAACATCCTAACTCAGGTCGGTCTGACCCCAAACACAGGCACTTAACCACTTGGCCACACCCTGTCTATAAGAAGAGATGAGGTGTCAGTGGTATCAGATACCTTTTGTCAGTCTAGAAATTGGGGCTGGAGGTGTTTTCCCCATTCTGAAAATCTTTATATTTTGTATATTTTCTGTCTTATACCCAGACATTTCTCCAAATTGTTTCATCCATCATAGGGCCAAGCAACATTGGAGATAAACTCATATCTAGAAATCTTCCCCATAAATTCTGGTTTGATGGCAGGTATTTACGTAATGCCATGTATAATCTTGAGACACTGTTGGTGATAGATAGAATTGGCATCTTAGCACATTCCCTGAAGGCCACACAGAATCTTCCAACATTTTTCTGATATTGTTTAACAATCAGGTAACCTAACAAAGAAAATTTGCTAAGTCATTATCTTGATGAATAGGATGATGATGAAGGTACAAAAATCACTGGTTGCCAAATTTATCAGATATTCCAGTAAACATCAGGTTAGATTAGTTAAATTGAAAGCCTAATATTTATTAGAGAATCCATATGTCACATAATAGAACTAAAAAGTAGGAGAATGTCAATTTGGATAAATTCTTTAAGAGCTCTTAAATGTAGATTTTATACCAGATAGCTGATTTTTCCAGGAAAAAAAACTAAAATTTGTGAAGGATCTCATTGGAATTTCTTCCAGATAGTTGCAAAGAATAAACATGGATATTTATTTTGATTTAAATATTGGTTGACCTGTTCAATGTCCCTGGTCATAGGACAAGACCACAGACAAAGTTAAGATGAGACTAAAGTTGCATGTTCCGGTCTTCCCTGT
>NW_005370250.1:1566197-1570786 GCF_000412655.1 Myotis brandtii
ACACTCCTTTCTACAGCTTTATATTTTTGCAACTAAAGTTTTTTATTGATCTCTGCTGTTATTATTACAACTTTTGACTTTGAAGGAGGGGCATTCTCAGTATTTTTTCAGACCTACTTTAGCAGTCCTAGTTCCTCTCTGAGAAGACAAGTTAGAATATGTCAGTGTCATGGGCAGACATCAGAATTATGCCAAGGACCTCAGTAAGAGGGAGGACCGACTTGTTAGGTTAAGGCCACATGCAAAGTGTGTTGAACTGGAGATCAGAACTTTGAGTCAGAGGTCACACTACTGGCTCACCCTGGGCATCTGGGTGCGTGGAAATTTCTCGTGCCCTTTGTTACAATTCGCTCTTGAGGCAAAGCAAAAACATTTTAGTAGGCCTCTGAGCAGGTCATTGACATGGACTAGAGTGTCAGCAGCTGAAAGTTCTAGTCTCGGCTATAATTTCTCCTGTGAGCTTAGGCAATTCTCTTGGAAAAATAAAATGCCTTATTTTGAATTTACAAAATGGTATTGATTTATTTTATATTCTGCCTGCTTCTTTTAGCAGTCTTAAGATTTTTTTTAAACATTCTTTTAAGGTGTTTTATGGCTCCTATTTTATTTAGAGTGGAGATCCAGGTTTCAAAAGTTAAAAGAAGCCCTAACTGGTTTGGCTCAGTGGATAGAGTGTCGGCCTGCGGACTGAAGGGTCCCGGGTTTGATTCTGGTCAAGGGCATGTACCTTGGTTGTGGGCACATCCCCCAGTAGGGGGTGTGCAGGAGGCAGCTGATCAATGTTTCTCTCTCATCGATGTTTCTAACTCTCTATCCCTCTCTCTTCCTCTCTGTAAAAAAAAAAAAAAGTTAAGAGAAAATGGTACACTTAAAAAAAGGGTTTTAGAAAAATTGGTTCAGTGACTACAAATCTTAGTTTCTCTGGTCATCTCCCTCAAAGGCCCCAAATTCCTGCCTCCTTGTATAATTTACTTCAAAAAAATAATTTGGTCACTATTTTAAATGTTAATTGCTAGTATTGGATTCCAAATGAGTGACTTGACAAGTTAGACAGAGTAACAAGCTACTTCTGAAATGTTCTTAATCTGTTTTGAGTGTGGATGCCTTTGCAACTAAGAACCTTAACATGTAGTAGTTTTGTGCTTTTACCTAAAGACCTATACTTAAAGATATTTTACAGATGCAAGTACATCATTGTTTGATGTAGAATTTTATGGATTATAGTGACTAGTCTGCTTCCTGGATGAGATGTAAATTCGTCATCTCTGTCCTTGAACACTTCCACTGTGGGCTTGTGTGACCTTCTCTTAGGGCAGCGGTTCTCAACCTGTGGGTCGCGACCCCTTTGGGGGTCGAACGACCCTTTCACAGGGGTCGCCTAAGACCATCATAAAACACATATATAATTACATATTGTTTTTGTGATTAATCACTATGCTTTAATTATGTTCAATTTGTAACAATGAAAATACATCCTGCATATCAGATATTTACATTGCGATTCATAACAGTAGCAAAATTACAGTTATGAAGTAGCAACAAAAATAATTTTATGGTTGGGGGTCACCACAACATGAGGAACTGTATTAAAGGGTCACGGCATTAGGATGGTTGAGAACCACTGTCTTCGGGCATCTGATTTTATTGTGATTCTCTAACACAGCTTCTTTTAAGGAGACACCCTGGTCCCTTTGGCCCAGTCTCCCAATTGCTCCACTGTGACACTTAGAAGAATATTTATGTACATCCAGTGGGAAGGTCCATGTTGACTTTAGAGTTAGAGCACCTGGAGCTGGTGTCCTGTGTTCAGCTAATGTAGTAATAAGAATAAAAAAATATAGATGTGGACAGTCACACCACCAAGAAGGTTCAGATGCAAATCTGTGCAGAAGTCTAACCATGCCCATTGAAAATTATTAACTGCATCATGTATTATCTGTAGAGAATTCTTAACTTTTTGGTTAATTTCCTTTCTTGATTGATAGGGCTGTAAACTGTGTGATACTCTCAAAATAGACAATAATTAAATTCATGCCACTTCATTATTAGGTACCTATTTTCTTCCCAGATTCCTTTGGCAGATAAAACATAATTCTGGCCCAAAAGTTTCTATTTTTAGGGCCTTCTCTACAGTTGTTAGAATTGTGCAGAATTCTTGCATTCTATAGCTAATGCCTAATGCTAAGTATCATATTCATGGTACTACTAGGAATGGTGATACACTTATAAGTCATTACAAGATCATACACAGGTTAATTTTATTCACTTTGTTTCATTGGATCCCACCCAAATGTCTATAAAAGTTTAGATACCAGTTTCACCTCCTATAAAATATATATATATATATCCTATATAATAAATAATTATATATCCTATATAATAAAGAGCTAATATGCAAATGGTCATCACGCCCTCATGCCCTCACGCCCTCGCACCCTCGCACCGGGCTGGGGGACCTGAGGCTGTGCCCCCTGCCTGTCGGGGCTAGACAGGGATGAGGCCAGCCAGGTCTGGGTCTCGCCTGATTTTGAGGTGTGTGCAGGAGGTGGGCGGGGACTTGACCCTGGGTCCTGCAGCCTGCCCCAGACTCTGACAGGAAGGAGATTTTCATATACATTTGACTAATTTTCTTTGATCTCTGACACTTCTATTATAGAGAAAGGGCAAATAGCAATATTAAAATATTTCCTCTAAATTCCCTTTAACATGCATGAATTTCGTGCACCAGGCCACTAGTGTGTGTGTGTGTGTGTGTGTGTGTGTGTGTGTGTGTGTGTATTTTTTTCTACTTGAGTATTTTCAGTTACCTTCTAAACACCTCATGAAAAAGGCCTAGAGCACGTGTTCCTGGGTTACAGATACTAACCTGGCAAATTTGGCACAGAGAGCATGGGCTTAATTTAACAGCCCATAACACTGTGTTTAGAACAGTGAACTACCTACCCAAAGGAAAGCCTATAAAACTGGGCTCTTTAAAAGTAGTCGATTATACCAAGTAGAATTACACATGTTCTTAAGAATATGCATCTTGTCAGCTCCTGCTAATCCCAAGGCAGATGGAGAGGGACATGTGAAAGCCCCAAAGCTAAGTTTTGAAAAAATGTACTTTTGAAAGTTTGATAATTAGAAACTAAAAAGAAGGTAGTACATTTAGGAAAATAATGTATGTCTGCAAACCTTAGTAGTATCCTGAAGACATGTAAGAACTTGAATCCAGTGTCTGAAGGTGTTTACTTAAGGGTGTGCTTTTTTAATTGTTGTTTTTTTTTTTTTGAGGAAACAAATGCACAAATGGCTTAGTTTTTACAAAAATTATCACTGTTCTTAGAGTCTTTTGCTTAGGACTAGGCCAAATAATTTGAAAATATCTCTAATTCTTTATCTGCCAGATGTAACATTTCAGCCATGACTATTTTATTTTACTCTTAAATATATAATTTATAAATAGAAGCAATGTTGATAGACTGGTTTAACTCCCTTCTAGAAATAAATGACTCATTTTGGATTGCTTGTGAGAGCTTCAAGCTGCTCTAAGTAACAATCCGCGACAATGAGAAAATTGTTATATTATTCATCTAGGCAGCAGGAAATTTTTTAAAAAAAGGCAAAGCCTGCTCCCCTAGTAACTGGGACCTTTTATTTATAACATCACCGATGGCAAACTTTAGGATTGCATCAGTTCTGAACATTGAGCAAATGAACATACTTCTTACCCCCTCATTTTTGTGCCTCGTCATACACTATATACATTGTTGGTCATTTAAATGCAGTTGAATACACATTAATAAAAATAATCACCTTAATTTTGTGAGTGATTTCTCCCAAAGAATCTGATATTTTTTACATCATTTTTTTTCCTGTTTGCAATTTATTCAAAATATATGTGTTTGCTTTAAAAATGGGATTTTCCTTTGAAAAGAAAACCCTTGGAAAAGGGACACCTTTTTTAAATGCAGGAAATCAAGATCACTTCGGGCAGTTATCTTTCCTCATCATATCGTCCAGTAAACGTGGTGGCATCTTGACCCAAGTGATCTGGAAACTTTGCTGATGAATTTGGTGCCCACTGCTGAACTCCTCCTTGTTTTGAAACTAGAGAGAAGAGCAGGGATGGAGGGAGGAAACACATTTCTAACAGGGAAATTATTTAGACATGCAAAGCTAGTTTCCCAATGAGGAAAGAGCTTTGTTAGCAGTGACTGCCCAGATCACATGCTGTAACCTTTTGACAACTGAGTGTCTGCTGGAGACGGCTGCGAGAGATGACCTTTTGACCCAGGAAGGAATGCTGTGAAGGTGGGGAATGTACTCTCGGCCCAGGCCCCCCAAGAGAACATGGAAAACAGTTCCAGCCACTCTGCTCACAGGATCCTAGCTTGGTTTTAGCTTTGAATTTGCTATTAGACGCTAAAGACTTGAAGGACTCTCCTAAAATTTTTCCAGACCTTTACTATTACTCCTGCCATCTGAAATATGAGTTTTCCTATAAACATATGTTGCAAGTGGCTTGACAAATCAGCTCTGTTCTTTCCACCAGCTCATGGGCCAGAACACATGTCTTTGACCTGTTCTCCTGCAGGAACTGAGGC
>NW_005370250.1:1571629-1595692 GCF_000412655.1 Myotis brandtii
TGGGTGTAGAGAAGGTGTGGGGGCAGGTAGAGCGAATAAGTCCATTACCCTAAAAGCATTCCCAGGTAGCAGTGATCTTTGTAGAGACAAAAATCCATTGTGCAGGGTTGTAACCTGAGAAACTTTCTGTTACCGCACTTGCTCTACTCACCAACATTGATCCCGGTACATGTGACCCTTTGAAAAGGAGCACCGTGTTGGTGATCCCTCTTCTTACTAACTAGCATTGTGTTGATAATGGCCATTTATATATGGTTGTACTCCACGCCCGTTTGGTTAGTAGGCGTGCCCGAACTCACTGATGCCATCTGACCAGGTGTCCTCAGATGATTCCCTTTCCCCCGTCTCCTGTCATTCCTTGATGTCATCTGTGAAAACAAAACAGCTTCGTGTGGTTGAAAATTCGACAGCACAAATTCTGTCGGGGAAAAGGCAAAAAGGACAAAAAAGCCTGGTAAACCTTGAAGAAAATAGGTTACTTTCTCTCCCCCCTCAGTCCCACAGCATGTCTGTCTGCTTTAGCACTGATTTCTCAGCTAGTTGGGTCCCAGGAGACCCCCACGGAGCCCCGCACTGCTCGGGGAGCTGCAGCTGTGTGAGACGGGGGGAAATGTAGTTTGTGCGAATTGTTCTTTACCTTGGTCTGGGTTCAGAATGGCAGCTGCACTCCGACTCTGTGTGTGACAGCACAAAGGCCAGCAAAACTGAAAAGCAAGTCAGCAAGTAGAGAGACAAAAGCAACGATCAGCTAATACAGCTCCACATGGCCTGACTAATTTATGAGAAGAAAACTGCTCTGTTCATTGGATCAGCACTCTGAGGGGGCAGGTGGGATCGCAGGAAGTTTTCATTGACTCTCCTGAGCAACTAAGGACGCCACGGGAGAGTCTCCTCAGTTTGAACTTTATCAGGGTCTACGCTTAATCAATAGAGTATTGGAAAAAGAATTAATTACTAAAGCAGAATAAAACAGCTGCATTTTAAACTAAGGATCCATCAATTCCATAATCTTCCAGTTACAGGCTAGGGGCCGTGAGGATTTGACTCGATGTAATGAGGAACCCGGGGAGTTTCCTCCTGAACAGGCTGGGAATTCGCATTAGCCTGGTTCAGCTGTTTGTCCTGAGTACAACTCATTTCTCCTCTCCTGCATGACAATGTGTCTTTTCTGCGCTGTGGAACCCAGGACATCCCCGCATGCCTGGGAGGGGGCACGTGAAGGCAGAAATCAGTGTCACCCCGCAAAAGAGCCTTCACCTCGCTGGGCCTCCTTATTCTGGACGCTGCGGACCCCCATCCATTGTGTGCCAGGTGGGGGTCAGGGCCCCGCCTGGGGAAGACGTGCCTGGTAGAACCCAGCCTGGAAATGTTTCATCTGTAATTTCCATACCGGTGGCTTTCAAGGAGGGCTGAGGAGGGCTAGGGGAGATGAATTGGGTTTTTAGTGAGCTCATTAGGAAGCCAAACAGAGTTGAGATGGCGAGGCAGCGAGCGGGGCTGTAATCAGTTCTGCTCGCTTTGTTCCGTGCCTTCGGGACATTTCTCGAAAACTTCGTGGCGGGGGCTGCGGTGCAGGTGCTGAGCAGAGCGGCCGTCCTGGTGGCTGACTTGTTGATTTGTAAACCTCTTAATTCATTTTTTTTTGTTGTTCAATGTAATCTTTTCTTTCTGAAGGAAAATTAGTTGAATGTTAGCCCTCTTTGCACTATTCACCTCTTAAATTATGCTCATTTTGAAGAGCTTGTTATGCCTGAATAAACATGAAATGACTTGGCATTTTCCCATCAGAGGCACACCCATTTTAACACCATGTATTTACCATTCCTGGAAATGTCTCATTAACTTCTGAAAATCTGCGAGCATGATATTTTGGGCTACTGTAACACACCTCTTGGCAGTCACAGAAGGCAGTTTGGTTAATGCCTCATAATATCCATTTTTATTCTCAACATGAAGAAAGACTCTCTATAGAAAATTGATGCAGTTTGCTCTGCTAATTTTCATGCTCATTCCAATTAATTTAACATGACCCAGATTTTCTTCCTCGGGCTCATCCTGACTAATTAGTAAAGCAACACCTAGAACAAGTTATGTTTAATAACATTGAGGAGCACTAGTTGTGAGTGGTTTTGATGCTAATAAAGATATTCACTGATGGGACAGATATTTTATGTCAATTACGGTATGTAATTTAGAAGTCCCAGTGTGCTGGTTGGCGTATGGAAAGGCTAGCGAATCCCTACGGGAGATAATCGTGTTTTTAAGATTTCCGAAGCACCTCAATAACCGCTGAGACCAATAACTTTATTTATTTATGGTTTTTGGAGGGTATGCCTAGCGGGATGGTAATGAAAGGGGTGGAGTTGTTGTGTTACAAACCTGACCCATATTCACGGGGCCTGAGCCTTCAGTACTTACTGAACCTTAGCAAGAGAAGAAAAGCCATCGGGGCATCAGAAAGCAGCATTTGTTTAAGGGGTAGGAGTGGTTTCTCCACCTCTGTGGTTGGGGCCCTTTTATCACATTTTTGTCATTAAGATGAATCAATTTTAGCACTTACAGCAAGGGCAAAGGTGGTAGTGGCAGTGGCCCTGGGGGGAGGTTTGCCAAGTCTTGTCTAGAATGGGAGTGGTTGAGAGCTACTTTCTCACAAGGAAGAGAGGTGAAGGTAAGGCTCCAGGAATGGGAAAAGCCACAGAGGAGAATTACTATGTGTCCCCACTTCACAAACATGTCTTCAGTGCCCGCTGTGCGCTGGGCACGGTTGTGTGTGCTGGGAGCGCTGAGGGGTAATATGAGGGAGCTCGCGTCTGTCCTCATGATGTTTATTTGAAATTGACAGACCGCCAAAATTTCAACCGACTGAATGATTCAAAAGAGTACAGGAATGTTACGATGTTTTATGATGATGGGAAATTCTGGATAGATGGGCTCTGAAGTCTCATGGGAAGCAGCATCTCACAGTGTTGGAAGGGTGTGACTGAGAATCCTGTCTCTGCCACTTACTACTTGTATGACTTTGGGCAAATTGCTCGGTCCCTTTAAGCCTCAGTTTCTTTATGTGTGGAAGGAAAATCAACCCAGTTAGGATAGTGAGAATTAAATGGGGTAATTCACATAAAGTGCTTAGCAGAGTGTCTGGAACAGAGTAAGTGCTCAATAAATATTGTTGTTGTTGTTGTTTTTTATTAATGTTGCTGCTATTATAGGAAACATTTAGAGGGAACATTTCTCCAGAGGCATATAATAGAATATACTCTAATCATTTCTCAATGCTAATTGCTATGGTTGAAGTTTGAAATTAGAATTGACAAGGGTAGTTCCTTTCTCTAAGTAGTATTAACAGGCTTTTTGCTACTTCCCTATTGAAAAACATAGCAAAGTCTCCCACCTCCTAATTGGTTGTTGGTAAGTTTTTCATGTGTAATGTCTTGGCTCTTCATAGGCTAGGGCTTCGGTTATTAGTATTTTTTTCCACTTTACCTTTTTATCTACTCAATATAGAAAGAGAAATAATTGGAAGGATTTGTAAAAGTGAGGCTAGACATATTGCTAAAAACAAGCACAATGAAAAATAGAAGAAACAAAAGAAACAACCGCATTCTGATTTTTAAAAACTGGCTATACTGCTTTATGAAATTGCCATGTTGGTAGGTTAAAAACTGTCAAATATTGGTAATTTCAGACGGTTCAACTTAATAATATCCATAAACCATAAGTAATGGAAAGTGCTTCGGGCAAGGCAAGAGTTAGCATGATGTTAACTGTACTTGCTTTATCTGTTAAGTGGGGATAATGGTATATGCCTCTTACGCTTTGTTGTGGTGACCAAGAATTGGAAAAAAACATTTGGAAGCTGAAATCACTATGTAAAGATAATTTTAATCCAACATCACATCTTTAGAAGTGTAGGACACAAGTCTCATAATAACTGTAATTGTTTTTCTAATGTTTTGTGGTTGCTGTCAACTTTACTTTCCAGCAGAATAATCAGCTATTGAGAAACTAGATATTTTAGTGGGAATTGTATAGATATGAAATATATTTTCAAAATGGAGTAATGTTCTAGTTATATCGTGTTTTTTTTCAGATTTCTGATTATTTAAATAATACACCACTTTGGGGAATTTATAATTTGCTTTAGAATCTTTAAATTTTAACATAAAGTAAGAGTCAGGATATAAATAGTTGAGGAAGTCATTACCAATTTTAGCATGATGTAAATTAAACAGTTATCATTTAGCTGCGCTAAGACCCTCTGTTAGGAATAGTTTTACAATTATGAAATAAAGTTGGCCACCTCTTCAGTGATTACTGACTGGTGGTAGAAATCGTGTTATACTGGGTCAGCAGTGAATTCCTCACTCAAATGGTGTCGAGTCAGCTGGTTTTTAATTTGTTATCTTCTCAAGAGTGCATTCACAGACTTCATCACTGAGAAGAATGACTCCCTAGCCTAGTGTGATCAAGATCCGGAAATTCGCTGCATCAGCATATTAAGGTTGGACTGCTATTTGATTGGTGGCTCTGAGATCTGATCGTACAGCAAAGATGTCAGTTCTCCCATAGGCTGGCTTGCACAGGTATATGAAAAAACCTGAAGAGCCCCCCGCCCCTATTTTTCCCTCCTGCGAATGGTTGAACCACCTTTCCTCCCAGACTAAGACCTTTACAGCTCCTGTTTTATCAGCTAACAGGGCCTGAATAAAGTTCACATTGGTACCCCTCAAGTTGAGTTTTCTGTCTTCATGACAGAATATGGGGGTGTGCTATGGCAAACTAATAGTTGTGTGGTTTTAAGCTCCTGGTCTTTCTAGAATTAGATGGATGGCAATCCAGTGCTGTAATGTTTCTTCAGCTGTGGCAAACGCGGCCTTTTGCTTTTGTGCTATTTTCAAGTAGGAGTTCTAGAAGACTGAGGAAAAAATTATTTTCCTCAAGCAAGGGTGTTTTTCAGCAGGTGGTGACTCTATTTTCAATTTTTTTTCCCATGTGAATGAGTCATTAAAAGAAATGAAAGAAGGAAAGGAAAAATAAGAATGAAATGAAACTCTTATTAATTATCTGATATGAGCCCAATATCACATATCTCAAAATTCAGATGAATCACTTGGCCATGATCAGGCTTTAGTGAGTACCAGGCACCTAGATTCAAAGCCATAAGGCAGTTTCCCCCCACATTCTACTTTTTAAAAATATTAATTCCACTTCCTATGGGAATGCAGGCTCTGTTGTGAAGTTGAGCTCATGGACTTGAGTGGAGACGAGCTCTGAGACAGATTAGCCATGTGACTTTAGGCAAGTTTCTTAGTCGGTGTGGCTTCACTCTCTGAAGATACTAACTGGTAATTGAAATGTCCAGCTCTGAACTGTCCTGCAGATGAGATGATGCCTGCGGTACCTGGCACAAGCTGGTACTCCACAAATGTTAGTTCTAGTCCATGTTCGTATGATGGATGCAGGGGTTTTCTGAAGGCATGGAGGTGGCTGGCAAGGGTTCATCTTAATTCTGTATTTCCCACTGATTTTTAATTTTAGGGTGCTCAGAGTCTTTCATAAGTGGTGTCATTTTCCTCTGAACTTGACTAAAATCTCCAGCAGAGATCTTTTTATAAGAGGGAGAATGGGTTAATACTGAAGTCCCCAAAAGAATTTTTAAAATATAGTTTATTAAGAATTGTTTCCAAGGGAGGTCATATGGCCTAATGAATAAAGAATTACTTCTGTTGCCTTTTTTAAAATTATTGATACTTTTTTTGCAAGTCGAATAGGTCTTTGTTAATAATATTTCTCATAATGGCAGTTGGCCAATGGAGAAAATTATTTTTTGGTAAAATATGCAAAGTGCATTCTGACCATCCACTTTGCATCTTTGTAAAGTTGAAGAAAATAGTGTAAATGAACTATTTTGTGTTGAATTTCTACCTTTAGCATCTTTTAAATGCTGCTCTAAATCATTTTATCCTTTCAGAACTTTACCACAATAACCTGGAGACTCCCTACGCTCACTGCTGTGTATCGCATGCTATACTTTCCACTAAAATCTGTTTTATGCCAAATAACAGGTTTATGTAAATTTACCTACAATCTGCTCAACATTATTTTTTATCAACTTTATGGTGGTATCATTTTCATCCAAAAACTTCACCCATTCAAAGTATACCATTTAATGAGTTTTGACAGTTGTATACCAGGTACACTTATGAGGCCAGCACTATAATCAAGATACTATAATCTCTCATCACCACCAAAAAGTTTCCTATACTCCTTTTTAATGCAGCCCTCCCTCTATACCTGACCTCAAGCAACCATTGATCTGTCTGCAGTTATTATACATTAATTGACACTTTCTAGAACTTAATATACTTGGAATCATACAGTATGCATTTTTTTGTGTGTGTGTTTGGCTTTTTCCATGTAGTGTAATGACTTTGAAATGTGACGTGTTGCAGGTATCAGTAGTTTTATTTTATTGCTGAGTAAGTATTTCAGTATATGGATAGACTACATTTTGTTTATCCTCTCATATTAGTTCATTTTAGGAAAGGAAACAACTAACATTTATTGATGTCACCTCTGCTGTGTCAGGTATTGTGAGGCTAAGTGTCCTGTGTAAACCTCCTGAGCTTGTTAATAAGAGTAAAGCACCTGGCACAAGGTAGTGATTTAATAAGTAACAGCTATTACTCTTATTTCATTTACTTTTCACAATTAACCTATTGGGTATGTATCATTCTTCCCATTTCAGAGATGAGGAAATTAATCTCTTGACCAGGGTTACACTCAAACAGTAAGAAATAGATCTGGAAGTTCAATACAAGATCTGCTTTATTCCACAGCTCATGCCTCTTCTATTGCATCATCATTCCCCCCACCCCCAAGGGTGTGTGCAGTTCTGTGGGGAGAAAGTGGAGGGACAGAGTGGAAGGGCATGGAGTATGTCAGAAATGAGCCTCCACTGTACAGAGGAGAATAGCTGCTCAAAAAAATAGAATAAATACATTTAGACAAAGAAGGGTGAACCAAGGATGTAAGGCACGCTTCCAGAAGTAGGGTGCCTCTGCTGTTAATGTCTGTTTCAATCACGTTGTGTCCTCCATACAGTGCGTCTTACAAGTTAATGTCTTTGAAATTTATGAAACATCAACTCTATGACCAGTTTCCAACTCTTGTAGACCAAATCCTAGATAGCTTCTGTTTGCAACTTTTAGATATAAACCCACAAAAAATAAAGCACATTCCAAGAAATATGAGAGTCATCTATCCATTTATCCAATAAAAGGTTAGGTACTGACTGCACCCATAGGGTTATACAGTTCTGAAAAGGACATGAAAAAAATAAAAAATATGGTTCCTGACTTGAAGAAGCTTATGTAGAAGAAATGTAAAAGAAATGTAGGAGTGGTGTGTATGTTTTGGAAGTTACTAGAGTTATTCTGATGATTAAAGTAAGCTTCAAAGAGATAAATAATTTGGGCCAGGGTTTTGCAATAATACAATGGAATGTGGAAAAGGATCAATTTCAGTATTAATTTCAGTATTTTCACTAATGCATATTTTTGTAACATAAACAGTATAAAAACCATCCTGAATGTTTCTGAGTGCATATGTTTGTTTATATGCAAGGTGTTGAGATGATTTTAGTGAGTGGCCTTGAAATCACATTGTTTTGAAGCAATTTAGAAAAGATTATGGATATGTTCAACCTCGACTACTAGGATCTTATATTTGTTCCACCAAGCTTTTTTATATGAGAGCAAAATGTGTTCATTTAAAAAATGTAGCAGCCTGGCCGGTGTGGCTCAGTGGTTGAGCATTGACCTATGCACCAAGAGGTCGCAGGTTCAGTTCCCAGTCAGGGTACATGTCCGGGTTGCAGGCTCGATCCCTAGTAAGGGGTGAGCAGGAGGCAGAAGATTGATGTTTCTTTATCATCGATGTTTCTATCTCTCTCTCCCTCTTCCTTCTTCTCTCTCTAAAACCAATAAAAAATAAATAAAAACATAGAAGCTTTATTGAGATATAATTCACATACTATTTAATTCACCTATTTAAAGTGTACAATTTGATGGTTTTTAGTATACTTACACAGTTGTGCAACCATCACCATGATCAATTTTAGAATGTTTTCATCACCCCAAAAGAAACCCCACACCCTTTGGCAGTCATTCCCCACTTAAAGTGAACTTCTAAAAGGACCCTGTGTCTGTCATTCTTAATTATATAGGCTATATGAAGAATAATTAATTTATGCTATTTTAGATTATTCTTGGTAAGGAGTCATATTATTTGTTTTCCGTAGGTTTATTACATGTATAACCATTTGTATTACATTACAAAAACATACCTGCTTGTTCTCAAATCAAAGTAGATTTAACTAAAACAATTATGCACAATAACTACTTTTAAAATATTAATAATTTCTTTTATAAAATTCTTAAAACAAAAATACAGAGTTTTATTAGGAAACTGTCGTGTGAAAATGTTTTTAAAAATGTACAGATATTATTTTCTAATAATTAACAAATATGCTCCCATTCTGATGGGTTAATGGTTTAAAAAATATTCACCTAGCCAGAACCGGTTTGGCTCAGTGGATAGAGCGTCGGCCTGCGGACTCAAGGGTCCCAGGTTCGATTCCGGTCAAGGGCATGTACCTTGGTTGCAGGCACATCCCCAGTGGGGGGCGTGCAGGAGGCAGCTGGTCGATGTTTCTCTCTCATCGATGTTTCTAATTCTCTGTCCCTCTCCTTCCTCTCTGTGAAAAATCAATAAAATGTATTAAAAAAAATATTCACCTAAAAGCAGTTATCAACTTCACAGGTTGATATTGTTCTTTTTTCTGGATAAACTGTGACTGGCTTCCTAACAATTTCCCAAAGGGAGTGTTGATAGTTAGCTCAATCTAGTTCTCTTAGTAAGCATTACTGTTATTAAGATGGCTGTCTCTTTGCATTAGTTAACAATGCAAAGTTACATTTATTCATTCATTCATTAATTTTTTTATTTAGTAATCCTCACTCCAGGATCTGTTTTTCATTGATTCTAGATAGAGTGGAAAAGAGAGGGAGGGAGAGAGAGAAACATCCGTGTGAGAGAGAAACATCAATCGGTTGCCTCCATTATGCACCCCAACTGGGAATTGAACCTGCAACCCTTCAGTGTACGGGACAAGGCTCTAGCCAACGGAGCCACACTGGCCAGGGCACAAAGTTATACCTTTATTAAAATATTATTTTGTTTTTATTTTACAGTTGAGAAAGTGGAATCAATATTTAGTCTTTCTGTTTTTGTTGTGCTGCTATTTGAAATAATACCTGCCAATACAAATTTACAGAGAAATACCGTATTAAGAATTCAAACTGATCTACTCTTTGATATTATAGAATGTGTTGCCCCAGTTTTTGTTTCAGATAGCACATATGATAATGAAAGATCCTAAAAATTGGATGAAATAATTACTGCTCCAGATAGAACTTTACTTTCCTGTTATTATTCCTAACAAATATTATTGGTTGATATTTAGTGTTTCATTTCATATAAAAGCATGCTAAGAGACAATAAACTAGAAAATCTTATAGTTAATGATAAAATGAGAATATTATCAGTGTATACTAAACATATAGGTTGGATGTAGTTAATACATTCTTGGGAACAGACTAATTTTATTCCAGTTTTAGTATAAAATGTTAAAAATACATTTTTGTATCAAAGGACTTCAGTAGGAAATTCTTTTTGCAAGTATAAAGGCCATATCTTCCCTGGAAAGACCTGTTGATTCAGAGATGTTAGCCAGCTATCTTTGCTAAAACACTTTACAATGCTAAAAATAATCCACTTCAGTTAAATATGGATAGTTTTAAAAAGAAAATCCCAGTTAGACTGTAACAGAAGGACATTTTGTGTGACAATATTTTGCATGATTAAAAATTTAAACAGAATAACAGCTATTTATATTTACAGTTACATGAGAGTAATTACTAAAGCAGACAAAATACTTAGAGCATAATTTAATAATGTTTTCCTCTAGCAAAGGTGCCAACATTATTTGCATAATGTTCACAATTTGTACGGAAACATAGCTAAGTGACATGGAGAAGACATTTCTCCCCAGTCACCTTCTTTCTTTTGTAGAGATGTGGGGAAGAGACTCATACATCATAACAACTCATTTTTGTGTGATTTCCCATAAATATCATGACCCGTGTGTCAAACCATTAGGTGAAAAGAGATGTGTTCCATTCATACTTTCTCTTTTAGGGTCGGTCTTTCAATGACCAGCCTAAGCCCAACTTCAAGGCTCCTAATTATAACATTTACTGGTTCAAAGATTAACCTTCGGAGAGGGGCATTCTGGGCTGTTGGTAACTTGATCAGCTCAGTCTTCCCTTGGTCCCTCTCTTTCTTGTTCTTTGTATCACAGGAGGGAGATGATGGTATCTGGCACATTCCTAGGATGACTTGAAGATAGCAGCCTCCTGTGTTTAGGGCTGAAAGATTGTGAACTCTGTTAGCTGAAATGCCACTCTGGGGAGGTGAACAGAACATTACAAAAGCTTTAGCTGTGGGTAGTGGAGTGCAAGTAGAGTCAAATTTGAGAGCTGGGACTTGAGTGGACATTTGTCCCTGTTTCTGCCTTAATAAAACCTGCGTGTTAACTGTGGAAAAGGGCATTGGAGAGATCACTAAAAATGAATCATTAGAGTGCCCAGAAGAGCTTTATTATGATGTACTGTGAATAACTCCAGAACCTACTCTGTACTTTTATACGTGCTTATCAGGTAACTGAGTAATAAGTACATTCTTTTATCCTCCACCACAGAGATTAAGCAGTCTGCTGAATTATAATGGCAAAGGAATATACTTTTCTACCAGCTCCAGTCAGTAGCCTTTAGAGAATTCTGTGGAAGGTTAGGAGAGGAGGTATTCTTTCTTGAAATAGTTTTAAAAATTCAAGTGAAATATAAATGAGAGCAACCAACTTAAGTGAACCATGAGGTAAGAGTGTTGGAAGCCTTCGTTCATTTCTGTTATAAAGGATTAGAGTCCCAGTCCATAAACAAAGCCACTTTATGGCTCCTGACAGGTAAATTGAGGGGACTGATTTGGTCAAGGACCAGTACGAGGATGTTTCTGTTCCACAGTTAACAGGATTCAACATGATATGGAAAATACAGGCGTGCAAAACTATACTACGCCACTCGCATTGCCAGCGAAAGCCTAAAACACAGCCACATTTACATATGTGTCCATCTGTCTGTTTTTACACTTTATTTTTCCAACCAGTGGGTGAAGTGGTTTTCATCCAAGAGGCACTCTGAATTTTTTTTTTCACCCACCCCTTTCCATTACATGACATAGATGCATATTTTAAAGTGCATGTTATTTGTCTCTGGACACACATTTGCACAGCCTTGGCTGGGTTTCCGCTTCTCTTCTGGAAGGTGAGCTCATCTTCGCAGGCCTCCGCGGTGCAGCAAGCCAGGTGGCGTGGGGATGGCTGAGTGAGGGAGCAGTCTGTGGCCTTGTCCAGGTTGCAGAACACCTCCATCCACTGCAGGCCGGGGCCGAGCTGCTGGCCACAGTCCAGGGCGAGCCGGTGAGAATGCAAGTGCTTTGGGCCTCCTCAGTGGAGAGCCTGGTAAATCCTGTGTAAATAGAGGGAGGATAACAAAGAATGAGCCCCTGCAGCTCTGAGCATTTGGAGCCATTTGGGGCTGAATTTGCTAAATGCTGCTTATACCGCCTGAAAAGTTGAAGAGAAAGGAGCCTAAAATCCTCTCTTTTTTTCCCTTTCTGCTCCTGCCCTGGGGGGAGGGTGCTCAGGACCAGGGAAGCCCGAGGTTAGCTGATGAAGACTTGTTTTTTCAGTGCTCTTTTGAGTGTGAAAAAGGTGGCCTGGGTCACTGTCCTCTTTAATGGCGGAAAATCCACACAGTTAGTAAATGTTGCATGTAAACGAAAGCATTTCATCTCTTCTGCTTCCCTCCATGCCAGCGGGCCATGAACTAGTCACTTGAAAAATCACAGAAAAATTTCACTTTAACGTGTCCAGACAGTTAAGCACAGCAGGAGAGTAAAAGAGATCAGTAATTAGCAGGTCTCGCTGCCGGCCGCTCGCCCCTCACCCTCCTTACATTTCTGGGTCTGCAGCGTCCCCCGCCCCCCAAGCTGATCTAATGTGAAGAAAGGTAAATCGCATGTGGAAAAAGATTTACTTTGAGGATGGCTGCTTCTCCTCCTCCTCCTCCCTCCCATCCCCCTTTCCCTTCCCCTCCTTTCTCCTCCTCCTCTTCCTTCCCTTCTCCTCTTTCTCCTCTTCTTCCTTCTCCTCCTCCTCTGCCCTCTGCTCCTCCTCCTATCCTCCACCTTCTTCTCCTTCTTCCACTTCCCATCTCTTTGGAAACCCTGATGCAGTTTCCTTAGTGGAATGTCCTACATTAAACCCTTGGAAGGTAGTCCCTGAAAGAAAATATATTTTGACCCTTAGTGCATTTTAATCCTGTTTTCAGAGTACTTCATTTAAAGAAGAAAAAGCATAATGAGCTGATGGCAGAAAATGAACTTGTAAAGAACTGTGTTGCCGGTCCATGGCTGCATGCTACTTCGTTTTTAGCTATAATGTTCCCAGTAATCTGAACGGCCTGCGCAGTGGGCAGCCCGCTCTCACGCAGCACTCTCTCTTCCCCATTAGAATAGGGCTTAAGCCCTAACCGGTTTGGCTCAGTGGATAGAGCGTCGGCCTGCGGATTGAAAGGTCCCAGGTTCGATTCCGGTCAAGGGCATGTACCTTGGTTGTGGGCATATCCCCAGTAGGGGGTGTGCAGGAGGCAGCTGATCGATGTTTCTCTCTCATTGATGTTTCTAACTCTCTATCCCTCTCCCTTCCTCTCTGTAAAAAGTCAATAAAATATTTTAAAAAAAGAATAGGGCTTGAGATAAAGTACTGTTTTCATAAACAATATATGACGCGTGTCTCAGACGTGTAAGGACCATCTTCGAGGAGGGTCATGCACATATGTAAACAGTAAATCACTGGACATCATCATGCTCCCACTGCCCATAAGGCGGGGGGAGAGAAGTGAGGGAGCCCAAGGCTTGGTGGCTACTGGACCAGGGAATCTTCTTCAGGGACACTTTCTTCAAAGCAGGTGACATTCTCACAGGGTCCTAATAATATATCTAAAGGCTCTTACTGCCATTTTGTCCATTCCACTCACATTTGTGTATTTACTCTTTGTCAGGGCTTGGAAATCAGAAATGAAGCAGACACAGTCGCCCCCCCCCCCCCCCACCCCTGGAAAAAACTCATAGTCAAATAGGACAGACAAATTAGTAAATAGATACATTGCAAAACAGAAGAGTAAATATAGCAAAGGCAAGAACAAAATGCTAAAGTAAAAAGCATAGTGTACTACTTTGTTTTGGGGGACTGGGGAAAGCTTTACAAAGAAAGTTCCTTTTCCTCTGGATTTTGAAGGTTGAATAGGAGTTTGCCTGGACAAAGGAAAATGAATGGGAAGGAGGGAAAGGAAAACAATGAAGAAAAAGGGCCTTCCCGGCCAAGGGGAAAGGACTAAAGGCATGGAATCTTGAAAGATCCCTTGGCTCAGAGAAATCTTTAAAATTCAACAGATAATCCTATTTCAAAATTCTTATTTAATATTAATATGAACTGTAGATCCACAGGGAGCAGTAACGATCCTGTATATAATTGATATACCTGTTTGTGTAAAAGGGTGCATCTGCTTGCTTCTTGGTTCATACTTCCTTTTATTTATTTTATTTTTTGAAAAATGTTATGCGTTTATTTGAGCCAAAATGAGGACATGTTCCTGGGAGCAAGATCTCAAATGCTCCCCGTATTTACTTTTAAATATGTTGTCACCCACTGTCACTTTGGGACATAAACGTAAACATACAGGGCCTCACTCCTGGGTTTATTTCTTATGCAGTGAGGGCTAATCCAGAGCCTCGTTTCACTTTTCACAGTTTCTTGTCCTCTCATACGTTTAAGGAAGAGGGTAGAGGACGTGAGCATGGTCTTTGGAGGACAAACACCACTCTGCCACTAACTGTGTGACCTCTGACAAGTTATTTTCTTTGAGTCTCACTTTTCTTCTTTGTAAAAGGGGATTGATAATAGTAGTTATTTCATTTATTTGTTGTGAAGATTAAATGAAGACTGGAACCATGCTACTTGTGATAATGATGATAATGAAAATGGCAGCAGTATTGATAAAAATGAGGTCCCTGTGTTCTAGAGCTAGAGAAATGGTGTAGGAAAGGGACTGCCTCCTTTAATAGTAGATAAAAGCACTTTAAGAACTCTATGAATTAGTGTATGTATATGCATGCGTATGTATATTTGAGTGTAGGCAAAAAAATGCAGTTCATCTACAAATATATTTGGACACTTGTGTACAAATTGGTGAATTATTTGAAATAGATACAATTTAATTTATATACACGTAGATTTATAATCACATATATCAGTATCTATGTATTCATGAATAGACTTAATTCCTGGGGATAGATTGTTTGGAAGATGTGTGTGTGTGTGTGTGTGTGTGTGTGTGTGTGTGTGAGTGCACACACATGCATATGTATGAAGTTAGTAAATTTACATTGCATAAACTGAAAATGGTAATATACTGTGTTTCTACTTATCAACAATGATAGAGGGAAAAGCCATGTTCTTCCAGGTGAGATATTCTTCTTTAAAGCACATATTTTTGTATAAATGTATTTAACTATTAAACTTGGTCCAAAACTTGGAGAAGTGAGGATTAAATAACACACCACCAATTTATCAAAAAGAAGTACAAATACCATTAACTATTAACGAAACTACATGTTCCTTTGTCCTGATTATTCCTCTGAAAGTATAACACTGGGAGGGCGGTTTTAGGTGTTTGTAATGTGACAGTGTACCAAAATGTCATAGAAACCTTATCCTATTTTTCAAAAAGTGACTTGGAGGCAGAGGAACATCACACTTTAATCTCAGTTCTGTGGAGTGTTTAACAGCTTGCACAGTGAGGGCATCACAGCTCACGGGGTCCTGACTGTATAGCTAGTCCATCCCAAGTGTTTGGAGCATCTCTGGGCTCTGAAAGTCAGTCTGTTGCGGTCCACAGAAGGGTCTCCACTTGGACCGCAATAAATCGATTACAAAAATCCTGGGTGTCGAAGACTCTTGCTGTACTGAATATAGTTATATGTCTTAGAGACTCGGGCTTACTTTTGGTAGGAAAGTTTGCACATTTCTGTTTGAACTAGGATCAGCCTGGCTCAGGGCCCGGCCCTGGGACCTAGATCTAATCTCTTTTCTGCACTTAAACCTTTACGTATAGGATCAAGCCTTGCTCAGAACTGTCCCTGATAACAGAGTTCAAATGAGGTAATGCTTTGAAAAGTAAAAGGAAACTTACAATGTTAATGTGAGAATAACACTGGACTTGAAGTTGTCTGGACTCCAGTTTATGTAACCACATGTAACTGAAATCTTGGGCAAGGATTTAACCTTCAATGCTAAGTGTCTGGGGTTTTTTTGTTCTGTTTTGTTTTGTTCCTTTGTTTGTTGGTTTGGGATGGGGAGGAGGGAGAAAGTTAAAGAGAATGGACTGGGATCTTCTTGGTTGTTGCATTACGTTTCTGAGAGAGCACATCCCAGTGGGATCGAACTCACCACAGCACATCGTCACTGTATCATTTCTTTATTCCAAGCCAAGCAATTGATAGCTAAAATATAGACAGATTTTTGGCTAAATGGAATGAGACAATATGCCAATGAAAGGAAGTGGTGTCCTTTTGCCTGGGTAGTTTTTCATGACCAAGAATTTCACGGTCTGGGAAGTTCTGCTTTAGAACCATCTCAGGATCCTCTCATAATATGCCCATATCTTTTCGTGATTCGCTAGCTACACAGCTACAGATGCGGATTTGCCTTCTCCAGGATACCCTGCCCAGAGTGTAGTGTGCTCAGCTGTGGAAAGGTTGTGTGGCTTCCTCCAGCACATGCCTGTAAGGATGGCCCAGAGGCTAGCTTCAGGCCTTCCAGACGACCACCAGCCAGGGTAGCCGGCTAAGCGGGTCTCCTCTGTGTTCTACAGCAGGGCTCCTCAAATGTGTGTGGGTGTCAGAGTCCCCTGGTGTGCCGAGGGACGCTCAGACTGTTGGATCCCACTCCCTGAGTTTCAGGGTCAGTGGGTCTGGGATGGGGCCAAGAATTTGCATTTCTCACAATTTCTTCACTAGTGATTTACCTTTTTTAAATGTTATTAAAAATATGTTTTTATTGATTTCAGAGAGAGGGCAAAGAAGGGAGAGGGCAAGAGAGATAGAAACATTGATGAGAGAGAAACATCCATCAGCTGCCTCTTGCACGCCCCCCACTGGGGATCGAGCCCACAACCCAGGCATAAGCCTTGGCTGGGAATTGAACCAGTGACCTCTTGGTTCATGGGTTGATGCTCAGTTACTGAGCCACCCCAGCTGGGCTGATTTACATTTTAAGAGTCAATGTTCTGTAGCTTCTTTCTTCCTGTTTAACCCTCACCACCAGAAGGTTAGGAGGGGGCTTCATTCTGTTGGCTAGTATGTGTGATGGAGAGAACACCACGGCTCTCCTACAATGAATGAGGCCCCAGGCAGACTATAGGTGCTCACCATGACCACTGACCAGACTCATGGGAGTAAAGTCGAATTTTAACAATCCACCTGTTCTGAGGTTGCATTTTATTTCAAATTGGGGGGTCATCTAGTCTCATGGCTTTCAAAAGCCAGTTTCAGCATCAGTTCTAGGCTGATTGCATAAGCAGAATCAAGGAGCTTGTTAAAAATACAAATTCCTTGTCTGTGCCCGAGGATATTTTGATTCTGTAAGTCTGGGATGAAGCTTGGGGACCTGTGTTTTTAACAGTCTCCCCCGATGATTCTTTTCACTTCAAAGTTATCTGTCCACAAGCCTTGAGTATTTCTTTCCATAGTCACACACAGCATATCCCGGCAATACAGCTATTTGGACTATCTTTGCTGAAAACGTAGACTGTGCCCTTAGTCAAGGGATCAGCAGCCTTGGAAAAGAGGTGTGCACCATGTTCCTCTTGATTCCACTTTTCATCATCGGAGCTGGCAGTGTGGGGGAGAGGCCTGTGATTCAGCCCCTCAGAAGGGCCCTAATGGGCACTGAGTTCTTCTAAGAGGCACTGTTCCTGGCATGGATACATGGATGAGGTGTACCAGGGCAGCCCACCTAGCCCCTTGGTGCTATCATGAGTGTCCTTGCCCCAGTGTGGGATTATCGCAGAGGGGTGGGCCCTAGAATAAGCTTATTGGTAAATTCTGTCATTCACTCACCGAGCAATTGCTGGGTTCCTGCTCTGGGTCAGACATGGCGGTGTGCTCTCAGGATAAAAAGGTAAGAAACAGCCCGGCCAGTGTTGCTCAGTGGTTGAGTGTCGATCTATGAACCAGGAGGTCACCTGCCCGAGGTTACAGGCTCAATCCCCAGTAGGGGGCGTGCAGGAGGCAGCCGATCAATGATTCTCATTATTGATGTTTCTATCTCTCTCTCTCCCTCTCCCTTCCTCTCTGAAATCAATAAAAATATATTAAGAAAAAAAAAGATAAGAAATACTTTTGAATCCTAACTTCAGATGCTGACACATACACTGTTATCTCCTGTACCTCCTTTGGCACATACCCCTGTGCTGGTGTACACACCCTTCTGGGCACAGAAAGTCACTTGGCACTGGTGCCAAGGATTGCCAGCTATCTGCCATACACGCACAGCCTGAAAACAATAGCCACATTCGGGGTCCCTGCCCCCAGCATCATCTGCACAGTTTCATTTTAGGTTGCAGATCACACAGTTGCCTTTTTAAGATTTTTTTCTTTATTCTGTTGTTAGTCCTCTATGCTGGAGTTGGTTCAAAAATACATTGAAGGAAAGATGATGGTATTTATTGTGTATTTGAAAAGGAAAATTTCTCTTTATAGACATAAACACTAATATTAATTTGAAAATCTAATGTTTAGTATCTAGTTATTATAAAAAAGAGTCACCTTTTTCTTTACTATTATTTGTTACACTGGATCCCAATTCAGATATTTTATAACATTTCTATAAAACAGACTGTTTTATATTAAAATTCATGTAATGATCCTGTCTTCTCCAGTCAATCATCCAAAGAGGCTCGATCTAGCTCCATCTTTTCCTTGAGCTAAATATAGTGAATCATATAGTTTGAAAGTGTTACCAGCCCTCTTTGCTTTTAAGCAAGAGAAAATGCACCGTGGAAACGCCGTCTCTCATTCTTAAGGTCATTGATTGGTTAAAAAGGCAAATGCCTTTTTTTTGGTTGAACTTCCTTCAATTAAGCCATTAACCTTTGAAAATAAGTATATTCAAAAATGTATCAGAAAAAGCTAAATGAGATTTTAACAAAATCCTGACAATTTCAGCTTAAACATATACACAGAAACCATATGTGCTTAGAAAGAAATATATACACACAGGCATTGTTTACAGCGTGTGTTTTTATATTTGGAAGACATGGAGGGGAGAGCTGTTCCACACATACATTATCTGAAATGTACATCCAGATAGCCTCCTAGATTTTCCACGGAGACAAAGATATCTTTATCGGTCGCAGGCAGACAGACTGACCGACTTCAAACTTGCACTTGCAGTGTGGGTTTTTTTTTTTCCTCATCTCCGGGTACTGCTTTTCAAAACCGCCCCGGGCTACAGAACAGCACCTCAGATCCCCAAGGCCCACTGCCTGGCTCCTAATAGCCACTCTCCATCTGTGTCACATGAGCAGCTGATGAGATCGCGCCAGTGTCTGTATTTGGGAGAGCACATCCACCCAGGTTAAAATGCTGGGGTTGCCAAGGAGCAGTCAGAAGCCATTAGTGGGGGTGAGAATTTGCCTTGCAGCAGTTCCTTGGCATGGTAGAAGCGTGTGTGTCCCTGCTGGTGTGTGTGTGTGCGTGTGTGTGTGTGTCCTTGTGCAAGCGACCCGTTAGTGTGCATGGGTGTGCAGGGAGCGCAGGCAGATGAAGGGTAGCCTCCGTCTACCCACTATTCACAAGTCAGATGCCTTTTGTTTCCTGGCACTCCGATTAGTTCTTTGACTATTTGGGGTCCCTTTGACTCACTCTTTTTTTTTTAATCATAACAGACGGCAAAGAAAAAGAGAACAGCAACTTCGGGGTCATGCTCTAGTGTTTGGGCAGATGGAGGGGAGCTGCTTTGCCTTGGGGCAGGGTGGTTGTAATGAAGTGGCCTGTCAGTCTGTAAATAGTGAGGGTCATCTCTTCCATGTGATGGAGGGTATCGCATTGCAGTGAAAATGGAAATGTCAATAAAATTAATCTGCCGGCTCTTTGCTGTGGCTTTTCTGCTTCTCTGGTCAAAGAAGGTTGAGGGTTTTTTTGGTGAGAAAGGAAAAGAACAGGTACAGGGAGGCCCACAGAGCAGACCGTGAAGTTTCGAGGCGAGGGGCCCGGCAGGCAGGCTGTGGCGGTGTGACCCCATCCGCCAGGAGGGAGCGGGCCTGGGAATGGGCCGGTGGGCCTATGGCCTTCTCGGGGCCGCTGTGCAGCGGCCAGCTCGGGCTGCATTGAGCACGGAGTTTATTGTTTTAGGCTTTCTTGGACAAGGTTTTTACTTAGCATGGGATTTATGGCATTTACTGCTAATGAATGTCTATTCTTAAATTACAAAAACCCCCACCTCAGCACAATTCCCAGATGTCCTCCCAGGACCCTGGCTTCTTAAACACCAGCGGGGAGCATAAACTCTCCACTTCTCTGTTTTCCTCTTTCGTGTGGCTCCAGGCTAATGATGTGCAAGGAAAACACAGCCATCTATAAAGCCCCAGCGCTGTCCCCGTATTCTTCATTTATTTTGCATTTGATTATGCCACAAGTCGGATCTTGTTTCTCTCCTTTTTTTAAAGTTATTAGTTCAAATATTAATGTAGGGATATGGCATATACTGCTGCTCTTGATTGATGCCTTCCCAAAAACAGGAAGACGTGCGCGTATGAATTTTAAGAAAGTAGGGGTCCTGCAATGCCTTGCCGGAAGAGTTTTTTAGATACATAATTTAGATGCCCTCCAGGCAGGCTTTCAAGGCATTTTTGCCGGAGGGCAAGAAAAATAACTATGACTGTTAAAAAGTAAATGATTTTTGCTAATGCACAATTGATGCCCGAGAAAAGCACAGAAGAGAAAGATGTTGATAGAAACTTCTGATTAAGTGAGCACCCTACCTTGATGTGTATCCCCCCCCCCTTTTTTTTTAATGATAATGATCCGCAGTGCAGAGAGCTACAAGTTTCATGCAAATGCTGAGTGCAGGGTCACGGAGGAGTGTGCAGCTGCGTGTGCTCCGGAGGTGACAGGTCTGGGAGGGGCTGAGCAGGCAGTGTGTTATGTGCAATGAACAGTGACACCGTTACTGTCACCTATGCAGGCAGCCTAGAATATATAGACTACAGAACATTTAACTTGATTACCCGACAGTCTGTGTTCACGATGGGCACGGGGATGCATTTTCTCCGAATGGGTTTTCTGATGGCGGTTTTCCCACATTGGACTCCATAATTGACAAAGAGCTACTGCACTGTGTCAAGCACACAATTATAATCGAATTAATGATATGGGCGAGTGTGAGACACACAAAATTAACATTTGAAGAGGCCTGGTTTAATTTTGTCTTTTACATATTTGTGTCTCCAATTATACTTTAATGAAAGAGACGATGGGCGCTAATGGATATCTCTCAACAAGCCGCGCGGAGCTCCTCATTAGCTTCGCGTGGCTGTTGGCCCCCTTTTCTGGGTTCGCTCTCATGTGTGTTCCTGTCTTTCCACCAGGGGATGGTCTGGACAACAGCGTGGCGTCACCTGGCACAGGTGACGATGATGACCCAGACAAGGACAAAAAACGCCAGAAGAAAAGAGGCATTTTCCCCAAAGTAGCAACCAATATCATGAGAGCGTGGCTCTTCCAGCATCTCACAGTAAGTCAAGATGAAAGAAACGAGTGTTGTTGTCTTGCCTCCTCCCAGCGTGTTAGACGGGCTCGTACAGATTTCTCAAAGTGAGGCGCCGATTTCCCGTTCTCAAAATCTGATGACCAACAGAGCAGTTCCGGTTTTGTCAGCTCTCACCCCCCATTGAGCACCCTTCAGAAAGCAGCAGGTTTTTCGTGCGACTGGGCCGGGAATGGGCCTGATTCACAATGATGCAGGACCCTGACGTTTGTTACGTATGCTAAGAGGGCTGAGAGCAGCTTTAGGTAATGCAACCCAGGCACAGGGCTGTGAGGAGCTCCCTCGTCCATCCATCCGAAGTGCCGACCACACTCTGCACGAGGGCCAGCTCCTCCCGGAGGCAGAGGCGGCACCTGGCCACATGCAGGCATGTCCAAGCTCATGGTACCAAGCGTGACTGTGATCGCTGAGGCAGCTTGCGGACATGTCATGTGTCTAGGTGACACGCACAGGAGGTGATAGGCGCTATCATGCCCTTGTTTGTAAGATGGAGATGAAAGGTGTGGGGTTTTTTTTTTAGCTGTTCAGATCCATTATCTTAGAATCTAACCCTCTTTACTTCTGGGAAAAGATCAACCATGGGCAACACTTTTAAAGTAACACTTTATCTTGATCCTCCTGTTTGCAGTCCGTTTCATGTGTCTGTATATACTGTTGACTCTAAGACTCCCGTGGCCCAAAAAAAATGACAATGTAGTGTTTACCGAGGCACCGGGCACTCTTCTATGTTCCTGTGCATGTGGAAATCCTGGGGAAATGCTGACGATTTCAGAGGCTGTTTCTTGCTATCATATTGTTTTCAGGCCATTCTGTTGGGGCGAATGCTTACAAATAGAGGAGCACATTGGAAGCTGAAGGTCTTTGACCATCCAGCTTGCGTGTTGCCATGCTGAATGACATTAGTTACAGTGTCACGGGCCCAGGACAAGGTTCCACTTTTATTTATGGCGGCGGCTGCGGATCCGCTCAGCCGGCAGGGCTGCCGAGGGCAAGGGGCGGAGGGCCGGCGGGGAGGGCCAAGTGATAGATTCACGTTCCTAAATCGGCCATTTTGATGTAAGGACATTAGTAGCAAACTAAGGTGTATCGATCTGGCCTGTGGTGTCAGGATTAGCGGGGGGACCCGCCGAGGCCGCCGCGGCAGTGGTTATTCTTGCCTTGCAGCTCCGGCCATTTCAAAGGTCAGGGCCCCGCACTGACTCGGCTCAGAGGAATTAGACGGAACATGCGGTCTCCGGGCTGATTACTTAACCAAAGACAAAATAATGAGTCCTAAGCAAATACTGACTAATTGAAAGGGCTGTAAATCCATTACATATCGGTCAGGGATAATCAGGAGTATTTAATCACTTTTATCTATTCAGGAGCACTGAAGCTGCAACGGCGGAGCCCCGAACCTTGCCATGTGGTTATTATTCTCATCATTATCAAAATTACTTCACAGCTGTTCTTTGCTACATCACCTCAGCTGGAGATTTACTAACCTGTAAAATGTTTTTAATCTGGAAGTCGAGGGAGTGGGAGGGGAGGGGTTTCTCATCTTTAACTGGAGGTTTGTTTGGTTAGAGTAGCAACTAAGAAAGGCCCGTGGAAGGCTGGCAAGCTCACCTGTCCGGCTTCCTCCCTCTGCCTTCCTTCACACGCAGCCTTTCTGGGCCGAAAACAAAGACTCCAGCAACTGCTTTCCCAGCAAACATCTCCCTCCGTTATCAGAGCCGATGTCCCAGCACAGTGGAATCTTAGAGGATTCAGCTGCTCTGTTTACAGATGAGGAAGCAGACCCAGAAAGGGAAGTGATTAGCTCCAAGGTCAAGCAAGGGAGGACGAGGACCCCGGCTTTCCTTTTCCCCCAAACCGAGGCTTTTCCCACCACTTTATGATGACTGCTCAAATCATTATCACCTTTAACAGTTGCATATAAATCTCTCAACCTCTGCCATCAACACACTCAGAGTCAAAGAGGGAGAGGGCTATGGAGAAGCAAAGCCCTGTTTGTTCTCTTGTTTGTAAAGCCTCCCGCTTCTCTAGCCTTTCCAAACAGGGAAGACTCTCTTTGCACCTCCATTTTTGAGACAGCGTTCTCCTTTACCCCTCGGATTCTGTGATTTGAATTTCCCATGCAAGCGTCCAGAGCCCTCGCTGGCTCTCGGGCCTCGCCCCGTCCCTCTCCCGGCAGGAACCCACCCTGCACCTTGGCCGCTGGTGAAGAGTGCTGGGTGGCCAGAGGTTCCTGGGTTCTCTCTGTGGCTCTGATGTGCAAGGTGCTCCCGCGCAGCTGTAAGACCTATCCCCACCCCACGAGTGCTTCCAACTAGTTAACTGTTTACGAGGCTTGGTGCAGAAGTCTCTCTCCAACGGAACGTGTTAGTGAGTGTCTGTCCTTGGAGCAGGGAGAGGAGACCACAGAGCCAGAGCCAGGGGTCCAGAACACTGGCATTTCCTTTTTTAAAAAAGAAATCATATTGCTTCTCTAACACTGTGTTACCATTTGTCAGAAATTACATTCCCGTGTGGGAGATAGGCACCTTATGTACAGATAAAAAACACTTGGGAAAGGGCCGTGATGGACATGTCTACCCAGGATTGTGTGGCCAAACTGGCATGTCAGGTTCAGATTGCCTCTGTCCTGGCCGAGCCTCAGTGAGGTTCCTTACGTTCTCTGCATTTGCCATTTCCTTATTTTTCAAGCAAAGAGGCGCACGTGGCAGGCTCCTTTGCCACGCTCACAGGTACCAGCCTCTGGTCATCCTTTCTTCCTGTCCACCCCCCGCCCCCTGCCCTTTTTTCCCACCAAGCGCTTCACTTTCCTCCTCCCCAGGAGCTTTCTTCACAGCACGGCCCTGTCGGCCCTGTCATTACTTTCTCCCACCAGCTTTGTCTCCCAGTCACCCTCTCGGTTCCCTCCTCTGCCTTTTCTGCACCTCCCTTGGATCCTAAGGAAATTCTCTGTGGCTTTCCCTTTGAAAATTTCTCTCTCTTCATCCAGACTCCCC
>NW_005370250.1:1596185-1598664 GCF_000412655.1 Myotis brandtii
CCACACACACACACACAACTGCAGAGAAGAGGCTCAGTAACTTTGATGAGGATAGTCCTGTAAAACTTTTACTTTCCAATCTTTAATGAGCTGGAAGATTTATTCGGCTATAATTCAGAGCTCAGAAACCGAGAATAGAGACCCCTAACCAGTGACACGTTAATTTAGATTTCTTTTCTTAGTTGTGCACTAACAGGCATGGGGAAGTCCTTGGAAAGAGAGATGCCCCACTATATTTAACTTTGATGAGGATAGTCCTGTAAAACTTTTACTTTCCAATCTTTAATGAGCTGGAAGATTTATTCGGCTATAATTCAGAGCTCAGAAACCGAGAATAGAGACCCCTAACCAGTGACACGTTAATTTAGATTTCTTTTCTTAGTTGTGCACTAACAGGCATGGGGAAGTCCTTGGAAAGAGAGATGCCCCACTATATTTCTCTGTATTTTAATTAATTTCAGCTTTCAAAGTGAAATGTTGGCTCTAGCTCACTGAAAATAGATGTAGTCTAAATTATTATTTCATGTAAATTTCTTCACAAGTGCATGATTCAGTGTGGGTTCCTCCATTATTAGTCTCTTCAACATTATTTCAAACTGGTTTGTTCCCTTTTGTGCAGTATGACCTGGTCTTGTATTACAATAATCCCCGATGTACCCTTTTTTTCTTTCTTTTTTTAAAAAGAGAGGCTAATTGAATTATCTCATTATTTTAATTTGTTAAGCAAATGTATTTTGCATCTCAGGATGTGTTCTTAAAGAAGGGGGCTGCTAAGGCTTTGCCCCCTGAATGGGCCATTGGCCCATTTTGACATTCATGCATTCATTAACTAGCAGAACATAAAAGAACTCTGGTTGTATTTTTTTTTTCCAAACACCCAACCAGCATGGAGCAACTTTTCCCAATAAGCCACAGGGGTCTCTCTACATATGTTCTCAACTGCAAGCTATTGTCACCTATTCTGAATACCTCAAAAGGCCCAGAGAAAGAGGAGCCCCACCTCAACAAAGGCCAACTGTAGCAATTGTTCAGTCTCAGTCTCAATATGACAAAAATCATTAACCTTCAGTTTTCTTGGAAGAACAAGGCTCCACTACAACTGTAACAGTTAAAACAGTCTCTCAAATTCCTGTGCATCACCACCGTTAGGGGAAAAGGTAATGTACTCACAGCTAATTGATTATATGGAGAAAGCATTTAAACTAAATCCGCAGTGGCATTAAAGAGCACATACACAAACTATTGGAGGAATTGAGGAATTTTTATATTCAGAATTCCGCACTTTGAATTTGCTTCATCTGAGGCTAAGTAATTAGGTTCTATTTTCTAACTACTGATCTCCAAAATGTCTTTTAAGAAACCTACAATAATCTTAAAGAAATAGATCCATATATATATTTAGAAACTCAACTACTGAAAATGTTGTATATACTATTACCCCCTCTTCTATTGGTTAAGACTACAGGGCTGTGCCTGGCTCTCAGACTAAGAAATTGAGTGAAGATGGAAGAAAGAATAATCTGTTGAAAATGTATGTACTTTTGCTGGAAAGTACCCAATGGCAAAAAAATAAAAAATAAATAAAAACAAAAGAAAATAAATAAAAAATCTTAGGGAAATCCTAGGGAAATGTATTCCTTTCACTAACACATGGAGATTATGATATCATAAAAGTAAGCCTGCCATCACAACTGTTTTTATTTTACTTCAAAGATAGTTAAAGAAAGAAACAGCAAGAAATCATAGCCAGGCTACCGGTTTATTCATAACCATGAAAAACTCCTCCATGGCAAGAAGCCCTTAGTGCGCTCAATTAGGCTCTCAGGCACCTCACTCGCCACCTTCAAGAGCTCCCTTAGTTGTGCTGCAAAGAATATATTTGATCATGGAATGAAAACAGGAAGTGCTCACACACAAAGACACCACTTGCTCATACCAGGTTCCGACTAAAGGTTTTCTTATTTGAAAACATAGGGATAAAGCTCACACTTAGGGGATGTGGGGCTTCTTTCAAAGATATGAGCACAGAATCAGAAGCAAATTTAGTTTAAAGTGAGATAATATCAGGCAGCCTTCTTGAAGCTGCAGGTTCTGAAAACTCTGCCCTTTGTTCAGGGCAAAGGCTTTGTCCCATCTGGGTGGCTCTGGTGGTGAGGGGGAGGGGCACCGCCCCCCTCGCCTCTCAGGTGTTCGCTCGGTTCACTCCTGGTCTATCAGTTTACTTCATGGGGTTTTGTAAAAGTCTCTGTTATGCACCCAAGTTGTGAGTAAATAGAGCTCCACGTTACGTTACAGAAACTCCTGTCACTTCTCCAGTGAGTCCATCAAGACCATATGACAGTCAGCTTAGTGATCTCATATGTGTGTGTATGTGTGTGTGTGTGTGTGTGTGTGTGTGTGTGTGTATACTAGAGGCCTGGTGCACAGATTTGTGCACTGGTGGGGTCCCTTGGACTGGCCTGCAGGGATAGAGCCAAAA
>NW_005370250.1:1598916-1619773 GCF_000412655.1 Myotis brandtii
GATATATATACATGTGTGTATATATATAGAGAGAGAGTGTGAGAGAGAGAGAGCAAGAGAGAGAAAGAGAGAGAGAGAGAGAGAGAGAGAGAGAGACTGACTTAGACTATGGCCTTTCAACTAGTTCTCTTCATCTTGTGTCGATCCAGATGGCTTTCTTTCTTAAATGAGGTGATACAGTGTCGCAGTTAAGACTACCGGACCTGGAATCTGAAACACAGCAGGTTTTTGATCTTGAGCAGTTACCTTCTCTAAACCTCATTTTCATATCGATAGAATGAGGATCATTCTAGAACCAACCCACTAGGGTTATTGCAAGGATTAAATGAGATAATATACAGCATTCAGCCCCATGCCTGGCTCTGACAACATAAGTACATAATGCAAAGTAACTATAATTCTTATTTTAATCTAGTTGAATGACTAGCAGGAAGCTTTGACCAATGGAACCAGGTAACCAAAGTTACCACTTACTTTCCTGGGACTGTGTGAGTGGGGAGACCAGGTTTTGCCAAACGAGTCCCCAGTGCCTCCAGCAGGAGAGAACATAGTCTCCACCCCGCCTTCTAGAGCCATGTGCACATCTGACGGCTGCTCAGTGATGCGCGCTGACAGCATCCGGGAGGCCTGCTGCGGTGGGAAGCCAGGGCATCCTGGCCAGCCTTCTGGGATGGAGTCGGGGTCAGGAAGGCGCTGGCTACAGGGTAGTTCGGAATGCCTTAGCTGGGGCCTGCTTTTTGTAGAGAATGCTCCGCTCACCGGGAAGGGTCCAGTCTGTGAGCAGAACGTAGAGTCTCTGGCTTCCTCGGAGGGCTCAAGTCCGGCTTTCTGAGAGACAGCACAGTATGGTTTCGTGAAAAGGGGCCACTGAGTGTGAATTGAGAAGACTTGGGTTTGAGTTTTGTGACCTTGGGGGTAAGCTATTCACCTCTGAGCCTATTTCCTTGCCTAAAAATGGGTGTCCTGCTTAGCTGGTTGGGTTGCTGTGTGGCTCAGATGACAGTCCATCTGTGAACCACAAGGTGCTGCACAAACGTCGAGTGTTTGGGCCTTCCGCTTGTGTGCTTGGGTTTCCAAGGGTGACAGAGAATGCTGTCCGCCTTGTTCATCTCTCCCCTGATTTCTCCACTTGTCCATTTCCACAAGGGTGTCCACGGGGACACTGTGATCACTTCCATCACTGGACATCTTTTTAAGGGCCTCGAATGGCTCATCCAACCAGTGTGTCCTGGACAGTCATTATTTCTACTTGGAAGTGGGTATCTTCTGAGGTTGGTCTACTTAATACTAATTGCTATGGGCCAAATTAATACCAAATAGAAAATGTTTACCCTTACTTACAGAGTGAGAGATGGCCCTTCCCACAGTCCGAGATACAGATGTGCACTGCATACTAGTGGGGCTTAATGCCTGAGAAATGCTTGTGTGGAAACGCATGTGCGGAACACTCAGCTGGAAAACACCAGCAGGGAGAGCTTCCCACAGGCAGCAGCAGCAGCAGCAGCAGCCGCGAGGCTGCCCAGGCCCCAGCCTTTGCATTGTTTGCTGCTTGCCAGGAGAAAACATCTGTGAATTATTTGAATAGAACCTTATACTGGAGATCGTCTGAATTGGTGTCATCTCTGTTTAATTTCAGGAAATGATGTCACAATGCATTAAATAACAATGCTGGGTAATTTATTTTCCTGTGGACATGCTGTCCTAAGCATTCCTCTTCTCTGGCAATGTTTCCAATTAACTGTAAGCTTGAGCGTTCTTCTTATTTCATAATGATTTTGAGGGGAGGGGGGCAGGAGATTGGGGAGGGAAGAGTGATCATTTCAGAGGTTGCCGAGGTTCAGAGCTAATGGCACATCCATCATGTCTTCATTGGGACAGGAGGGGACTCAACGTGGAGGCTATGATCACTGGTGGCCACCTACAACAGTGTGGGTTGGATGTAAAGAAAGCCGGCATGTTCTGACCCTGGGTAATTTTAAAAGCGACCTGCCTGCCTATACTGTAGCTTCTGCCTTTATCAAAGTTTCTCTGCACTCCCTTCTTCAGTAAAGAATAGAGGACATAAGTCAGTTCCATGTGCCATCTGTCGTCGTTTTTACAATTTCTCAAATTAAAGAGACAGGCCCAAAACTTAACGTTGTATTGAATCCTAGAAACGCCTCTAGAAGAAATAAAATCGCAACTAAATTTAGTTTGTCTCTCTTGAGAGAGAGAAAAAAAAATTGCATCCTGCTGTGTCATAGCCTTTTACTCAGAGTCCCATTTTGGTGTTTAGAATTGGATTGTGAGGGGTTCTGCATGTGAAAGACGGATGTCTTTGGGACTCAGCAGCCTTTGTCCACAGTCTGAATGACTTTGAGGTAAAGTCCCCAGTACAGTGGTGCTGGCGGTGGCCTTTCATGGGGGGATGTGATGTGTGGTCTCCTCAATGCAAAAACATCTGGTCAAGACATTTCAAAAGTACATCAGACGATCTTGTTTAAAAAGAAGTTCAGCTGAGTTAGAGTAAAAAAAATTAAGTTCCAGATTATGAGCTACTAGCTGACAGACACATTTTAAAAATAAGCTATGGAGAAGATTGAAGAATGAAATGCTTATTAAATTGCTATAAAAAAGAAACTAAAATAATGATTAGCTCAAAGTTTAGCACCCAATTTTATAATATCTTCTAACTATAATTGTTTAAAAATACATTAAAGAATTTAAGGAGATGGAGAATTGAGAACCTTGAGTAAAAGAAAACAGAAAGCATGTGCGTATCTGAATATTCAGCTATTTAAAAACTCTAAGAATAGAGTGCCATTAAATGCTGTTTAGTGAAATCCCTGAATATTCATTCAGATCATAGAGAAAATTTCCATTTCTCCATTCCACATGACCACAGTTTGCAAGTGTATTCTGTGGGGAGGCGGCGTTATTGCCAGTTAAAGGACAAGTGGCCTGGGTTATGAGATCGCTCCTTGTCCCGCACTCAGCTTTGCTGCCCAGTAGGGTCATAAAGTGCCCTTAACATTCAGGATTAATTTTGATTTTAGAGACTGTTACTGCCCAGATTTCTGAGGGCTCCCGGAAATGCCCTGCCTTCCCCATGCTGTGATCTGTTTTTGCAGTTTGGAGCAGATTATGAAGTGTGAAGCTGATATCCAGCCCCACCGCTGCTGTTAAGAAATAGTGACGTGGGTAGAAAGCATTAGGTTGGTTGAATGGAATTCGCCTTATTACATTTGCGGGCTGGGTACCCCTTTCTAAATTGATTGGCAGCCGTTGTTTACAGTATGCAAAGTAATCACTGGCACCCTTTAAAGGTGTATTATCCTCTTAAAACATAATAGTAATGCTATTTTCAGGCTTTTACATTTGCTATTCATATTTTGAACTGCCAAGTCCCAAATCTGCCAGAACTAATTTACGTTGTTTTTATCTGATAGTGGATAAGTTGTCAAGTCACAATATAATGGCAGATAATTTTTCTTAAACTATAGTTTTACTTCTGGGTTATTATAGATAACATGAATATTTGTTGAACCTGACTTTGATTATCTACAAAAAGAAAAATCACAACTCACGAGGTTATTATTGTGGGATTCTGAAATGAAAAGAAATAAAGAGAATATCATTACCCAGCTATTCTGAACATCATAGTAAATTAACATGAGCCACTAATCAGCCCTCTCCTAACCACCCTGTCCCCCAGTTCCCTGGTATCTGATCTACTTTTCACATAAGTCAGACAAGGAAGAGCACCCTGGTTAATCCCAGTACCAAAACTTGTTGCTGCTCTTCATTTTAATACCTCAGTTATTATAATATAACATAACATTATAATATAACTATCTAGATATATTTGCTTCTTGCACCATCGCCCATATATTCACAAATATTCTAAAATTAATTTTGATGGAAGTAATCTGGCGATTTCATAACTAATAATTTAGATTATGGCTGCTCTACAATCCTCAAATGGCTTATGTTTTACCTTGAACACATTGTGTGACTCTGTCATAAGTTGACAATAAACAGCCCAAATGTATGGGGGGTGGTACCACACTAGTCTTTCAGAAAGAAAAAGGCTCTTATCACTAGGAGAGGTGCATGCTGGGTTAGTCCCCGTCGGTTTGGTGACACATTGGAGCTCCCCGTGAAGGCAGCCTTATTTCCCCCATGGTGGAAAGTTACAGGGTCCATTTCAGTGTTTCAGGATTCCTGCAGACAGCTCGTCAGTTGTTACACTTCGATTTAAACCCTGCCTCACAGTGACTTGGGAAAAAAAAGGTGAAAAGAGGATATGGGCAATTCGAGATCATTATTAGTCAATTATAGGCTCAGTTCAGTTTTTGTGTTCATATCTAAGAAAACATAAATTTAGACCTGTGTGGGGGTCCCACGGGTTACTCGATGGCACCTGGATGAAGACCTTCTTATTGCTTAATCCTGAAGCTTTTATGTTCACGGGTGAACCATGTAAGTGATAGCCAAATATGAGCACGTGGAAAGGCATCCGTTTTTCATATGACTGCTTGTCAGCCTGAGAATTCTATCAAAACAGTTTGAAATTCATGTATTTCTGCAGAGCAAGTTTAAGGAAAAGTGTGATTTAGTTCTCTGCTTCTTACTTGCCTGCACTTTCTTGTCCAAGTCTATCCCAAATGCCCCACCTCCTCCAAAATGTATATGTAATCAGTTGTCTACTGAGGGAGTGCTTATATTTTCCTGAATTTATGGTCAGGCCTGAGTGGAGGAGACAATGGAAATGTTTGTAATTCATAAAAGAATCAGTGCCTTTCCTACCTTGAGATGGTTAGGACAATCTCTTAATTCTTTGTTCTTTACAAAAATAAACAAATATTTCAGGGCATGGAGAAAAGAATCCCTTCTGTTTACAAGACTATATATACACCGGAGGCAGCAGACTTAGGACCAATTTGAAGTTACGTAACCAGGATCCCAGGCTCAATGCAGCCTTTTGCTCTCTGAGTTATCTTGGACAAGTCATTTAATTTTCTGACTGCTGGTTTTCTCACCTTGTTGCTTTGAGGATTAGCTGAGATTAGAAATAGCCTTTTGAAAAGGGGAGAACACTATGTAAGTATAAAATGATATTCATTCATGTTTTGATATAATTAACTAAAAATAATTAATTCGCTCTGACTTAGCTCCATGAAACATGAACTTAGAGATGGAGAAAATACTCTTCAAAGAAAAATATTTGTTTCTTTTGACCTAAGTCTGTTTGGCATGAAAATCAAATTCAGCAGTCAGCATGACATGTACAAGGAAAAGGCCAAAAGACCCTCTGGACTGTTCATTTTGTGGCACAGTTTTAGTGAATCAAAGGAATTTTTGAAATTTTATTAACTCCAGCTTAAGAGAAAGAACTGGAGGATAGCAAACTTAACTTCCCAATAAACTTATTCCCACTTGTATTATTACCGCTTTGGACCAAACTCCGTGGGGATTTGGAGATCTTTGTTCTTTGTCCATAAACTCTTCATCCTGAGAATTAACTGGTTCAGCAGCCAGCCACTTTTTGTCCGGCCACGCTGGTGGGAAGAGCAGTTTTATATCCCTAATGTGGCAGTTGCACAGGCCCACTCGAAAGAGGCAGGATCCTGCGAGAGACTCAGATGAGCTCATTGCAGCAAGAGAATAGTGGGATTTTTTTTATTTCCCTGAAGATATTTCTACCTGGATGTACCTTTGATGCTACATTCAGAGATTTGTGGATTCTATAGCTCTTAAAACTGAATCCTTTTTGGCTGAAGCAGAGACTGTGTATGGGAGAATAGTGGGGAAAGCTTGGAAAGGTATAGTGAGGCCCTAGGTTTAGACACATAAGCCAGATAGATAGCCAGGTGGGGAACCTCTGTGGAAGTTTGGGAGTTAGGGCTGCTCTTTATTATTATTACTAGAGGCCCGGTGCACAAAATTCATGCACTCTGGGGGGGGGGTTTCAGCTCGGATTACGAGAGGGTGCTATCCAGGCTGAGGGACCCCCACCAGTGCACGATTGAGGCCGGGGAGGGATGTGGGAGGTTGGCCAGCCGGGGAGGGACCTCGGGAGGGCTCCAGGGTGTGTCTGGCCCATCTCACTCAATTCTGATCAGCCGGACCCCAGCAGCAAGCTAACTTACCAGTCGGAGCATCTGCCCCCTGGTGCCAGTGCACGTCATAGTGAGCGGTTGAGCGGCCTTAACATACATTTAGCATATTACGCGTTGATTGGTTGAACTGATGACCGGACGACCAGACACTTAGCATATTAGGCTTTTATTATATAAGATTACTGATTTTTTGTTGTTGTTGTTTTTAGACACAGAGAGGAAGGTAGAGAGAGAGAGAAAAAAAAGAGAAGGAGGGAGAGAGAGAAACATCAATTTGTTGTTCCACTTATTTATGCATTCATTGGTTGATACTTGTATGGGCCCTGACTTGGGATCAAACCCACAACCTTGGTGTATCAGGACGATGCTCTAACGAGCTGAGCTACCCAGCCAGGGCAAGGATATAATCTAAGGGAGAAAGTAATGAGCAGAGATAAATTGGACTACTTATGAGCATAATCTGATCATGTGAAGAGAGGAGTTTTGAAGTGGAGGAAGTAGATTCTGCGGAAAGATCAAGGACAATGATGACTAAAAATACACCTTGGGATTTGGTACTTGGGTCATGGCCTCCCTTTGAATTCTTCAGACTGGGTAGTGCCCAGGAAAACTTGGAAGGGAACAAGGAAGAACAGAGGACAGTGTGTGGGAGCGGCAGGGTTTGTTCTCAGAGGTGCATGAGGTGAGTCAGGAGTTGAATCAGCGTGGGAAGGGATCCAGGAGAGAGACTGCCATGTAGGTGTGTTTGTAGTGAAGGTGGGGGGTGGGGGAGTGGAGAGAATGACAATAGATAATGCGAGGTTCATGAAGAGGCCAGTGAAATGGCGGTCAAAGCACAGGTAGACAGGTCGTAAGAGACAGGCACATTTTGTAAAGAGTGGGAAGAAAGCTGAGGAACTCAGAAAAGAGCCTCTCTGATGGGATGAAAAGGAACTGAGAGTGATGAGGGTGGCACAGCGGGGCAGCCTTGGGTGGAAGAGGGCGGCTGGAATGGACCACATGGTTCATATTTTTTGGCAGAACTTGGGGAACCAGGGGCAAGAGGGGTGAAAGCAGGCGGCAGGAAAAACCTAGCTCAGCCTGGGATTGACAACCTGGGAGAGAGGAAGAGTTTTAGTTAGAGAATTCTTGAAATGGCTGGCTGGTAAGTCAAAATTCCAATGAGATATTCTTTTCTGGGATCATGACTAAAAAATGATTCCACAGTTCATCTGAATAATGTCAAGCTATTTTTGGAAAAGAAAATGAGGGAGGTCTTGCACTGAGTATTGTTAAAGTCAATTAGAAAGCTACAAAGTGGCTGACAGTAGGGAGGTTGATCGTGTGAACAAAATAAGAATGCACAAATGGATCCTAATGTATGGAGAAATTTATTAATTTTATAGGCATCACTTCAAGTCAATTGAGGAAAAAAGGAGTAATTCAATGAATGGATTTTGGTTAGTGGTTTAACTATGTTTGAAAAAAAACATTCAGTGCTCGCCATCAAAATATGTTCCACATTTAAGAGTTCTGTGAAGTAGGTGTAACTATTTCTCTTTCCTTTATTTAGTAAAATCCTGTCAGAGCACAAAAGCAAAGGAAATATAATGAAAAAATGCTGATAGATTTCATTAAAAATAAGAACAAGAGCTTTTGAATGTCAAGAAAACACCATAATAGTAAACATTAAAATGGCAAAAATATGTGCAGCATCATATAACAAGCAAAGGGGGGTTAGTGTCCTTAATAAAATGTACAGATCAATAAGGAAAAAGTTCACCTGATAAAAATCCACAGGGGAATAGGTTCATTCACAAAAGAAGAAATAAAAATGGCCGACAGGCATTTGAAAAACGTTCAAGATAATTAGTAACCAAATCAATATAAAAATCAGGACAACATATTTTTTTCCTATCAAAGTAAGGAAAACTAAAAAAAAAAAAAGTGTTCAACGTTGTCCAGAGCAGAAGGAAATATCTGGTTCAATAATGACAATAAACATTCGCTTCATCTTTCTGGAATTTAAACTGATAATGTGTATTACTAATTAGGTCCTTATGTTTTGATTCATCCATTCAGTTTTGAGGAGTTTATGTATACTTAAGAAATTATGAAAAATTGTGTATAATTATGTATCTGAATAAAACATTGAAAACCATCTCTATTTTCAACCATAGAAGACCATAATGGAATATTATGGGCTACTGTGTAATCATTAAAAGTTATATCCTCAAAAATGTTGGAGATAGGAAAATAATCTCTCAACATATTACCAGGTGAACTAAGACAGAGGAGGCAGGGTGTCTGATAAGATTCCAGTGTGGTAAAAGTACGCAGAGGTGCATACATGCATAGAAGAACAAATGAAAATGTCAACAGTGACTACCTTGGGGTAGCGTCTCTGGGTGACTTTTACTTTCTTTATACTACCCATGTGTTCTAAATTTTCTATAAAATGTGTGCTGCATTTATAATACAAGACAATAAATTTTATTTTAATAAAGACCCATGCTGAGTAGGGAGGCTTATAAAGTGTGCAGTGCTCTGGGAACACAGGGAGCCTGCTGAGGGGCTTGCAAATCCAGATGAAGACAGAGGGAGAGCAGAGAAGCGGGGAAGGGACACTTTAAGGCCTGTGTCCTTGGAAAGGCAGCATCCCTGCTTGACGAAACCCGGGCCTGGGGACGTGGAGATGGATGACACTGGAATCAAGAGGGGAGAGATATCAGAAAGCTCTTTGCCATATATAAAGACGCCTTCCAAAGTAGAGGCACGCCGTGGGGTGGAGAGGAGCGTCCTGGCGTGTACAGAAGCCATTGGGGAACGTGGAGGTGGCGTAGAGGTCAACATTCTTCTGGCCACAGTGGTGGAGAGGAATGAGGGCAAATGCTGTGGACTCCTAGAGAAAAGTGGGTGGAAAGTCTTAGGGGCTGAGAGCAGAGAGTAAGAGACGAAAGGGAAGAGAGAAGCCTGGTCTCCCTTCCCCGAGTCCAGAGACCCTGGTAAGGAGGAAGAAGTGGGGGGCTTTACTGGGAGAGTGTGGATTCGTCAGCTTAGACTGACGTAAAAGTACCACACACGGGGAGGCTCACACGGCAGAAATGAATTTGCTCACACTTCCGGGGGCCGGAAAGTCCAAAATCAAGATGCTGGCCGCATTGGGTTGCAGACGGCTGCCTTCGTACTGTGTCCTCAGGTGGCCTTTCTGCACGTGTGTGTAAAGAGATCTCCTTCTTCCTCTTCTATTTGTGAGGCCTCCAATCCTATGAGATTAGGGCCCCTCCCTGATGACCTTATGTAGTAACTTCAGAGGCCTCCTAACAGCTCTGTCTTCCAATACAGTCACATGAGGCTGGGGTTTCCAGTAGGAACTGTGCTGGGACACAGTTCAGTCCACAGCAGAGAAGTTTTGGGGAAACCATATTTTAGGGCAAACTCAAGTTCAGAGTCATTGTGGACAAGATCAGAGTAATTTTTATTCCATGACACGGCAGTTGAGGGTGAAGGCAAAGAGGCAGGTCACCTTAGGATGTGGCGAGACAGAACAGAAGGTCAGAATGTCAGGAGGAAGGCCATGAGGACTGCAGGCCTTGAAAGCCCTCTAGGACACTGGCCAAGACTGAGGTAGAGAAACTGACATATAAGGATCCCGAGAGTGTTTCCCCACGGCACCTGCATGGCGGTGGGAAGGAGGCGCCAGGCAGGCATGGGGATGAATACCCGGTTGGCTAAAATAAACCACCAATTGAGTTCTTATTTTGATCATGCTTAAGGTTTGTTTGATCTAGCTGTTTTTCCTGAGAGTTCAGTTTTACATGTTTCAGCACCCCAACCAGCTTGTGTATTTTCAAGGTTTTTGTGGGTTTGTTTTTCCCCTCTCTCTCTCTTCCTTCTTCGGTGGCAGATCGGGGAGGGGAAAGGCTGGGGCACGCAGGTCGGCAGCCAGGCTCCGTCCCTGGTTTGTCAGGCTGTGCTCTTGACCCTTCCCCGGGACCTGTGATTAATACACGCTTTGTAGAGGCGGCTTGGCAAACCCTGCTCTCCACAGGACTCGATTCATAATTCACAGCGAGCAGGAGGAACGGGGGCTTTGTGGTGGCGTGTTTGCTCTTTGCCGCACAAACAGCAATGCGTTCTGACCTTCGCCGTTATCTAATCAGGAAGTAGACAGTCCTGGCGTGTCGTGGAGTCCTCCTAGGGCTCACTACAACTGTAAATTATGTTCCTGCGCCCCGGATCTGGGGCACGCCACGCTTTACATTACTATTGTGTATCTTAAAATAAACAGCATCGCAAGCTGTTTATTTTGGTGTTACTATGTATGCAATTTTAAAACAGTGGTTACTTAAACAAATGTCTCTGTTCCCACAGCACTTGAAAGCCAGTGTTTGCTCCCGTGGTTTTGGGTTTTGTCACTTCTGTTTGGTTTATATCTGAGAGCCACGCTGTGAGCAGTTGGAATGAATCTGGCAGCCCCGCGAGGGGACCTGTTGTTGGGCCCTGCCCTTCACCCCGTGTGGCTGTCTTCCCCTCTCCCCACAGTCTCCTCGCCCTCAATAGCGCCATAGGCACAGGCACAAACCTGGGGCTTGTCTTCTCCTTGAGGTGCTCAATTATTCCCACCCGTCAGCTGGAGGGTCCTTTCGTTTCAGTTGCTGGATGCTGTACGATTTGATTGAATACGTGGCATTGTGATGGTTCTGTAACAGGACACTACTCCCAGATACTCATTTAGAATTGTCGTTTGTGTACTGCAGATACACCGCCTGTGTCATTGGCACAGCTTGGGTAAGTAGAGATGAATGGGCAAAATGGATGTAAAGATATTAAAGTTTTGCCCTGGCCGGTTTGGCTCAGTGGATAGAGTGTCGGCCTGCGAACAGAAGGGTCCCAGGTTCGATTCCGGTCAAGGGCACATGCCTGGGTTGTGGGCTTGATCCCCAGTGGGGGACTTGCAGGAGGCAGCCGATCCATGATTCTCTCTCATCGTGGATGTTTCTATCTCTCTCTCCCTTTTCCTCTCTGAAATCAATAAAGATATATTTTTAAAAAAGATATTGAAGTTTTGAAACTGTGACTTTGAGTCCTTACACCTCTACTGCACACAAAGGTGAAAGAGGGGAGAAGAGCGTCTTCGTAACACATACAGGACTTGTGTGCAGGACTTTGGTTTGACTCACCGGAGGCCACTTACTAGTGCTGTTGCTTTGGACAAGTTATTTAACATCTCTAAGTCTTCATCTCTAAAATGGGGAGGGTTGTCTGAGTGGGAGGGGGACCAGATGAAATGCAGTATGTAAAATGCCTGTCTCAGTGCCTTGAACAGGTTGGTACTCAATAGTTAGCCTTTCCTTTCTCTCTCCCCCTCCCATCGTGACATGAATGGTAGCTGTGGGTGGACTGGGATAGGCCCATGGCTTGCAGCTGCAGTTAGTGTGGTGTGGGACCCTCAGTGCCTGACCTGGCCTGCTGGGTGATGTTTGATACCCTCATCACCCAGGATCTGTGTAACCATGAGAGATGGGCCATTGCACTCTGGACTTGCTTCTCCATTGCCTGGCCTGCTTGTAAGGCAAGAAGCCAAGGATAGTTTGAAATTCCGTATTATGTATGTCTTGCTCCCAGTGGTGAGTAGAGATAGTAAAAAGTTGTATTATAAGGAACTTTTGAGATAGATTTACTAGTTAGTGAATAAATAGATGAAAAGCCTGCTTGGATTCTTGGGTATTTCGAGAAATCTAAATTCCAGTGGTACATGCTCAGATTAAAAATTAGTCAACACGCATATAATTTTATTCTCATAACTCAGTTATGAAATAAGAAATAATAATAACTCTTATTAATGAAATAAGAAAATTTTGCACATATAGTTACTATTTAAGTTTTCTGAAAAAATTAACACTATAAAATTTAGATTATAAGCCTACTAGATTGAAATTGCATAATATAATAAATTTAAAATACTAATGAGATGATGTGGGTCTGATTGGTTAGAATGCCATATTTTCCCTTCCTCTAAACTTATGTACAAGGTACTATGCTCTGAAGAAGTGGATTATTTCCTGCATTATTTAGATACCAACTAGATCCAATAATTGTTTTTTGTTGCTCTCTGTGGTTCCATGAAGGTTACCATGCACAGATTCTGAGTATGTGGATTTTTGATTCTGGATATAAAGCAAATACTCAGTGATCAATAAGTGGTTGGGAGCCTGTGAAGCTTCAAGGTCTCTTATTGGCTGAGTTGACTTGGGCAAGTTCGTTAACCTTTGAACAGCCTCAGTTTCTTCCTTTGTGGAATGGGGCCAATAACAACAGCCTCTCCCTGAGTGGTCAGGATGCAGAGAGGAGATGATGCATGGGTGAAGCATGGGCCATATCCTCCGCATTAAATACTGAGGAAGGTGGGCTTATTTCCCCTGTGGGAACTGACCACAAACACATAAGAGGGGTGTGAGATGGAAATAAATGGGGAATGAAGAGAGGACATGGATTGCAACTAGGCAATCCCCATTCCCACTTTTCAAAACTAAGAGTGCACCCTACCATCCATCCTTTCTGTGGTTGGCCAACCTTATGACATATACTCTAGTGAGAGGTGTTTTTCTTTTGCAGCCTGCTGGTTACCTTCCTCATAATCAGACAGAATCCGGCAAGCTTTCTGTATAGATTTGCTCTTTGTCCCCAGTTTCAGCCACCTCCAGCTCCTGTGCCATGTTCTCTTTGATTGTCTGGTTTGATTACATTGCCATCCTTCCTCATTTCTTTCATCTCCTATATGTCACTTGCATCTGGAGTTCAAATGATTGTATTCGTTTCTATTGGTTTGCCTCATCGGAAACAGCTGAGGATTTTTAGTATGCTGAGAGTGACGGAGAATATGCTTTTTTTTTTTTTGCCCCAATAACATTAGATGGCACAGTGACAACTGTGTGTTTGTTACAAAGCAGCTAGTACAAATTAGAAATCCTTCACAGCAGATGTGTTTTGTGAAAGGATATGCTAAAAAATTAAACAGAGAATACTTTCCGGTGATAATTTTAGAAAAATATTGTGCAATGAAGCAAATTTACAATTCATTTAAAAGCAACCTTTTTCTAGAGTGTGTGCCTTCAGGATAAAATTTTGACAATCCTGCAATTTGTTTCAGTTTTTCATTGAGGGGGTGGAAAGCCATCTGCTAGTTATCTTGGGGGACACCATTACATCAATAAGATGATTCCAAAGTTGTACACATACCCTGTTTTAAATTAATGTGTAGCTGTCGTAAGTATAAGTGACTCAGTGGAAGGTACAAGTTTCTATTATGTATGTGTAACAGCAGGAATTTCTTTTTGCTTTCCATCAGACACAATCTCAGTGCACTGTACTGTCCAAAAACATTTCTGGGCCCTGGATTCCTGCAGACGTTTCTTATTTTTACCTCACTGACCCCCTTTTCAGTGGCTGGAGGGGCATTTTTTTTTTAAGTTGCTACCGTTGATACAGTTGCTATTAATCACTGTCTGCCATGTTGTGACGTAGGTTCTAATAACATCCCATCGAGTGGCTTTTGCAAGCTGGGAGCTTCCCAACAACACTGGCCTTTGATAGGCGACTCACACCAGGAAAAAGAAAATGCAGAGTTAAAAAAAAAAACACCCCAAACCCTGCAAATAGAAAAAAGAACGAAAACTGGAGAAAACAGAGTGAAATCAAAAACAGATAGCTTTCTGTGAGCCGCTCAGCTCGCCATGGGAGCAGGGAAGCTATAAATCTGAGCGGCGTTGTTTGAAAACGGAACATGAGGCGGCTAAATTTATCACTCGTTCTTTGTTGTTACAGGGAGGGCAGTAGCTGGCTGACGTGGCTAACTTTGGTTTCTGTCCCCTATTAATAGCATTTCATTTTTCTCGACAGAACATCAAAATCTGACTGTTGTTGCATCAACGGATGCTGGGGGATTGGGCCCATTGCAGGGCAAAGAAGGGAGGAAGGACGGGCATCTGTGTGTTGTGTAGCTGTGTGATTGCTCCCAACCCCTGGCTGTGGGGCTGGGGTGCTTGTCTTTCCTGGTGGAAGTTATATGTGTACTCGTGTCCTGCTGTCTACTTTGCATCCGTATGTAGACTAGGAAAAGCATAGAGGAAGTTCACTGCCGGGAGCGAATCTGGAGCCTGGGGAAGCTGCAGAATCCCCTCCTTTTGTCTGTCTGCACCGGTTCTCCAGGCACAGGGGGGAAAGGTAGGAAGCAAGCCTGCTACAGATGTGACTGGCCATGAATATTCATGAGTGCCAGGGCTCCTCCTCTCCTACAGTATCCAGGCCTTTCTGATCTCCCCCTGCACAGCTCGCAGAGGCTCCCTCTCCCTCTCCCCTGCACACCCCCACCTGGGATCTGCCCTCCCTGACCAACCCGAGGACAAGACCGCAGCTTATTTCGGTCACAGCCTGGCCTGATACAGTGATCAGTGGCCTTAGAAATGTGTGTGTGTGTGTGTGTGTGTGTGTGTGTGTGTGTGTGGTGTGAATATATTCTCCCATCAAAACAAAGGGGGGGGGGAAATGTAATTATCCACACTTTTATGAATCCAACTCTCCTTAATGTTCATTATTTAAAGCAGCAGCAATTACAAGTTCAAAGGGGTTTAGTGGGCCAGCAACCCGCATAATCACTGCCAAATTAAGGGGGACTCATTCGTCACAGGAGAGCGCACCCTGAGCAGTGAGTCATGCGGGGCCTCCGGGGCTCTGACTCACATAAAGCAGAAATCGGTGCCCTTGGGGCTGTGAGTGACTTCCTCTGGGCCGCCCGCGATGTGCGGGTTTCTGTTGGTTTAGGGAGCGGACGCAGCCTCAGAGGTGGCAGAGCAGCACATTCCACTCAGTGTTGGCAGGTTACTCACTGCATGTGGACTTGTGTTCAACAACACATTGGGCCGTGATGCAAGTGAACTTCTCACTCTTGAAAAGAAAAGAATTTGTTTCTCTAAAGTTTCTGAATCAGGCACTTTCATGGTTCAAAAGAACCAGAATGTTAGAGTCGTTGTGTTTCTCCTTATCCCAGTCCGTGGAGGTCTGTAGTGAAAATCAATGATACTGATAAAGAAGCCAAACCCTTAGTCCTGAGACCGAAGCAGGCCTAGCTCCATTCCCCATCCTGAAGGCACTGAGGCGTGACTGCCTCTGAGGCCAGGCCCTCTGAGTGACACCTGGTGACAGTGGGGCCAACCCTTGAAGGAACCTGTGCTCTGGAGCTAGGCTTTCTGTTGCCAGACTTTAGAGGGCTTCCCATTGGATAGTTTTAAAATCTGCTTGAGAGCTGTCATCAGCCAATGAAATCCCTTAGGTCTAAATGATGAAATTTTCAGAATGGAGTTCAAGTGGAAATGCACTAGGTTCAGGATAATGATGGAAGATGCCAAAACAATAGATGTCGCGTTTTTTGTTTTTGTTTTTTGGGGGGATTTTTTTTGTAGCGTTTTAACTCCCATTCTTAGAGGCACTTGGATGTTCTTTCATCCTTTAGGCAAAGCTCCATACTGAATTGTTCCTCGTTTTCCCTCTTTTGGAGAGAACTCTTTATTTGTGGCTAAATCATCCTGGTATTATGTCCTCTCCCCACATCCTCACCTACCTACCCACCCCCAACAGGATCTCTTCCTCTTTTCTCAGATACAGAGCTGTAGTCACACTTAGGATTTGAAGTGTTTGGGATTTGAAGTGTTTGGGATTTGAGAATTAGGTTGGCAATTTTTGGAGATTACCTACACTTACATTTTTTTTGGCTGGCTTTGAAGTGCAGATAAAGGTCTTGTGGTTTCGTCTCTTGTATCTGGGCCTACACTACGCATATATCAAAGCAGTGAGGTTTAAAATGTTCTTTGAAGCAGATCACAGTAGTTGAAGCGGTGGACCCCAGGCACCTCAAGCAGGTTTCCTGGTGCTCTGCTGTTGGTAACTTTCTGCCACCATCACGCAGAGACTTCAGGGGGTTCTCCTTGCATTTCAGCCTCTGGAAAATTTGTTTTCCCTGAGTTCTTTCCTGTCTTCTCCTCCCTAAACTCTTCATTAAGTGGAGATTTTGGGTACCCAAGGATTGAGTTACAGGTAGACTGTAAGGCAAGATGTTTATACTGGAAAGAGGAGTAAGTCAGGAACCTCAGTCCCAATTAGTCCAGGTAAGCAACCCATCATTAGCCAGGTCAAATGGCAGGTCACTTAACTTCGCTGAGCTTCGGTGTCCTCATCTGTGACATGGGGATGCTGCTTTTCTCCTTACACGTAAGTTGTCGTAAGGAGTGGTAGTTCTTGTTATTTTGATGACATTGCCAAAGCTCTGAACTCATCAAGCTGAGTTCCTCCTAAAATCACCTTTATTCCTCTCCTTTCTCCTGTCATCTTTGTTCCTCAGAAGCAAGATCCTCTCAGCCCCATTTCTTCAGGCCTTATTCTCACCTCCTGACTGAGCTTTGCTGGAAGGTGCCATCTGGCATTCTGAGCAGAAGGATTTTCCTGGACTCAGTGAAACCTTCCAGACCAGTGTTCTCTCTCCCACTCACACCTCTGGTGCCCTAGTGAAGAGCCATCAACTTTGTGACCCATGTCCTTGTGTCTGTCCTCCTCCACATCGCATCTCTCTTCTGCTTGTGTAATTTCATGCCTTTTAAAACCCAAACACTGCAGGTTTTTAGGGTCCTGGAAATTGTAATATACATTTACAGAAACAAAAAGGTTGGTAGGCAAAATTCATTCACTGTAATGTACCCCAAAAGTGCTAAAAAAAAATTTGGGTTGAAGGAAGATCATTCTACCTTTCATATGTCCATCTGAAAAAACGCAATCAATAGCCTACAAGTCCAAGTAAAATTTATAAATAAATTACTTAAAGGTCTTTTGACAAAGAATCTAACATAATTGAACTGGTGCATGCAGTGCCAATTTTAGTTAGCATGCGAACAAAAATAGCCACATGATAGTAACTTGTGCAGCATATTGATATACAATATATGTAGAACTGACAGCATACTGATGCACACGCATGCATACACACATACAAACAAATTGTGGTCCAAAAGTAAGTGAAGGTTTATAGAATTTTCTTAGTGAAATTCATGGGACATTTCAGTGAGCACACTTTCACCTGTGTGGCACTTTATAACTGGCCTACGAAGAGGCTGTGTGATTGGATTCGGAAGATCAGTTAGTGATGAAAATGTAAGCGTGCTTTCTTTCCAAACAAATTGTGAATCTCCCCATTCATTACTTTCTTAGCAATCTGTGGTCTCTCACACGGCCATGCCATTGGGAAAGGAATGAAGAACAGAGAGGTGTTTCAGTGATCAAATCCCCCCTTCCTTTGGTCCAGCCTCTATAAAATCTTGCTGCTATATTGAGCCAAAGTACCCATCGATGTGCCTTTTATTGGACATGCTTCATATATTGTGATGAGATTATATGCATTCGGAGAGGTTGTCAGGAAAAACTTAACATGCCACTGATGTGCAATGAAGGAAAGTTAATTGTGTAGATGCCACCAAACTGCATCAGTGAGGGGAGCCCTCTGTCAGAGTATTAATCTGCCTTGAATAAAAACTGCTAAACAGGCTTGTAACCAATAGCCTCAGGTAAAAACTGGTATTAATAAACCCCTGGCAATGAATCAAACCACAACTATCTTTATTCACATAGGGATCTGTAGACTGTAAAACCACTGGGAGAGGCTGGTCTGTGCACGTATTACTCTTTCATATTGCTCACAGAATTTTATGTCAAATGCAGTTATTGCAAATGCATGTCTCTTTTCAACTTCCATCATGTTATCAGTAACAAATACTTTCATTAATCAAGAAAGCTAATTTTTAGACTCTGTGTTTTATAAGTTTGTATTTTAATAAAGAATTTTCTCTCCCTACATGTAATGTCCGATGGATGATTTCTAGGATAATTTCTATCCTGGAAAAGTTCAAATATAACGGATTTATATCCAAGCATCTCCTGTTCATTCCAACTGCATCTGAAGTTGGGCGTTGTTAATGGTGACAAACTTGGAAATGTATGAATCTTCATGACTGAATTGTGTATGGAGATGAGAAGTAACATTTAAAAGTGATATCTCTGAATTTAATAAGTTAGTTATTGCTGTCCGTGTGGTACAACAAATTAAAATCACATACATAGATATCATTCACACATGTTGAGCTATTGATATGTGTTTTCACCTGGAGAAAGTGCTATAGACTGGATAACATTTCGGGTACATTTCAACCCCATGAATCTGTTTCCCTGTCCTGTTTTCATGAGGAGCCGGAGTCTGTTGTCACATTTCATTTGTGGAACAGGACCAAACCTAAAGCTAAACACAGAGAGGTTGGCCGAGAGAGGTATGACAGGAATGATGGTATTTGTGAACTCAGATCAAGTTTTTCCTGTGTTCCCTAAACCATTTTGGATGTGATTAATATTGTGAATTAGGTGTTTTTCTAGAGCGATGGAAGTAGAGATGAGAATGTGCGTTAGGAAGGAGCAAGAGATAAAGCCAGATGAACCATAAATCCCCCTGTTCACTCAGCAAGTTCTTTTATTCATTGTAAGCAACTGATCTAAAGAGCTAAAAAATTTGTGCACTAGCATATATGTTGTGATTTTTCCAGATTGCTAAAAAAGAAAAAAAAAGCTTTGGGGATTCACCTAAAACAGTACTTTACAGTATTTTCCAAGCCATGACAAAAACATGGATTAGAAAACACCATCTCCTTTACCCCCATTTCTAATAGGTTTTTAAGTCAGTGTTCATTTTTTCTGCTTTTACTGAGCAACTACTACATATGTGAGGAGCTAGTTTAGGTGTTTCAGTTATTTGTCCATTTAACTATATTAGAGGCCCGATGCATGAAATTCGTGCAAGGGGCTTGCCCCTGGCAGCCCTGGCTTCGTCCAGAAGGTCGTCTGGAAGGTCGTTCAGCTGTCCAGTCTAATTAGCATATTATGCTTTTATTATTATAGATGTATTCTACATCTATGCATATGTACATACACAGTAGGGTTGCATGCTTTTATATGCACTTTTATAGCCAAATCAATATTTTTCAGACCCCCTTTTTAGTGCCCAGACCCTTGGCAATAGAAGACCAAAGAAAGTGAGGAAATCTTTTGAGTTTTCCAAAGATAACTTTGGGAAGCATCAGAATGATTAAAAAGCAACTCTCTAGAATATTTTTTTCCAAATTACATGTTTTTATAATAATTGAAGCTTAGTTTCTCACTATCATAAACCCACCTCAAAGGATATATTTTAAAACACTTTCATTGTCTTAATAGACACAATCTTGTGTGTAAATGTTTCTCCAGCCAGTGTTTTCCCATTTACACAACACTTAGGTATCCTAGCAGTGCTAACATAAACATTGGCTCCAGCTTAACAGGACAAATGTTTGCACTCTGTGTTTGTTGATGAAATAAATATTTTCAACCCCAAACAAAACAAACCTGAACTCTAAATTTATTAACAAGAAGGTGAGGCCAAATTTATGTTGGGATTATGCTGGAGTTGACATTTTCATTTTAAATTAATGTTATGGTCACAGGTGTTCTACTTACCTGGGTTATCTTAAGGAACCCAATCAATAAGGAAAAGTAATAATTGAAGAGGCCAGGGATATCCTTACTGGTCTAGTGTTTTATTCTCCTTCATTTTCAGCCTGAAAATTCTTTTTTATACCTAAATGTGCGCCACACAGAATGTCATTTCTTAGGTTTGTTCCTATAATGCGTTCTTGCACTTATGTGATGCTTCACTTAAAAATACTTTAGCTCTCTCTTTTTTCCCCCAAATCAATAACTTTAATGCCTGCTCCAAATAAGCTAAAATAGTTTTGATAATTACCTAGCAAATGGCAAACTTTTGCCTTTTAGCAGTTAAAAACTTTCTGAAATATTTAAAAATCACTTTTGACAGTATATTAAAGTGAGTGGAAGTCTTTATCTAAAGATCCCACTCAACTTTTCATGTACTTAAAATATTACAGGAAAATTGAGAAGGTGACTTATTATAGAAAGAAGTAGACTTAGATGAATATTTTCTGAAAGAAAAGTGATTCTTTGTGAAAGAATTCAAATAGCATAATTCGTTTTGTGTTTTATCTTGCAGGCTTTTACTCACCTACATACTTTTACAAACCCATGTAAATGGGTCAAAGGTCATTGTAAAACTTGAGAGGGAATGTGAAACTTCCAACTGTGGGAAATAGGTAGAAATAGATTTCAAAAATATTTAGTTTATTGAATTCACATTAGGTTGATTTTATTACTAATTTATGAAACCGTAAAAAAATATAAAACCCAAGTTAATTGTTCTAGAGATATGTAAATATCTTTATATATATAAAGAGATTATGTAAATATATAGATTATGTAAATTATATACATATATAATTTCTGAGAAAAAATTGGAATGTTCTTACTTTAAGAATTCTTTCAATTGAATTGCTATATTCAGGATAGGTAATGGTAGCATAGTAAATGATTCCTTTTCTAATGTTTAATTCTTTATATTCAATTTAACATTTCAAAAGAGGTATAGTTATTGATAGCAGATGTTTCAGTTTACCCATATACTTCTTCTATGAAGAAGAGAATGTTATATTGTAAAATCACTAAGATTTGCTACGTAGTGAATAGTAGTTTTCTTTTAAAAAATGTTTTTATTAATTTTTAAAGAGAACGGGAGAGGGATAGAGAGATAGAAACATCAATGAGAGAAGCAACATCAATTGGCTGCCTCCTGCATGCTCTCA
>NW_005370250.1:1619786-1627478 GCF_000412655.1 Myotis brandtii
ACACACCTGGGGATGGAGCCCGCAACCCGGGCATAGTGCCCTGACCGGAAATGGAACCCGTGACCTCTTGGTTCCTGGTTCAGTGCTCAACAGCTGAGCCACCCCGGTCAGGCTGAACGGTAGTTCTGTCGGGTGTGCTGGCCTCTCAGCACGGTGTTCGGTGTTCGCATGCTGCTGAGACATCAAGGGCGTTACCAACAAACCAGCTGCATCTTTACTAACACAGTGGAGGTTTTTGGATGGGTTTTTAATAAATTGAAAATTTTAAGAATTAGAAGAACAGGGAATTTTCTAAATCATTGGTTTCCAAGTGTGTATTCACAAGGAGACGCTGAGAAGCTGTGTCAGGATATTTTTGCCAGCAAATAACAGAAAACCCCTTCACAAACTGGCTTAAACAATAATGGGAAGTTCCGAGGTGTGTGGTGTGGTGGACTCCAGGGGCACAGCAGGGCTCAGTGGTGGCCTCAGGAGATGCAGGGTGTCTTTGTTCCCCCTTCCTCGTGTTGGCTGCACCCTCAGACTGTGTTTCCTGGAAGGAGGAAGCTGGCTGCCAGGTCTGTGGCTGCATCACTCGGATCCCGGGCTGAGAGTGGCTCCTTGTGCGTCTGGGAGAGCCAGCTCACCGGCAGCCTCTGGCAACCCTTTCTCCATGTGGGCAAGAAGTTAATCACACTGGCCAAGAAACAGGGCCGCCCTTCGACAAACCAGCCCATTCTTAAGTTTGAAAGGACTCTCAAGAGAGGTTCCATGTCTTGCCTTCACACTCACACATTATTATTATTATTTTCATTTCAACTATAGGCAAGCAAAGAAGGCTCAGAGAGGTTACACGTAATTTTCTGGACTTACTAGTCCTCAGCTAAGAAGAGGTGGCAGAGAGTGAAACCTCAGTGCTCAATGGAAGGTAGACAGATTCGTTAGTCTTTTTGTATATACTTAGCAGTCTCCAACCTCTTTCTTGAAGAAAAATGTACATTCTAAGTATGGTACGGAAACAGTGTGAGAACCGTCTATGTCTTCACAAAGCTCCGTCAGAATGCTCTTACTGTTCTTCAGGCATTCAGCAATCCAGGGTCATTGATTTATCTTTGGAGAAGTGGGCCTCAGTTTTTCTCAGGTGTCTCCAGTGAACTGTCTCTGGTGTAAAGGGAGAGATTTGGAGGGGAAAATATCTCATTGGCACCAGCTTGAGTGATGAAGAGAGAAATTTAGCTATCAGATATCCAGGTGATGAGTAATGAAGGAAGGGGTGATTCAAGGTAAATTTGCATAAATGGAAAGTTAGCAGTATCCGTTTATAAAACCACAGATCAGGTTGTGACGGAGAAGCTATAAGGTTACACACCTGAAAGAGTGAGGTAAGCTGGCATTTCAAATTTCTCCAGATAATCAAAATTGTATCCATTTACATAAGGTGGAATTCACTTATATGGTTACAATGCCCAAATATTTTGTATCCTTGTGGAAAAAAAAAGAAAAAAAAAGAGAAAGAGAATGCCAAGCCATGGCTCAGTCTGAGACTTATTTATAGGTATCTTTATTACTGTCAAAATTTTAATGACATGATTGAGTTGTTTCATATGAATATCAACAGTGATACTGAATCGCTATCAAAAGTTGATGTTCAAAAAAATTAAATACATGGAAAAAGGTTGGTGGTCAGAATAAGAATGCAAAGAAGAAAATATGTGCTACATACGGAACAGGCAAGATTTATTTACTTAAAAACTCATATTCAGAAGTACTGAAAACAAAGGAAGGAGATTATAAGTAATTGTGTAACAATACAAATAATGCAGCACTTTACCTCCCAGAGGATCTCTAAGTGCTTCGTAGAACCCCCCATTTCGCTGAGAGATTGTCTAATAAATTCATTCACTTATATACATAGAAAGAACTTGTCAACCTTTGAAATGTCTCTCCTACAGGGATCAAGTTAGCTTTAGGAACTCATTTTCAAAAGTTGTATGGGACCAGGTAGAGGTCATATGGAGTTGGCTTGCAGAATCCAGGGAGTCGGGTAGGAAATAATGCCCGGAGGGTGGAGTACCAGCGGGAAGGACCCCCAGGTTCCTAGACCAGCTTCTGCTACAGCCCCCCCCCCCCAGGCTTCAGGCACCGGCTCCTCAGTGAACCTGCTCATCCAAGCCCTGGTTTGACTCTTGTAGTATCAGTCAAGTCTTCTGAGTCCCTGTTTTAAGTCCGACAGTTCACCATTTACTGTTTTACCCTTTCTCCTAAAAATGTCCTTTGACTTTTCAGATCAGCTTTATATTTCATTCCGAACTGAAAGCCCTCTTACCGAGGAGTGGCTGGATAATGGCAATGAGGACTTGCATTCGTGAACAGTGATTTCTTTAGCAGTGTGCTTACGTGTCACTGATGTTGAAAAGGCAAATAAAATAAACTTTTGATGTAAGGCATTTTTACGTGGTATTTATATATTCTTTTCTTGGGATTTTTGAGAACAAATAAAATCAACCCAAGACTGCAACCCAGCTTTACTCTGCCACACAATCTTTTTTTTTTCTAACCCTCCCCCAAGGATCTTTTTTCCATTGATCTTTAAACAGAGAGTAGAAGGGAGGGAGGAGGACAGGAGAGAAAGAGTTTGAGACTGGTTGCCTCCAGCAGGTGCCCCAACCAGGGCGGGGGATCGAACCTGCAACCTTTCGGTCCTCAGGCAGATGCTCTAACCACTGAGCAGGACCTGCCTCACAATCGTGAATTGATATATTCCTGCAGTAGAGGGTTTTGTTGGCTGCTGGGGCTCAAAGCCTATCGGGCACCACTTTAGTGACATGCAAGGCACTGCGCTGGGCTTTTTCTGACAGAGTCTGGGTCTTGTTCTTGAATCTCCAGGGGTATTCGCAATCCGTGGAGTCAAGAGTGCTAGTGGCAGGCCTAGAGGCAGAGGGGTGGACACGTATAAAGAGCAAGCGGCTCGACACCAGGCACGTGGGACACCTGGGACATGCCGACATGTCCGAGGGAATCAAACACGGAGGCCATTTCCAGCTCTATTATGCTATGAGTCTGTAAAGCTTCCTGACATCATAGCAGATTATTTTCATTTTCCCGTACAGTTGTCTGATACTGCCTAGAGCAACAAAGGCCCTAACCTGCTCAGTCTGCATCTTGCACTTGACTCTCACAGCCAAGGCTCATTGCTGGAATTGCGTCACAAGCACCGTGTTCAAGATGGCAGCACTTACTAGCTGAGGAGGATCAAGTTCACGTGCTCTCTGAGCAAGGAGAGCCCTCAGTTACCCTAATGCAGTGGTCGGCAAACTGCGGCTTGCGAGCCACATGCGGCGCTTTGGCCCCTTGAATGTGGCCACGAAGTTTCAATCGCACTGTACGTGCGCGCCCGCACGTGGTATTTTGTGGAAGAGCCACACTCAAGGGGCCGCAGTTTGCCGACCACTGGTCTAATGCATTGAATAAAAGGATGATTTCTCTTGAGCAGAGAAAGGGGCACTTTATATATTTGTTTTGAAAGTATTTCTCTACAGTTTCAGCTTTGGAACAGTGAGGAGAGACTGCTAGGCGTGACCAGCAATTCAAGCTACACAGCAGTTGTGGAGGCCCACAGGGCAGTTTGAGAATTGCTTGTTTACATTCTGTTATGGGGAACCACATTCTAGGAAGGAATTCAGAGGGAGAGACCCTAAAAGTCTGAACCACTTCATAGAACACACAGAGGCCTATTGATGTGAGTGGGAAATGCTGGTCGGCTACAGCAGGTGTCTTATGGAGTCCAGCATGTGATGGTGCTCGTGTCTCTGGGTGACGCGACTCTGGCCTTCATTTTACACCTGCCTTCCTTCGCTCATAAGTTTACAAGAAGAAAAATGTATATATATATATATCTACACTAATAAAAGAGAAACATGGTAATTGGCGTACGACTGCTACCCTTTTCATTGGCTAATCAGTGAGTATATGCAAATTAACTGTCAGCCAAGATGGCGGCCGGCAGCCAGGCACTGAAGCGAGCAGGGAGGCTTGCTTGCTGCGGACTCCAACGTTCCCCGCCTCACTTGCCAGCCTCTCAGTTGCAACTCTAAGCAACTATATACTATGTTGCAAATACAAAGCTAAACAAAACCCCAGAAAAGGGCTTCCATTCAGCCGGGCTCGGACCGCAACACTCTATCTATGTTTTCAGCAGCGAGGCCTCAGAGCTAAAGCTGGCCCAAAAAAAAAAAAAAAGGAAAAAAAACAAGGAGCGGTTGGAAGCTTTAGTCATTCGCCAGCCGGAAAACAGCCCTCAGCCCCTCACCCACGCTGGCCAGGCACCCCAGTGGGGACCCCCACCCTGATCCAGGACACCCTTCAGGGCAAACCAGCCAGCCCCCCCCCATGCCCCAGGCCTCTATCCTATATAGTAAAAGGGTAATATGCCTCCCAGCACCGGGATCAGTGGAGCAGCGAGTCTCCGGGCACTGGGATCAGCCTGACAGGGGCCAGCACCCAAACCCCCTGATCGCCCTGCGGCTCTGTGTGTGACAGGGGGCGGCGCCCCAACCACCCCCCCCCCATGGGCCCTGCTCTGTGCCTGATAGGGGGGAGCTCCCCAATCCCCTGACTGCCCTGCGGCTCTGTGTGTGACAGGGGGCGGCGCCCCAACCACCCCCCCCCCATGGGCCCTGCTCTGTGCCTGATAGGGGGGAGCTCCCCAATCCCCTGACTGCCCTGCGGCTCTGTGTGTGACAGGGGGCGGCGCCCCAACCACCCCCCCCCCATGGGCCCTGCTCTGTGCCTGATAGGGGGGAGCTCCCCAATCCCCTGACTGCCCTGCGGCTCTGTGTGTGACAGGGGGCGGCGCCCCAACCACCCCCCCCCCATGGGCCCTGCTCTGTGCCTGATAGGGGGGAGCTCCCCAATCCCCTGACTGCCCTGCGGCTCTGTGTGTGACAGGGGGCGGCGCCCCAACCACCCCCCCCCCATGGGCCCTGCTCTGTGCCTGATAGGGGGGAGCTCCCCAATCCCCTGACTGCCCTGCGGCTCTGTGTGTGACAGGGGGCGGCGCCCCAACCACCCCCCCCCCCCCCCGCCCCCCGAGTGCACAAATTTTTGTGCACCGGGCCTCTAGTATATATATAATTGTTAGCAATTCTAAGGCAGGAAATTTAGCATAAAGGTTTCTGTTCACTCTGAAAGAATTGCTGTTATGTATTTGAGCAAAAGTGAGTGTTCTGATGAAGGCAATGCTTTGGGCTTCCTGGGAGGTATTTTCTGGAGTTTCCCACAGAGTCGTTGGCCCAGTGAGATGAGAACACTGGAGGGAGGGTCTCTGCTGAGAGGGCAGAGTAATCAGAGGGCTTTGCTGTTCTACTTCCCAGCAGCCTGGACTGCTTGGGGCACCACCTGGGGGTGTCAAACTAAACCCTGGGGAGCTCAGGCTCTCCTCCAGCTGTGGTCAGCCATTCAAGGAAACAGCTTCCCGGAGGACAGCGAGCCCTCTAGGAGACATGGTTTCATATGATTTTCATATGGGTTAGGTACTGGGGGGAAGGCTCTGAAAAAACCAACATATTCTTAATAATAATAAAAAAAAAACCTCCCCGTTTCACTGTTTTCTCAGGAATATGTCTATTAAAAACAAAACAAAGTGAATGAAAACTTCAGTTATCACCAAAACAGCCCCTCTTCCTCTGCATCTATATGAGAACAATACTTATGACGTCTTTTATTTTTCTTGTTCAAATAAAAGTGCATGTAGGCTAAGGTAGGCCAAGAGGTGACATAGAAGCACCTCCTTCATTGACCTTAGCCAATCCCTGCCACCACCAAAACACAGGGGGATCGTTAAGAAACAAATTCTACTTGATGAGAAATTACTTTAATCAAAATTCACTTACATCAAAATGTGCCTGACTCATTACTCATTTATCCAATCCATATTTAGTGATCCTTTTTTTTTTCTCCTGTAGCGAGTATTTCAGTAACTGATAGGAGGATGCAAAGATGAATCCTAATCAGAACCTGCCCTGTAGGAGAGAGAAAATGCAAGCATATAACAAAAATTAAAAGTAGAAAGTGAAAAGTACCCAAAGAAAAGTGTGGTATGGGTAAAAGTGTCCTGAAAAGTATGGGGGTTGGAGGAAGGAAAGATTACTTCCAGCTGAAGGAATTAGTGGATGTTTTGAGGAGGCTGCTGGTGGGGGAGGAGGAGGGAGAACTTTGAAGGCAGGTGATGGCTGGGGGAGGGGAGCGGGAGCAGTAAGAACAGTGCAGGGAAAGTAAGGCCAACAGTGATTGGTTCCATGAAGGTGGAAATAAGGCTGCCCCAGCAACAGGAAACAATGTTGGGAAGGCAGGTCCATTCAGATTACAGACAACATTCTGTTAAGAATTTTAGACCTGATTTGATGGAGAATGAGTTTTTGATCAAGAAACTGTCAGGATATAGTTGTCATTCTGAACAATTCATTTGCAAGAATTGAATCAAATGGATTGGAATGCCAAAAGACTTGAGATGGAAATACTGGTTACAAGGCTTTTGTATAATCAAAATAAATGTTTCCCAAAGTATGGGGAGTGTGTGACGTGTGGTTTCTAAAGTGAATTTAAGTGGTTTTTGAGAATTTAATAATAACTTAAATATGTATTAGAAAAGTATAATTTGCACATGAAACCTCTGATTCCATATTGTTGTGAGTGAGTCTAAGGGGGAAAAAGTAGGTCTATCAAATTAAAAATATTATATAAATAGTAGAATTAATCTGATCTGCCCATATTGCCCAAATCCTAATGGTCAGGGAATGACTAAAGGTTGGGAAACCCTAATGTAAGTAAAGGTTCATGAGTTCCCACATTAGGGTAATGGAAATGGAAATGAAGAAACAAGTATGAGAAATTATCTGAGGGAGAATCTGCAGGTTTGGGCAATTTAGGTTTGGTGAGCCAGGAGAAGGGGGAGAGCATCCCAAGATACTGCTAAGGTTTTGAGCCTGATTCTATTAAAATGCCAATAACGATGAAAATACGTAAAGGAGAAGTAGGTTTATGAGAAAATGAGGTTCAGTATATGAGCATAAAGAATTTTAGAGACTTTCTTTAGCCATTTGCAATGCAGAACTGAGGAGCTGGGATAGGAAAAGACATAGAATCAGCCTCAGAGGTAACAGCTAAAGTTGTGAGATTGTGACCAAGGAATATAGAGAAGAAAAGAGGTCCAAGGAGAGATCCCCGTGGAAGTGTGCATTTAGAAGTGACAGGAGTTAGAGAGGCTCAAGAAGATACCAGAGAACTAAGAGGAGAAGTGAGGAAATACAGCATCTTGAAAAATCATCCCAAGCCCCAGCCCCTAGTGTTGCCCTGTGGTTGGCGTAAGATAGTTGCTAAATAAATACGAATGAAAAAGAAATGCACAATCCACAGAGAGGAGATCTACAGAGAGGTTGAGGGGCAAAAGGGAGAAAATAGCTTTGAATTTGGTCATGAGGAAGTCATTGGTGACCTTTGGGTCTGTAGAGTCTCAGTGGAATGACAAGGGCAGGAGCCAGATTGCAGGAAGGAGGGACAGAGTGGGGGGTCCGGAAGTGCACTCTTCTTTCAAGATTGTGAAAGTAGGATGCTAGTTAAAGGGGTAACAAACAGGGGTGAGAAAGGATTTTTTTTAAAAAAAGAAGGTATGGTCAAGCACATTTGTAAGCAAAAAAAAAATAATCTGGTAGAAGT
>NW_005370250.1:1628018-1674009 GCF_000412655.1 Myotis brandtii
CTTGAAGAACATGGAAAGGTTGGCAGTTCTCAGTGCAAGGAATGTGGAGGGAACCATTAGGGATGAGTTCAAAGACAGCTTCTTCAACAGCTCTTAGCGGATGAAAGCTGAAGGGTAGGTAAGTTTTCTACACAGAAGTTCAGATTGGCAAGTTTGTGCTTGGTGGTAAAGAGCCTTCTGTACTAACTGAGATCTAAAGACCTTATTTTCTATTTAATTTAGGTCAAATACCATTAAGCAGGTAGCAGAGGAGGTCTCCCTGAGCTTTTGTTTCTCCAAATACCCCAGGTGGTCATGTGCAAGGCCTTTCTGCCCTGTAAGTGGGTCCTGTTAATCTATTTCAACCACTTCCGACACTGAGGCATGAAGACAGTGGCTGTGACCATCAGCAGACTGCCTTGGGTACCACACAAAATTTACCGCCCCCCCCTCCCCAACTTAAGGCTCTTCCTCTGCTGGAATACAGAACACTTATAAACAAAAGTCAAGGGCTCACCTTGTTTCCATGTGGGAGCTGGCAGAGTGTGGGGGTGAGGAGGGAAGCTGTTTTTGGAGTCAGACAGTCCTGGGTCTAATGACGGACTCACCAGCTGTGTGACACAGTCTCTCTCAGCTTTATTTTGTCATATGTAAAAAAAAAAGATTTATTAAATTTAAACAAGCGTTTTAAAAATGACATTCACAGTAGGGTTACTATGGGGACTAATTTTTTTTAAAGGTGCTCAATATAGTGCCAAGCACATAGGATTTGTTCAATAGATGAAAGCTAAGGTATTTTTATTGATCAAATTATTTATCAGATTCCACTTTGGTGGGTTTTCACGGATTATCTTCTGAGTGCACTCTGCATGCATTTGACTTGGGAAAAGAGTTTTGTTGTAAGTTCATGGCTAGAAGAAAAGGGGAAATAGGTGTCACATGGCTGGATGAATGAAGACCTTGGCCCTCTTAAGTTCGAAAACTCCCACAAGTTAAAGTTCCCTATCATAGGCTGGCAACCTACAATTCTCAGAACAGCAGCATCCTTACTCAGTGATACTGTTCTTTGTGCCCTTTGCTTTGCTCATTTTGCTGGGTTCAGTACTAACCTCCTTCCCCCGGGCAGGCAAACTAAGTGTCACTGTGACATTTTCCCTCCATTAGCAGAGAAAAGCCATTGATCATGAAGAGTCAGCATGGCTTTGCTACGAGTGAATTAAACCAGACCTATCCTGGCCTCTGGCAGATTTGTCGTGGTGCCCATGTCTGCTGGTCAACTCTGTATGCCCAGTGCCTGACACACATCCTGGCACATACTAGACACTCTGTGTATTAAATAGATGAATCAATGAGGTCCTTGTGAGCATGATGACAAGTCATGGGCTGGTGAGAGTTCCGTCCGATGGCTTTGTTAAGGAAAGTCAGTACCGGGAGATTTCTGGCACCCAAGCTCCACTGGCTTTGTCTTCAGCCCAGTTATGTGCAATTATTCTTAAAATAATGAATTGATTGAGGACATTGATGACTCTAATTTGTGCTGGATGAAGAGAGAGCCAATATGTTAAATGGCAGAGGCTAAATCCAAAGAAATCTTAAGAAATAGTACAGCAAGTGGTAAGAACAATCCGTGCACAATTAGATTACTTAGATTTGAGTCTTGGTTTTACCGCATGCTAGGGGTGTGACCTTCAGCAGTTCACTCCACCTTTCAGCCTTAGTTTATCAGCAATTTTAGGAAGGGAATCCCTACCTCCCAGGGCTCTTACATGGATACAGCCTGTGGTGCAGTGTGGAAACCCTCAGAGCAGTGCACTTCACACAGAGTAAGAACTACCGGGCTAGTTGCCTAGCACCAACAGAGTTTTGGATCGATTGAAACAATGAGCCAACTCTACCAAGAGGAAATTGTAAAGAAGATAAATGTAAAGAATGCTTAAGTGCCAAAATTCAATTCCATAAATATAAGACAGGAGTTATATGACAGAAGGAGAGATTTTAGCTAACAGTAAGCACAATATGTTTAGGCTAAAAAGGAAAAAAAAGCGCCTTACATTAATACAACAAAATATCCAGAATGATGGAAGTCATAGAGTGTGTAATCCACCCTGGTTTTGGGAACTATGATATAGATACGGACTCCACCGTTTACAGGAGACATTGAAAAGTTGTCAAATGTCAAAACCCATCCTGATGAAATTGGCCAATGCCTCCAAGGCCTGTGGTAGGAGGAATGGCCTGGAGAACAGGGGATGTTTGAATTGGAAGAGAGAACATTTAGGGGGACAGTACAGCTGCCTGTAAGTGCTGGAAGGATGGTGATGTGGAAGAAGGTAACTAGGTTTGCTCTGTGATCTGACCGAGGACAGGATAGGATCAGTGAAGGTACACTGGGGGCTGCAGATTTCAGCTCTACATCAGGCACCAGTCGCCTGAATGTGAAATGGTAGGGTTCACCTGTGTTGGCAAGGAATCAGTGGCTGAGACACGGGGCTTCTCAGTGACACCTGGATTTCCTGACTCGAAGCGAATCTATAGCAGCAGGTGATCTACGCCTCAGACAAGGTGGGCCGTACTTCAGTGGGCAGGCAGACAATAAAAATTACCTTAGAAGGGTGAAGAGCTTTAGAGCCCAGTGTGTCTTTGTTTTATAATGTTTTAAAAGAACCATGAGCAGAATTTCATTCCTAGCCTTAATCAGATTCTCTGATTAAGAATTCTTCAAGCGCTCCACAAAGTAAGCAGTCTTTGCTCTCACATCTGGTGATTTTTGTAAAGAGAGCAACATGCTCAAGGCATAGCTCAAAATAGAACCTAAATTCTAAATCCCTGGGCTATCTCTCTCCACGATGCTTCTTATCCTGAACTCTCCAGAGGCTGTTTGAATTCACCCTTCCACCCCTGGAGGGCTTCTCTTTCCCGTGATCAACAACTCCTTTGACTGTCCAGTTTTGGGAAGGTGAGAGGACTTGACAAGTAAAACCTCGGAGAGTAAACAGTGAGGGGAGGCCGGCCTGCAAAGGTGTAATAGGTAGGGTTACTCCCATATGTGGGTTGAGAAATGGTGACCCTTATTTTTAGCCAGGAAGACAGTGGGATGCAATCGTGCAGCTTAGAGGCCTTGGTCGCTAATCACAAGACCCGTTAGCCCTCAGCTCCCAAGCCAACGTGAAACCAGATCACCTGCAGAGCTTCTATTCCCTTCCATCTACCCCATGCCTCCTATTGACCTATTCCATCTGGTGGCACACTTGACCTGTAGTAAGAACTGAACACAGAGTCTGCCTTCTTGGAGGAAATGTTGGTAAGGTTTTGCAGCTCCTCTTACATTCCCTGACTTCACCTCAAAGAAGCACAGTTAGACTGAGAATCCACTATTGCTAAATAGTATGCAATAGCAAAAGCTCAAGCAGTATTTACATTCAAATCTAAGAACTCATTTACATTATTAATTATCCAAACTTTGGCTTTTTAAATAAAGGGGGGAGGGAAATAGTTCAGTCAGTGGTAGTTCTGCAAATCGTCACCAAGAGCCATTGGTTCCCCGAGGCCGATGACTGCTCTGCATTCTTCCAGGGTAGGCACCCAAAGCTGTTGAAAAGAACTGAGACGCTTGTCAACAGAATGGGAAGCTGGCCTTCATCAAAACAATTTTAGTCTGCGAGACTAATGACCTTTCCTTGCTGTTTGTTTTAGTTTAGAACTAAATGAAAAAATTTGTTTTAGATAACAGTAGCTTGGTCTTTCTTTCCCCCGTATTTTATTGGGAAAAGCCAAGTAGCACAATTGTTAACCAGTATTTTAAAAATATATATGTAACAGACTAGAGGAAGTGGTTAACTCACCCAGAAATTGAACTTCAGAATGGACAACAAAAATAATAATAAAAAGCATCATGTCTAAGGAGAAAAATCCCCATTGTTTGCTTACATTACCTCAATGGCAATAGTCCCAGTAATAAAATGCAACATTTATAAGTGCTGCTTGCCTCCAGCTCTCTCTCTCTCTCTCTCTCTCTCTTTTTTTTTCTTCTTGTAACAGCTGTAAACTGAGCCCCTGATGCCTAGTCCCTGGGGCAGGCTAGGATCCCCCTTGTTTCCTGTTCAGCCTCGCTGAAGGAAAAATAGCCTAATGCAAGAAAATAACCTAATGGTTTTGCAATTCAGGTAAAAGGTTCAGGGGAGTTCAAAGATCAATTAATTTTTAAATCTTGATCACTAAATTTCCTTTCTGAAGAGCAAGTAAATTCCTGGCCTGGAAGACATACAAATCTGCAAATCAAAACGTAAATATACACAAGTGGGGTCCAATCAGGAGCATAAAAACCCTGCTGGAGAAAGTAAAAGTTAGGTGGTTTTCATTTATCGCAAGCATTTTAGTCGTCCATTTGAAGTGGCATATAATTTTTTAAAATATGCACGGATATGGGCTTCTTTGGTTAAGTGTCCCTGGGTGGGAATGTATGGGAATATTTAAAGTGTTTAAGTAGAAATATCAAATAGGCTTTACATAAACCACCAGATAATTTACAGACATTTGCAGCGCTGACCACTTCCCTGCGGCTCCATATCAGGGTGGAGAGCAGGGACGTGCGTTGCATAACGTCATGAAGCAGTGAAATTTCTGTAAGTCGTGATCTGCTGGCATGTAATAACTCGATCTGCTTCATGCAGACAAAATATATTAAAAGTATGGACGAGTGAAGTTTGTGCCCCAGGGAAAAGGCGAGATAATGCATTGAAATTGTTCAGAGGTAGTTAGATGCCTAATGGTCTAATATGTGAGCTATGTGAGGTCTGGGGTCTGGTTCTCATAAATTCTGGCTAGACTGATCCTGTAATTTCAAGCAAAGGATAAAAGCGTTAGCCAGAATCATCAGTGCTCAAGGTCCATGATGCTGGATATTATTCATGTAAAGATTTTAAAAAGAAAAAACACTTTAAAAGGGGTGCTGTGGAGTATAATTCATGGTTCTGTGTGTTTGTGTTTGAAAATGTATGCATACCTACATGCACGCTCTAAGCCATTTAATGAAATACATTAACTTGGAATTTATGGAAACCTTCCCCATCTTTCCCGTGATGGGGTAGGATTCTGATATAATATAATAATGTGCTGCATGAACAACCATGTAGGATCTAATTATTTCAACTTCAAACTGACATATCGGTGTTTAAATTGGAGTAAAAAAACATGTTTGTAATAAAAATTTACCATTACGAATGGAATAATTTAAAACCAATTTGGACGGATTGAGGAGTGATTAGAGGAAAAAGTTCCCAAGACATTTGGTAGCCTTATAAATGATTTCACAAAATATGCTAAGACTATTCTACCAATTATGTTAGCTGAATACGGAATCCTCAGATTTGAAAAGAAAATAAGAACTAGGCTTTTGAAATTAGGAAGATGGTGGATATGAAAACCCTTGATAATTTCCTCCTTCATATAATTTATTTCATCACAGGGGTAGAAGTTTGGAAGTTCTCATTTGCAGTTTCTTTCTTCTTCTTCTTCTTCTTCTTTTTTTTGGTTAAAGCCAGTTCACTTGTGTTTGAGTCTACAGTATATTTATACAGTCTTTCCTGCCAGAATCGTTGACAGTATTTCTAAATGGTTTCCCTCATTGCCTAGGTTATACCAAGTGCCACTCTCCTGAAGTTCTCAAAACTATACCACCCACACACACATCATGAATAGAGAATCACATGCTTTTTTCCTTTTCTAAAACAAAGTGTTCAATCTAAAATTACTTTGGCTTTAATGTGACCTTGAAAATCATCTCAGCTTCATACCTGGTGTAAGCTTCTACGTTTGATCCTGGTAACAAGGCCATCGTTCTTAATTTTTGCTCATAAAAATGTCTGCATTACATATATGTAAATATCATCTCTCTATTAGTACCATACTTTAAAGCATTCCAACATTCTATCAGAATCTCAGTAGAAAACACCCTTTGGGCTAAAACACTATTCATCTAGTTTTCTGAGTATACCTGAAGACATCTGTAGATTTAGTTACATTTGATTACTTGTGTTTGACGTTTCAAATTGTTGAAAATGCTTACCTCCAGATTATTCTCCTTGGAAGTATAGCACAAATTTACAGCCATTATCTTTTAATATTTAAAATATACAAATACTTTCTGTTAGAGATCTGTTAGATCAGAGGTGATATTTGTTATTTGTGAATGAGGAAATCAGTCTCAAATATTTAGATAATCTTTAAAATAGTCTTTTAAATCATCAGTTTACAAAATTTGCATCTCTGCTTATTTTTACTCTTTAAAAAAAAAATAACCACATGCTTCCATTTAACTTATTTTTCACCTTGAGGAAATATATTAAGAGTTGCATCTACCAGTCATACTATAAGGACAATTGTAAGGAATCACATTACTATTTATCCTAATATTTGATTTCCCATTGAACTTTGGACAAATGGGTTGATACTTTTATTTCAATGGAAATTTATGAATTATTTTAGTACTGGAATTCTAGGAGTTTCTTTATGCTTCATTTTAATAATTATAAAATTGGAAAAGATTCAAGAATTGAACTCTTTCATGGGTTTCTTCCCATATTATTTGGGAGAAAATCTGAGTAACAACAAAGCTAGTTCTGATTTTGAATAATTTTTATTAGTGTGTCTATTTTTTCAAAACCACACCTACCCCTTTGCCAGTGACATTTTGCTGCTGGTTTATGCATACAAGATGATTGTATGATAATCCTCAGCTACAGATAATTTGAAAGAATTAGTGGTAGAGTCAGGTTGGTTAACTTTTCATTATACCTTCTACCCATTAGGGAGACTCATAGTTTTAGCAGGAAGGGTAAGTACTAGAAATTTGAAATTAGTTTACATTTTCTATCCAAAGTTAGGTAATATGATTACCTTTTGATTATTCCAATTCTAAACATCTCAAGGCAAGATTCAAAATTCGTGCTAGAAAACCTGAGTCGATTCCTCTCACCATCCCCCATCTCTCCCCCTTGTCCTCATTCTCCAAATCTTTTCCAGATTGTTTGCAAAATGAAATTATCTAATTTCACGAGTATTTGTTCTGAGAAAGCACCACACTCTGGCAGAGAGAAGACTCATTTTCAAGGTCTGATGTCTTAAGACAAGACCTTTTTGTCCATGAAATACCACCTAGGATTTGATGAAAATGCTGATAGAACCATCTGGGCCAAATATGCCCAAATGTATTGATGAACCAGCACATACTGATAATACCATTTATGGTAAATAACAAATGTCAACAAGGCAAGTTTTCAAAGTATTTTTGCTCCACATCTCTGAGAAACACATAAAATATTGTGAACATATATTTTTAAAATTAAGTTGGTTTGCAGTCTTTTAGAAAACACTATATGCTTACAATTAAATTACTTGACTTTGTTATTTCTGCCCAAAATTTATATCGCTAAACCAAAGTGGAGCAAAAATTTATTCAGGACATTTTAATAACCATTAAGGCACTGTTTCAAAATGTACATCTGCTTGCTTAATTACAATATTTCTGAATTTGTAACTCTTGCCACTATTAAATTTAGTTTTTAAAAAGACTTCAGACTAGGAACCAATGCTGAATTATTAATTTGAACATTATGAACTTTTCAAGTTCTGAGTATAGAGGAAGAAATAATGAGCTAATTTGACTAATTAATCTAGTTGATTACAGTGTATTTATACATGCAGAGTTAATCTGGCAGACCCAAAAGTTTAAGGAGTCTCTAGTAAAACTATAAATGAAGCAAAGTAGTAATTCAGTGACTAAACAAGTTGTTAGATTGAAAATGGATGTTTTAATATATACTTCTAATCATCTTCTAAAGTGTATAGCTTGCTAACCATAAGCTTTTGAGCTTGGTACTTGAGTTGTATTTCTAACTCCCACAAAGGGCCTAGTTATTACATTGCAAAAGCATTCCCAGACTGAAGGATATTACATTTATTCTTCTCAGGCTTTCTCACTGTGCCGTCAGCCTGTTTATTTAGTGCATACGATGAAGGTGCAGATGAAGGTGCATGAGAGAAATAAGCTCTCTTGTTGTGTAAATGTCCCACCTACCATAATGTAGATGATTGCAGAGTTGGTGAAAATAGAATCTCCTTTTGCTTTGGGATAAAAACCACACTTACTGGTAATAGGTCTAATTTCAGGTCTAGTCACTGAGTCTATCCCATGATAAAAGAAAGACGTGGAATGTGCCCAGACAGAACTTCTAAAGGTGTGTGTTAAATCAAAGAGTGTTCCTTAGAATTTGTATAAAGAGAGAAAAATCTCATTGATTCCATGGAAGAATGAAGGGAAACTATCACTCTATGGAGTGCTTGATGTGAGGGAATACTATAGCATTTTGCTTTAGTCTGGTACTTAGTAGACAAGTCCCCTGAGTAGGAAGCATGGCTAATTCTGTTCTTTTAAAGTGTCTAATGTGGTGTTGACACACTCAAATGTTAAATAATATATTGTAACATGAAGGAAAAGCTCAGAGCTTTCATGAGGTAAGGCTAAAACATAGTTATACATGCCCTTGATTTAAGGAAATTATAGAGGCAAAGAACTCACATTCATTTATTCATTCCCAGAAAAATCCTTACAATCTTGTGTTTAGCACATACTGAATTTACATTTTGTAGATTTTTCAGGGCTTCAAATTCTTCATCAAGAAAAAAAATTACCTAATAGCTCTGACTATTGGGATTTTCCCCCTGAAAAGCATACCTCCTTCTCCACCACTCATACTTAAGAGTATTGTATTGAAACATTATCTTGGTTTCCCTTAAAAATCTACAATATACTTAAAAACATCAAATTATATACTTTAAATGAGTGCATTGTATCATATATGAATTGTAACTCAAAGCTGTAAAAAAACCACTAATCTGTCATATAAAAAAATTAGCAGATGTGCCAAAAAAGATACTTTGAAAGTGACTTAGGTGAACAAGAAATCATATTTACAGTTCAGGCACTAAAAATTGCCAATTTATTTTGACATTAACAAATTTACAATTTCTACACTGGCTGTCTTGGCCGATTTGATATAGGACAAAATTAATTTTTCCTTACAGATTTCACAAAATGTGAATGCATATTTCTTGATTTAACCAACTGAGTTCCTTTGGAAGTGTGTACAAAAAACCCACTTAAAGATAAGGATACAGCCCAGCTGGTATGGCTCAGTGGTTGAACATTGACCTATGAACTATAGAGGATGTGGTTCAATTCCTGGTCAGGGCACAGGCCCAGAATGTGGGCTCGATCCCCAGTGTGGGGGCGTGCAGGAAGCAGCCAATCAATGATTCTCATCATTGATGTTTCTATCTCTCTCCCTCTCCCTTCCTCTCTCTGAAATCAATAAAAACATATTTTTAAAAAAAGAGAAGTTCTCAAGGAAGAGTTTTGGTGGCTTAAGAAAAGTAAAGAAATCTTGGGCAGAGAATATGTCTGAGGGAATTGCCATCAGGGCTGACCCTGGATGGCTGGAAGGCTACAAGAGCATCCAAGGGAGTAGAAACTGAAAGAAAAAGCCCTGAAGGCAAATATTGCTCCCTTTTCATTCTGAACTGAACCTAGGCCAGACCTAACTCTATTATATTTTCACAGGTACATACTACAATGACCATAGTATAGATGGTAGAGTTGAGTCACCTGCACAATGAAAGGGCAGGTGAGTAGTGGCAGTGCTGGCAAAAATCATAGTGGACTGAAAATGAATTAGAAAACCATGACCTCTAGTTTGGTGACGTCCCCAGTTGGCTCCAACTTGTCACTTGATCTTTCTGGTACTCATTTTCCTCACCTATTAATATAAAGTGAACTACGGACTTGCTTAACTCTTAATAGAATGATTCTCTGTGTTTAAACATATTTGTTATGGTTAATGAGTGAATAAAAAGAAGAAATAGCAGACATTGAAGGTAAAAAGAAATACGGTTTTAGTGGTGGTGTTTTGAAGTTGGATGGCGAAATAATTAAAGATGTCTGCATGGGAGCTGGCTGCCTTTACATTAACTGGGAGGATGAAAGGTCCACAAAATGGGGCCCTGTTGGTTTTTCTGTTGGTCTTTCTTACTTTCTCTTAAAACAAGGTTTTTCTTGTATTATTTCAGTATCTTCTTCCATTAAGAAGGAATAGAATTACCAGAAATACATACTTTAATATTATATTATGGAAGATGATGAATTAGCCCTCTTAAAATGCTATGTAAATTCTTAGATGAATACAAAATTATTGTTTTGGGGGTCCTGCCAAATTTTGAACATCTCATTGAAGAGACAGAAAAGAATTGCCTTCATTTGGGGAAATGGTGGTTGTTTTAGATATTGCCATAGTGAATGGTTATTTATTGTAAGTTTCTACTTTAATAAATCATTTCTGCCTTTCCACAAATTCATTACCTAATGACTTCAGCAGCATGCCTTGGGGTATTCAATCCTGGGCAAAGACGAGCTATTTTCCTCAGATTTTGTTCCTGTTAGAACAAAAAGGGTCATAGCAGTTGTCTAGAAAGGACACTTGTTAGAAATGACAATATTTTTTGCTATTTCTGAAAGGTTTCCCTAGCCAAATGACAGGTGTCAGCTAACACCCATTGTGAGTGAATTTACATTTATCATTTATTTGGGGATGGATGAACAAAGGAAATATATGTTGCTTTGAGTTTCCCCCAAAATAAAGTTCCCTCCCTCCAAAAAAGAATCTAATGTGACCCAGTTGGATACCAATAAGTGTCTGGCATCTTTAAGAATCTAAAATGGTATTCTAATGATATGAGTGAACATTTCTAAAACAATATTACATCCACCAAAAAGCATAAAACAGCTGAGCCAAAATTTTACATAAATCTGATGTTCAGTGCAAAAAGTATTCTCAACAGAGCAACTGAATGTTTTGTATCCTTTGATCTAACCCCCATGGTGATTTTGGTGAGTGAATCAGTATTTGAAAAAAGTTGGACATAACTGAGATTCATTTCAGATCAGACAAAGATGATCCCTATGAACAGAAAGGGAGAGGAGGGACTCAGTCCCTCAGGTGGCATGCCTTTTCTTTGCCACCAAAGTTTACCATGTTCATAAGTGGCCCATGACAGAGTTAGTCTTGTTTTTAGTGAGTGTAGTTAGCACTTTTTTTTTAAAGAGCCACACCTTGGTTGTGACTTCCCTTCAGAAAGTTCACAACCAATGTCCCCCACCCCAAGAAGGGCTTGCTCCAGGTAGGATTAATGATCTGGCAGTACAGTGATGTAGACGAGCACTATAGAAAGTTTTCATCTAACTCTTTTAGGATACACACTTCACCGGCACCTAGCAGAGCTCTTGAACTACTGAGCGAGCTCCCTGCTCTGTGTACAGTCACACACATTTTGTGAAAGCACCCTGTGTAGGAACCAAGGTCCACTCAAGAGAAAACAGGAAACACACCAGTTATCTAACAGAGAATACAATAGGGATTTGGTTAAACAGGTGTTAAATTTGTGAAAAAGCAAAGCAAAACACAACAGAAACACTGAGGTAAACCTTTCGAAAGCTACTACCATCTCTTGGGCTGGGTTGGGGGAATGGAGAGGCTAGGCCAGCAGATCCTAGAAGGTCAGAGGAGGAAGCCTGTGGAGTCGGGACTCGGCCATCTGAGGAAGGCACCGCCCAGCCAGTGCTGGCATTGTGCCTCAGGAGCTGGGTCTCACCTCTCCAGGAGGAACACCCAGACTAGTCCTGGCACCTGTACGTGGGCTCAGGAAGTTGATTGTGGGCGTGCTGAAGAAACCTGGGAACTTGAACCAAAAGTAGCCACCAGACTGCCATGCTCTTGCAAGGGCAACAGATACAAGAGCATAGGGAGGAGCAAGTTTTTTCCCTGCCCCTGCCTCCTGGCCTCCCGGCCTCCCGCAGTGCTCCCTGAGAGCAGTGTCTACCAAGGGAGTCTGGGGACAAAGGGGAAATGCAGTTAGGACTGTCCTAGCTCAGCATCCCATAGCGGAGGAGTGGAGAGAGTCTGGAGCTGAGAGACGTGGCTTAATAAAGCCTACCCTGGAAGCTACCTACGGCAGAATACAGAAGGCAGGATTGTGTTTAACTGGGGAGAGGTGTGAAACCTGAGAATACAACATTTTGCTAATGAGCAGTAAGACTTGACCATCTCCACAATAAAATGTTGTGAAAATCCAGGGCGATAGAGATCATGTCCAAATGGATGTCACTAGCAGTTCCCAATGATTCCTCCCAATTTCTCTCCCAATACCCACGAAAACACAATAAATAATTAAAATTATGATAGCATCGGAAACTAAGACTGAGAGAATCTGGGAAGAATAGACTGTATTTATAAGGCATATGGAGCTTCAACTCATAGCATACTCCCCCCCCCTCCCCCTTGACTGCATAAAAGAATTAGTGTGGCGAGAGGTAAGAACATGCGTCGCAGCTCTGTCACCATCTGTCCGCTGACCCGGTGAGCCAGGAATTGTGCCAACCAGAAATCTGAGCAGACACCCCTGGCCAGCCCTTGGGAGCTGCTCTGAGACAGTATCATTTCCCCTACAATTTAGCTTCCACTTTTCTACAAAACAGAGATATTGAAATTCTCAGAAAGTAAATGCACAGAAAGTTGGGGGATGTGAGCCGTGGAGCAGGGCGTTCTGGTAGGTCTGGTCCTCCTGAGGAGGCCAGGACAGGGTGGAAGGGGGACATCCATGGAAAAATACAGTAGCTTTTCAGGCTGTGAATTTCAGTCTCCCAAGTGCTATAGCCACTCAGAATAAAGCATATTACACATCTGAAAATGCTTGAATTCAAGATCCAGGAGAAATAATCAATATATATGATAAGGAAACAAGGCCCCTGTGAAAAAGCAGAAGTGTGGAATGAAAGGAAAGTGATGAGATGAAGAACAGAAGAAGATAAAAACAACTGGGAAAAGATGAAAGGACGTTAAAAGGAAGCTGAAAGCACAAGAGCAAAATGAAAACACATGGAGTAGAGTCAAGAACGGCATTGATCCTGTAGAAAATCATAGTATGATGGAAGAGGGCAAACTGGAACCATCCCCTATGACGAAGCAGAGGACAAAAGATGAAAATTGTCAGACAAAGTGATGGTAGAACAGAGAACGCAGGACCAACATGTGGGCAATTTAAAGAAAACTAAATATAAATAAAAGTGGCAATCAGGAATATAACAGGGAAAAATCATAACTTTTCTGAATTGAAGAAAGGACTACATATGCAGGTTGAAAGAACTCACTGACTCACAATCAAATACTGAGTTACTAAGATGTAGGGGGAAAATACAAGTGGGAAAATCAATTATACCTACTAACCAAAGGAATGAATAGATGATAGATGATAGACAGACAGATAGATGATAGATAAATCTCAAATTGCTCTTAAACCTCCTGCCAAAAATACCAAAAGAAAATGGAACAACTACAGAATTTAAGGAGAAAATACTGTGACTCAAGTGTATTATGCAAACCAAGCTCTTGACCATTTTCAGGTATATAGGTGATGAAAGCTAAGAAGTGTTTATAAATATATTTCACCTAACTGATAGAGAAAGCCAATTTAAGAACTTAGGAATGGAAGATTCATGGTCTAAAATTAGATGGAGTTTTGAAAGGAGTTAAAAGTGCCCAGATAATTGTTAAAAAATATGGTATAAAATTAAATACAAAGAAAAAATATGAAAAGCAGATTCTTATTTAAGAGATAAAGCAAATGTGTTTCTGATTTAAAAACGAAAATAGCCCTCGCCAGTTTGGCTCAGTGGATAGAGCGTCGACTTGCAGACTGAAGGGATCCTAGGTTCGATTCCAGTCAAGGGCACGTACCTCAGTTGCAGGCTCAATGGGTAGCCCTGGTTGGGGTGCCTATGAGTGGCAACCAATCGATGTGTCTCTCTCACATCGATGTTTCTCTCTCTCTCTCTGTCTCTACCCCACTTCCATTGTCTCTAAAAATTAATGGAAAACATTGGGTGAGGATTAACAAAAAAACGAAAACAAAATAATACTGACAAATAATAAGAAGTAGAGGCTATATTATGAAGGGTCAAGCTCTTTGTTTCATATATAATAAATATGGGAGATATAATTCACTTAGTTGTTTAGTTTAAAAAAATAAATATGGGCTAAGAAATGATACTGAAAATATAATTAAAATATAACCTTAGCAACATTAAAATGATATTTCTTTTCCAAAATGCCAGAGCAAAATCTAATTTATGTTTTACCAGAAAGGAGGAGAAAAAAATTAAGTAATTTGCAAATGGTATATATAGTTGCCTATGTGAAAGAAAAATTACTCAAAACAATGTGAGTTCATTAGGTTACAAAATTAGTATACAGATATCAATAGCTTTTTATTTACCAGCAATAAGGGAATGTAAGGAAAAATAATCACAACAAAAATATGTCAATAACTTTAAAATATATTGTTTTATTTCTACTTGAAAAAAATGACAAATAGAATTGAGGGTCATAAAAGAATTCCTGATTGAATGGAGAGATATATGATACAGATACAATTTTCTCCAATCTACACATCAAAATCTTAAAAGAAGTTTTTGAGAAGCCTGACAAAAATTATTCTGTCTTATTTTGAAGAGTAAATATAGCCTAGGATTTTTTAAGACCAGTAAAAGTCGGGTATTGCCCTACTTTAAATAATCCACATTATAAAGCTGTGGTAATTAAATCGGCTTTGAACTGGCACAGACATGAGCGTGCCTGTCGGTAGGACAGCGAGAAAGCATAGAGCCATAGCAAAGTTTACAGAAGAATTCTTTTAAAATAAAGATGGCATCTCAAGTGGGAGAAGACAGAATATAGAATAAATTATGCCATTTGATTCCTCATGAACTTAAAATTTCAATGTAAGAAATAAACAACAAAATTGGTGGAACATAAATAGATAGTTATGTAATTTTAAGTTCAAGAAGCCTTTCTGTGCATGATCTCAGGGGCTCATGATACATATTCTTTAAAACACTGTTAGATATCACTATTAAAATCGTAAGCTTTTTTGTATGGCAAGAGATGCCACAAAGTTAAAAGACAAATGACAAAACAAGTGAAAATGACAAAAAAATTAAAACTGTAATGTACTATTTAAAAGAAAAGAGGATGTGTGCAAAATGTAATTTTATAGAAATTTTAATTACATGTAAATTATTAAGTTGCTGAGTATATACAGTTGAATTACGCATGCATCTGATGTGATGCAGTCTAAGTGATTCATTAGTATAAAATGCAAATGACCAGTAATCATGGCAAAAAAGTTTATCCTTGCTGGTACTCAAGGAAATAAAAATAAGGTGCCAGTTTTCATCTTTCAGAGCGACATATCTCCATCAGAATGCTAGCACTAATGTTGGCAAGGATGTGGGAGTGGGGAACTTTCACATTGTACTAGAAAGTCAGTTTCTTCATTGATAAAACCTTGCCTGAGAATCAAATCTTAACAGTGCATTTCCACCTCTAACTAAAAAGTGAATGATTTAATGGGTAAAGATGTACGTAGATACTGATGACAGTTGTTATTCTAGTTGCAACAGTGGAAGCAATCTATGTAGTAATTGAGAACAAATTAGAGAAATGGTGGTGCGTTCATATTGTGGAATACCATGCAGCCATCAAAAGTCATGAGTAAACCAAAGAGTTTTACTTATATGAACATTTGTCATAATCCACTGCTTACATCCGGACTTCAGCTCAAACAATGTTAGTTGCCATAGGAAGGAAAATTAAATGACCTACAATTAAAAAATTATAATGGGGATGCATATTTATTGATATGGGAATATTTATATCATTTTAAAAAAGGTTAGAACCTAGCATATGCCACATGAACCCATTTTGTAAAAATGTTATCATGTATGGAAAATGTTTGGGGAAGGTATGACACAAAATATTTGCTGCTGCGCCCATTCTGGGTGGGGAATCATTTGGGACTTAATTTATTTTCTTTTTGCATTTTCTGTCTTTCCTACGTTACCTACAATGAACATGCACTACTAGGGTAATAATAAGCCACTTTTTAACTTTCCAGAATAAAATGATACATTGATAAGCAAGCGTGCAATAAAAGGCTCCCTGAGTACGTGAGTCAGGAAACGCCTGTGCGGTACGGCGATAAGAGCACAGGTCCTAGAGCCAGACTGGCCTGGATGCGCCTGGATCCTGCTTCTTACTGACAGTGCCACCTCAGGCAGGTCATTTAGCATCTCAGATCCTGCATCTGCAAAATGCAGAGTCGCTCTGAGGATTAGCAAAATTGTACGTCAATCACCCGACGCAGTCTCCGGCACATATTGTGCATTTCACCAAAGGTTAATCCTCATTGCTGCTGTTGTAAATGCCAAGGAAACTGACCTGCAGACCGGAAACAGATTTGTATTGCTAAGAAGAGGCATGGATTAATTGTTTAGAAGCTTTTGTGTGCAGTGTATCATCTTGTGAAATATAGAAGATGTCCATGGTTTCACCGCTTCTCAAAATTTATCACGTGTTACAATTGGGACTTGTAGAGTATGTGCCTGTCTAGAGGGCTAGAGCAGTAACACTTTCATTTGGGGTCACATTGAGCTCTAAGCAAGGCATTTGGAACATAAGAGTTGCTCAGCATGCAGTGAATGGCGTGGGATGAGGGTGCTTAGACTCGCCTTGGTTAGACTTGTGATTCTGAATGTCCTGATTGTGTGGCCTGATTACTAAAAATCATTCAAGAAGCTAAAGATCAGCCTGGTTCTCCTAACTTTTATCTTAATAATTAGAGAGAGGGAGGCCCACTAATAATAGAGTCCTTCTTCATTAGCCTTTACGATACCCCAGGGCTCTTGAGCACATTAATATTATGAGTTGATTGTGTGCAGGGCACTGTGCTACGAAGTAGTTTACTACAGGGATAACATTCTTCAATATGACAAACTATGTCCCGGAAAGTGTTTATTATTTCTCTTATAGATGAGGAGCCTAAGACTTAACTAAGGTAACATGCATAGTAGTTTCAATGGCGAGCTTGAATTTGATTCTATCTGATGTCAAAATCTATGCTTGTAAAATCTTTGCTACTCTACTTCCCCATTCCTTCCAGTCAGCAAGATTCTTTTTTAAAGTTGTGTTTCAGGGTGTCTCATTTGTTGCTGTCTAGTTCATGGATTTTATTTAAATCCTTTTAAAAATATGGATGCCATTGCAAAGCCTGGTTTAAATAACTGTATAAAACATTATTGAAAAATCTGTTTTTCCTCAACTGAATTTTGGTTCTGAAACTGTGTTACTGAATTATTTGTATACTTCCTCTCTTGGAGTTTTCAAGTTTTTTGAAGGCAGGGGTTGTATTTTACTTCTTTTTATATTTCATGCAAGCGTAATGCTTGCCCAAAGTAGATGGTCAATAAACACTGGGTTAAGTTAAATTGTATGTCAAACAAACACTGAGTTAAATTGTATGTCTCTTTTGTCATACTAAAAAACAAACAAATATAAATGATAATTTCCCCCTAACCTGTTAATTACAGCAAACTTAAAAGCAAGGCAGTCACAACCCTTAGATGCCCTGTTGTCTGTGGGTGCTTAGGCGTGGGGGTGCAGCACACTTAGGCTCCCTCAGCTGTGGGGTAGCACAGTATTTACAGTAAGAAGCGATCTTTCCAAATGGCATATGTATTCGTAGTGCACGTGCTATAGCTCTGCCCAGAGGAGTCCAGTGTCACTCACGGGCATTCACATTTGCTTTCTAACCTTGGATTCACGCTGGGAGTGGCTGTGCATGTGGGCACCTGCTCTGTTGTGTGCTAGTCAAAACAGTAAACAAACCGAAGTTAAAAAAAAAAAAAGTCTAACTGGATTCCCAGCTCTGCCACTCACCAGCTTTGTGACCTTTAGCACAAAAGTTACCCTTTCCAAAGCTCAGTTCCTCCGAGATGGGCTGCCAGTATTTCTCTCCCAGAGTTGTCAAGAAAGGGAAAGGAATGTGCGTGTGCGCACAGCCTGAAGCACACGGTAGGCGTTCGGTCAATTCACGGAACACAAAACACGCATGTGTTGAACCCACTGCCTTGCCTTAAGAAATTTCACGATTCTACTTTGAATAAATTTGAAGAACCCTGAAGCACAGACATGTGACTCAAAAACACAAGAAGGAGAAAAAAAGCCACCCCAGACTTTGTGGGGAGTGTCTGCACCTGAGCGAGGTCAGGGGAAGCCTCCGTCAAGATGAAATTCAGGCAGCGCGCTTCCAGCAGTTCAGCCGACTCTGATTTGAGGAGCACTTTTGTTTGCATAAATAAAACACTAAAAATGTTATTGAGCTATTCCACGGAGGAGAGGCGTACCTGGTAACGTAAGACTGTGTTTTCATGCAGTTTTTATTCAAGGCTAAACATAAGCCAGTGAAAGAGAAACAGAACGTGATAAGTAACGTGGCTATATTTTTCAGGAACATATGGTAGATGTTTAAAATGAAGTATGTCAGCTATTAATTCCCCAGGTGCCTGCCTTCGTCTCAAAAATAAGGTCGTTCCACAGAGGGAATTCCCTGCTCCTGCTATTTTGATCTTTGGGAAAATATGAGGCAGACTCTTCTCTCCTGACACGTGTTCCCAGGAATATTTTTTAAAAAGCATTTTGCTCATTGACACACAGAAGGTGACAAGAGCATTTCTGATGGTGTGTCTGTTATACACACAATTACCTTCTCACCCCAAAAGCCCAGAAAAGCTAGAGACAAGGGGAAGGCTATACTGTTCTTGATCAGACGTGGCCCAGAGATTTAACGGGAGGACCTGGTCCCTCAGGTTTACCTTACGGGCTCCGTTAACCCTTGTAAGCCAAGGCTACAAACTTAAGAATCCAGGAAGTGTGAGGTGGGATGAGGGTCAGCCCTACAGGACAAGATCTTATTTCAACATGATTAAATGCCTTCCTTTTGGGAAAGTGCCTTTTTTTATTCTATTTTTCATATTTTTAAATGTTAACATGACACGTTATAACTCTCAAATGACTTAGGAATTTGGGAGGATGTAGGGAATCGTTGAAATATTGGTGTAATGAAATGGCTGTTACTTTCAGAGCATAAACATTTTCCTTTTTGGAGTGCAGAAATGTTACAAACGAAGGAGCTGCACTAATGACCTTCCTGAGGTCAATGTCTGCAGCTTGATGGAAAGGAAACATATAACAAGGGAAATGGGTAGGAACCTGAAATACGGACACTTAAATTCCAAAACCCATTTTTCCATTTTAATGTGTTGTTTGGTATCTGATAATATCGATAGGCCTGATGTAGAATTTTCTCAATCATGAAGAACATGCAGTTCATAAGGCGAGGGTTCATCTTTACCATAAATTTTGGGGAGGCTCTCCAACTCTCTAGGAAGTGGAAATGGGACTGAATTGTATTAAGATAAATTCAAAAGGTAGAAGTTGCTCTTGAATGAAAAACAGCATTTGAAAAATGAGAGGAGAACTGATGTGAAAATATTGCTAAATTAGATGTTCAGAAATAGGTATAAATTCTAGTAGGTATCCATGGATAAGCCCCTTCATTTTTATTTAAGCAGCAAAAGGTCAATTTTAGAAATCAGTGGCTTTATATACCTCACAAATATATGAAATGGATTTTTAAAAATAATAGACAAACAATGTCATTAGTTTTTAGGTGTTCTTTTTTTTTTTAAAGACTCAAAGTATAGTTATAGCTTTTAGCTTTGATATTTTAACTTCTTGTTTAATTATCATCACTCCAGTCACCCTCCAAAGGACTTGTAAGGTATTATCCTATCTTATAGATGAGCAAACTGAGGCTCAGAGATTAGGTGACTTCCTGATGGTCAAGTGGAAACTAAAGCTTGGCATTTTTCTACAGCTGTGTTTTTGTTTATTGGCAAGTACAAGGTACATATGCAAATACCGACTAACTCTCGTAGGTCCTTAACAGATTTAAAAGGTAGTTCTTAACCCAAGCAAAGAAATCTTTTCTTGGTGCTAAGCAATAGAGGTAGTTTCAACAGATTTGTAAATAATGGATATAGATTTCAAAATCAGGAATCAAAATTGCTTTTGATACACAGGGGGGAAAAGTAGCTCTATGAATACTCTAGACCGAATCCTCTAAATTCTGCTGTAGAAAAAAAAAAGAGTTTGTTATACACTTAAATCTTACCCTTAGTGAAATTAAGGTCATTTGGAAACCAGGAGGAATGGTGGTAGTGAATAATGTCCCTGGAGTTCCTAGGACCACATGGCAACACATCATGGAAAAAAAGGAAAGGACAGGAAGAATAAAAACGTTTTAAAGGCACAGGACTAATGAATGGATGTTTAAAAATAGTTATTGTCACAAAAGCACATAAAGTTGGAGAGAGAAATTAGAAGTTCTTTGCAGATGACCACTATTGGGTTATTTATTCCAAATGTGGGGGGAAATTAATATGTTACTTTATTTCAAAATGCAGTGAACAGATAACTCATCCTTCTAAGAGGTTTAACTTCTGAGTCAAGTTGCCTAAGGAAGACAGCCATGCACACACAAAAAGATCTGGCAGATGTACTGTGGTGCCATTTTGAAAGGATCCTGTGAGCAGCAGAAAGGCTATTTGATGATCCTTTCCCACTTCTTCAGCTGGGCCTCAAACCACAGTTGAATCACACAGCCCTATTCATTGAGTAGTGCCTGTTCGGTGCTATAGACTATGAATTATTACTTAATTTCAAATAGCTTAGAAGTGGTACGAGGTTGCTTTTATGGGCTTTTTCAGGAACCTTAGTTCCACCTTGACACTCATTCATTCCATAGGTATTTATCAGGTGCTTCCCTTATGAACTATCTTCTGTGCTAGGCACTGAAGATACAGTGATGGATAAAAAGATTAGATGCAGCTGTTGTCCTTGTAGTGCTTAACAGCCTGATAAAAGGACAGGTAGAGTAAGTGCCTGATGGAGAGACATGGGGTGTTTTTTCAGTATATTATGAGGGACTGAACTAATCAGTTAATCATCATTGATTAACTTCAGATCTGAAGCTGAAAGATGGGTGCATTGGAGGGATGATGGACAGTGTGCAAGGGAAGAAGCCAGACACAACACATGCAAAGGTCCTGTGTCAGGACGAAGCATGGTAGAGCTGTGGAAATGGAAGGGTGGTGTGGACGGAGGGGAAATAGCAATTGGACAATAGAGCAACATGACTTTGGAGTCTTCCACCCAGATCATCTGGTGCTTTGAAGGCCATGATAAACATTTTTTATCTTTAGCTTGAAAGCAATGGGAAGCCATTGAAGCATGTCAAGTAGTAGAGTGACAAGATTAGATCAGTCCTTTGCTGTGATCAGCCTGACTCCAGTATGGAGAATAGATTGGAGAAGAGCCAAAGTTAATACTCAGAAACTAGTTAGGGTATACCAAATTTTTTTAAAAACATATTTTATTGATTTTTTACAGAGAGAAAGGGAGAGAGATAGAGAGTCAGAAACATCGATGAGAGAGAAACATCGATCAGCTGCCTCCCGAACATCTCCCACTGGGGATGCACCCGCAACCCAGGCACACGCCCCTGACCGGAATCGAACCTGGGACCCCTCAGTCCACAGGCCGACGCTCTATCCACTGAGCCAAACTGGTTTCGGCCCAAATTTTTAAAATATATTTTTATTGATTTCAGAGAGAAAGGGAAAGGGAGAGAGAGAAAGAAACACCAATGATGAGAATCATTGATCAGCTACCTCCTGCACACCCTATACTGGGATTGAGCCTGCAACCCAGGCATATGCCCTGACCGGGACCGGCACTGTGACCTCCTGGTTCATGGGTTGACGCTCAACCACTGAACCACGCCGGCTAGGCATTACAACTCAGTCCTTTTAGTTATACTTTATTTCTTAAGGTCTATTGCCTACCTACTATATCGTACCATAACTTTTTTTGTGCTATTGAATGAACACATGCTTTTCTTTTTCATAACTTTCATGGACTACAAAATAGAATATCATGAAAATTTTTTGCCACCTGAAAAAAAACCCATATTTTTATTATCCCAATACAATTAGTTTTATGTTCAGACTTTTTTTTTCCTGTTTCTGCATGGTTTTCATATTGATATTGCAGTGTCTTTGTCATATTCCATTGAGGTATATTACAATTTAATTACTTGTTGCCCACATTTAGGACATTTAGGTAAGAAGTTTTAACCAAAGGATGACAGTATCAGTGAAATGCTGTCCAAATATATCTTTTTTTATTTTCAGCAATTGAAACTAAGTTGGGAGAGCATATTCTGCCACTTTCAACCTCAATTATGTGAAAATCCCCCTTTATGGAGAATGTAAAGTCTCTTAAGTATTTGTATTAAGAGTAATGCATGTTGCTTAGGCTGTTAAAGAAATATTGATTTCTGACCCTTAACTGGAATACTTAGCTTTCATTTTTCTTCTTTTTACATAAATTGTGTATATTGTGTTCTCCTCAGGGAGAGCTTAAAAGCATTTTGTGTTGTGGAGGCTCCATTCTAGGATCTTACTGCTTTCGAGATGAATAAATGGAAGTCGTGCTGTTACTGAAATAGACCGGTTTTTCCCATGGAATAGGTGTACACATATTACAGGGCTGAATTGGGCCCCAGAGTTTCTGAAGTTCCAAGACAGTTTCTTTCAGCCAAATTTAGCCTCCAGTTTTCAGCTGATGAAGACGCTTTGGCATTATCAGCCATCTCATTTTTATTCAGCAAAAATCTCCTTGGATTTTTTTTCATGTAATTTTGAAATTTGTGTTACCAGGTGATGGTTAAGCATATGTTAGGGACTGACTGGAAATACTTGCTCAGCAAACAATGTGCCTGAAAGGTACCTTATACGAGGCTTCGAGGCTTCCAGGTATTGGAATGAAACGGGCTGGCCCCAGAGCATTTCAGTACGCTCTGGGAAATGAAATGTGGCCAAACAGGTTTTTAGTTTCTGACTATTCCTTTTCCCCATTACTAGCCAGAGGCAAGTCAATCAGTTTTACATCATCTCCCTATTTTATTTTTATCAACTTCTTAGGAAGTTTGCAGGGTTTTTTTCTGTTGTTGTTTGGTTTGGTTTTTGCCGATTCCTTGAACACATAAAATGGGAAAATTAAACTTATCAATAATCCTCATCCACTTATCTTTCTATGAGATGTTGCTTTCAACACACTTAATATTACTAATTAATTTAATTACACATATACTGTAGCTGCATTCACACATTTTCTATTATCCGCTCTAATGGGATGCAGTGCCCTCCCACAGCCACCTTAACGTAAAGCTTTAATTGCTTTCCCCGAAGCTCAGCTCATGTTTGATTTATCTGATTTCTTTGTATAAAGATTCTCTAGTTTACGATGTGTACACAAGTCATTAAATTGGTGTTGATGTTTATGCAGTGAACTTGCCAACTGGTTACAGCAGACATCCCTTGATGAATTTATGAGCGGGGAGTAGAGACAAGTGTCTCGCGTGGACGAGGAACCGCTCTCCTGGTGCCGTGCTGGGGACAGTGATGTGGACACGTCCACGGGTCTGTAGAGCAAAGGGCTATGTTGAGATCCACGTTTGCCAAATTGAGAGCATCTCTAATTTACTGCAGTGAGGATGTGCTGTGCGTGTCCGAGAGAGAAACACACCTTTAGGTGTTCACACTTCAAAATGAAACTACACTATAGTCAAGGATTTTAACCAGGAACTCATTTTTCGTAAACATGACTGGGTATGTGTGTCCGTTATTATTGTAGAGTCTGTGTCAATAAACTGAAATTCATCAGCTATGACAAGGGAAAATAGCTGAAGAGGACTGTGTATCATGTTCATATGAAAAATAAATATATGCCTGTATATTGCAAAATGGCCCAAAAAGACAAATACTCTTCTCAAGTATATGTCATAAAGAGCTGGAGTTGACATTTTTCTCATTATGAGATCTTCAAAGATTATAGGTGTGAATTTAATTCACTAATTTTTTTACAGACACAAGTCTTTCTGGCTGAGAGCACAAACAAAACTGCTAATTTAAAAATAGCTACATGTGTATGTGCTGTATTAGCACTGGTTTGACTATTTTCACCTTTTTACTTCTCATTAATATTTGAAATTAGAAGGCAAAAAAATTGATTCTTCATTTCAACATATACCACAGATGGCTTATCTCCAAGTATTTATTTCCGACTATCCTGTGTGTAATACCTGCAAGTAACCAAAGAATTAAGATGAAATGTAAGAGCTCCAAAACATAAGAAGAGGAAGCCAAAGGAGGAAAAAGCATTTTCATAGTTGAAGGAAAGGACGGACGATTGGGGAGGTGGAGAGAAGGAAGGGAGGAAGGTGTTCCAGATGGTTCTGAAATGTGTTCAGTAGAGAAGATTCTCAAATGTCATGTGGTTTGCTAAAGAGACAAGAGCAGGACGTCAATGTTGATGACAGAGAAGATAAACTGGAAGTGAGATCGTGAAATGCATTTTTATCTACATTTCCTCCCAGTTCTCACCCTTTGAGGAAGTTCTCTCTTTCTACTGAGAAAATTCAGATAATTAAATGCAGTTGAGAGTGCAGACTAAGAGAAGAATGCAACCGTGTCTAATTAGCAAGGTTGTGCTGATGAAGATTGAAAAATTACTACCTTTACAAATTAACATGACTAAAATATTATAGAATATTCTTAAATGCCTCTAGCATGAAAACAAAATAAAAGGGTAAGTATAGGAGGACTGATGAAGAGGATCGTTTTTGATCCATTAGCAGTCATTCATTCAGTTGATGCATTTCACTGGGAACTCCTCTATGACATTTTGAGCTCGGCACAGGCAGAATAAAGAAAGGTGTGGAATAAGGTTCCTTTTGTTGAGGAACTTACTGTATCTGTAATGCAAGGCACCACATGCTCTCTCTGGCTTGAGAATATAAATGAAGTGTAACCCACATATCAGCCAATTCCTTTGACCACACACAGGAATCTGTTTTAAACCTACACAAACGATGCAAAACTCAGCCACTTCATCAGCTTCCTCAAAAAAATGATTAAAATTATTAAAATAATAATAATAATAATAATAAAATAAATTCAACCCTATAAGAGAGTTTTTGAATTCTCTAGTTTTATTGAAGATTTGTAGTGACATGGGCAGGTGTCACATCACACAGCACACAGGTTACTTGAAAAATTCCCTTTATACCTATCTCATGCCCAAATATCCCCTCTTAACCTTACTTATCGCTCCATCTCTTCTCCTGGGCAGCTCTCAACACGGCTTGTCAGCCCTTTATTAGGCTGAGTAGCTGCCGGTTTTGACAAGAAACTTGGCTGCCACTAGAAACCAAGCCTGGGAGATCTATTTCACCCCCATCTCCCATCCCCCACACGTATCAAAGATCCTTTTCAATACAACTGATTCTTCCCACAAAGCGATTATTTATCAGCAACTAAAAGAATGTTTTTTTATATAATTTTTTTTTTTTAGGAAAAGAGAAAGAATCACTTCGAAGTTATGATCAAAGAAATTCTTGAAGAATGGTGTATCAGTCAGAATTGGCTTTATACTATGCCACTTCGACAAGTAGTGCAGACATCTCAGTGGCTTCACGTAATAAGAATTTGTTCCTTAGGCACACAAGGTCGATGATGAGTTCACGCTGCTCGCTGAGGCAGCTGTCCTTAGCATACCAGGTTTCTTCCACCTGGTAGCACCTCTGTCTCAACAAGGACCCCATAACTATAGCAGCAAGGGAGAGGGTCTGGGAGGTTCACATCCTCAGGTGAATTCTTCAGCCCCCAAATGGCACAGGTCCCTTTTACCGTAGTCATTTGTCTAGAACAGTGGTCGGCAAACTCATTAGTCGACAGAGCCAAATATCAACAGTACAACGATTGAAATTTCCTTTGAGAGCCAAATTTTTTAAACTTAAACTATATAGGTAGGTACACTGTTATTAACTTAATTAGGGTACTCCTAAGGCTTAGGAAGAGCCACACTCAAGGGGCCAAAGAGCCACAGTTTGCCAACCACGGGTCTAGAACTAGTCACATGGTTGTGCCCAATTCATGGAGAAGAGAGGTACTGAGGGGCTGTGCAACATAGGTGTCCTTGTGTATAAAAATGAAAGGAGAGGCCAAAATAATGATGAGCATTTGAAATATCTATAAGATGGGAAGTGTTTTGATGGCAATGATATAGGAATAAAGTGGATAAAAAAAAGCCAGTGTGGTTCGGTTAGGATTTTACATACGTGTTGTAGAGCAGTGGGATACAAGTTGGGAAAGATTGGTGGGGGCAGGTTGTGAATGGTTTCTAATGCAGGCCAGAATCTGTTTTATTGGTGACATGGAGCCATGAGGGCTTGGGGAAAGGTGTGAATGATTGCTGTGGTATCTTGTGTGGGTGCTGCTGGTGATTGCTGGGGCTGAATTGTAATCCGTTTTACAGACGAAGACCCATGAAAGGTTCTCTTCCAAATTGGCTCAGTATGAAGTAACACCCAAATTCTGGCGTTCCTGGGAAAAACATAAAGGATTCTGTGCTAATTCATTTCCCTACTACACATGCCCCATAAAGACTCTATTTGCACGGTCTCTCACCTTATTTAACCAAAGTGCCTTGAAAGAACAAATACTTCTAAGACCCATTAATCTATATATATATAAGCCTAAGCGACCATTACAACCGAACGACCGGAATGACTGGTTGCGATGACACACACTGACCACCAGGGGGCAGACGCTCAGTGCAGGAGCTGCCCCCTTGTGGTCAGTATGATCCCACAGCCAACCTCCCGCAGTCCCTCCCCACGGGCGGCCCTGCCAGGCTGGCCAGGCTGAGGGATCCCACCCCGTGCACGAATTCGTGCACCGGGCCTCTAGTAGACATATAAGATGCTGAATAACCACGCATCACAGAAAACACTTGTATTTAGAAACACTGATGATACTTATGAGCATATAAAACATATTACGGTATTGGTTAGGAATCAGCTATGTGAGGGTGGCAGGATGCATGTGGAAGGCTCCAGCTATGTGGCAGAGAAATGGAAACAATGAAGGATTTTTATTTTACCCTGTGTGAATACTTAGTTACTCTGTGTTATGTGCTTGATTGTTATCTGCCAGGCACCCTGTTAGTACACCACCAGCATTCCCAGTCACACTATCTCAGTACAGAGGTGACCTTCAGGAAGTGTTCATAAAACTTATCACCTCCAGACAGATTATGTATATTTTTTGTCTATTTCCTATATCCCTATCAGAATATAAGTTTCATGAGGTCAGGGATTTGTTCCTTCCATTTACTGCTGTATTCCCAGTGCCTGTAATAGTTTCTGACACTCAGCAACTGTTAGTTCAATTAATTAGTGACTTAGTTAAACCTCAGAAGACCCCTGTGAAGTAAGCACCATTAATTTTCCTATTTTATGAATGAAGAACCTTAGTCCTAGGGTGATTCAGTACCCCCTTCAGAGTCTTGCAGTTACTAATCCGTTCAGCGATGAAAAGCCAGGACTGTCTGACTGCAGAGGTCATATATTTTGCCACAGTACTCTTCTGACAATACTATTCTCAAATTATGGTAATTAAAAGTTGCTGTAAAAACTATTCTTTAAGAATCCAAACATCTCAATGTATATGCTTGAACCATTTCTCTGACATTAATACATATTTGTTGAAAACATGGTAAATATTTCTACATGTATGAGAAAGTAAACTGACACCCCACCCCAAAAAAGGTGTCTTGTGGAGCTAACAGAGGGTGATCTTGAGGAGCAAATTTGCTCACATGGGCCAAATGTTTCCGCCTGCAGAGTGGGCTGCCTCCCAAGGAATTAGCCTTTCTCAAAATGAATTATTAACCCCAGAATCCTGGCCAAATTCCCACTTGGATAGTCTAGGAACTGTTCAAAACTTGGAATCTATTGAAATTAGTCTGGCATGATTGCAGTCTCTGCATTAATTGTGATATAATAGAGTTTCTCCGGAGATTTGTGCATATTTTATTCTAATTTGTATAGATGGGTTTTGTCTCTTAAATTTTTTTTAGTTTCTTCTTCCCCTCATGAAATATGGCCTGAATTTCTTTATAAGGGTTTTTTGTTGTTGTTGTTTTCTGCTTGAATACCGTGAGCTCCTTTTTCCTTGGATTTGCCAAACCCTTTTCTCACTTAAGTAACTAGTCTCTTAGTCATTATCACAGTGTGTTGCAGCCATTAGCCATTAGCCATTAGGAGCTTCCAGATTTCTAACTGTCTTATACAAATGCAAGTGTAGCCTGCCTGGGCAGAGACAATATTTACTCAGCGAAAGATTTTCTAATTGTTTCTTTCAAGCTCCCTGCCCTCAAGGAGCTTATGTTCTAGTGGGAAGCACATATGTATTTAAAATAACTGACCTAATGGTGAAACTATTTCGGACTGTTACACTCATCCTAAAAAAATGATGGCTATTAATATCTTTGGACAATTCTGTTAAATGATGTAGGCCATTTATTTATCTTGGCCCTGAGCAGGCACTGTAATGTCACATTCTGCAGTGAGTTTAGTTAAACTAAAGTATCATTCTGGGTAGGTGAAACACAAACAAGTACCTTCGAAATTCATTGTGTTGCATGATTTTGATGGCAACTGTAGACCTCATATCATTCATCAAATCTTGCCAACATCACGGGATTATTTCTCTCTATAAATTGGCCTTTCTTGCCTTTGACTCTGCCTGGATCACAACCAAGCAATAAGTCACTTGTGCTTCCTGCACTCAGTTCTTTACCTTTATCAAGTGAGATGAGACAATGGGTCTGAGCCATGTGCACTTAGAACTTTAGCGGCTAATATTAGAAAAACGCTTTGAAAAGGACAGGCGGAAAGAGCTATAAATGCAATTGCTAATAGATTTATGTGTTCTATCTCTCTCCTTCCAACCTATTTCTACCATTATTTTCCAAAAAATTTCCCAGGGCTCCACCTGAAGTATGACCCAATGGCACCATAGCACATGTGTTTCCTGAGTCAGATGAGGGTTTCCAAAATGTACCCACACTTTTAAATTCAAATGTTTATCCACTAGGGTATGAAATCATGGAAAGTGTTCCTGCCTCAGTGTGACAGTCATATACTTCTGCCCAGACTATTGTTATAGGTTCTGTGGGGCTTTCTACAGGTTTTCCCCCTATATCATAGTATGGGCCTAGGAATATATAATTCATTGTGGAGGGGGGAAAACAGTTCAGATTTTCAAGAGTGTAAATAAATTGATAGAGGGTATGCTTTTAAATCTGGGACATGAGGAAACTTTCCCTCCCTTGCCATTAGCCTCCTCGCAACTAGGTGGTTCTAACTACTCATGTGAGGAGGGAAAAGCCTAAACACTGACATTTCTCCTGCTTCCCTCATGCTCTTGCAATAAGAGCGTGGGGGGAAAACAGTTCAGATTTTCAAGAGTGTAAATAAATTGATAGAGGGTATGCTTTTAAATCTGGGACATGAGGAAACTTTCCCTCCCTTGCCATTAGCCTCCTCGCAACTAGGTGGTTCTAACTACTCATGTGAGGAGGGAAAAGCCTAAACACTGACATTTCTCCTGCTTCCCTCATGCTCTTGCAATAAGAGACTCCATGCTTCACTCTCAAGCCCAGCATTGAAAAGTAGTCATTCATTTATTCATTTACCAAATACTTATTGAGCTTATACTGCTCTCCCAAGCCCTTTTCTAGAAGCGGGGCATACAGCAGGGAACAAAACACAGAAGTGAAAATTCAAGTGCTTATTAATAAATCCATCAGAATGTTTCATTTGACATTTCCTGTGCTCATCTAAATTTGTTCATTAAAAAATTACAAGAGCATTAGTCCACTGGGGCATTCATTGCTTTGTGAGAACGTTCATTTATCTTGTGACAGAACTCACTTCAGCAAATAGCAAACTCCCTTCGTAATTCAATTTAGGGTATTTATACTTACTACGAATTGTATTCCCAAATGTCCAAGAAGTTAAAGTAATGTCTCCAGAGGGTGCTTCTAGGTTCTATCACACCCTTAGCATTCCCATCACTAAAAATGAAAAGGGAGAATGTGTTCCGAAGGTTAAGGAAGAAAACAGAGCGCAACCAGTCAAATGCCAGGATACCAACCTCATTATTACTGTTGGTCCGTTGCTCCAGACACCTGTCTCAGAACATATCTAGCCCAGGACCTGACAGCTATTCATCAGTGTTTATAGGATTAAACACCTATCACTATGGTAAAAATGCACATAAGCTTATTTCTTCCTTATAACAGTATGTTCCCAGGGGATTTCAAAATTGTCTGGTTAGGTCTGAAAAAAAGATGAAGACTTTATAGAATAGATGGTTATATATGTCTTTCTGAATTTCCTTCTTGTATTGTACACAGTAGGAAAACTCTCAATGTTCAAACACCTGGACTGAAAAAGTCTTCCCTTAGTTTCTGCCAGGGCAGATTTGACACTGAGTGGATGCTGATTGTCGGCTGGGACTGTGTGAAGGAGGAAATTGTCAGTCTGGTTTCCTCCGATATCCAGATCAAATCCAAGTCATGGTCTTACGTGGGGAGTTAGAGCCATGAGTTGGATGGTGATTGTTATACACACTTTTGGCCTCTTGAGATTTCTTTTTGTTCCTCCTATTTACCTCTTGCCAAAAACTTTCCTCTCTTACCTTTTCTAAGAAAATGTCCTTATTTAGATAAAGCATCATCAATACTTTTAGGGTGGATACATACAAAGAATACCTTGGATTTACTTAATGATTTTCTGCTGGAATCTAAAGGCCATTTGGGGCTTACTGCTCGCCATGTGGCAATCCTTAAGTGTTTTGCTAACTTCTTAGAGAACTAAACCCACTCAGCTTATGTTGCATGAGGGTATATTTCTAATTACTCCAATAAGAGTAGTTAAATTATTTAAGTAGTTAAATAATGCATATGATTCAGTTAGTAACACACGAATAGTGAAGCTACCCTTCAGACTTTAAATAGATGAAAAACTTAGCAGTCTCTATGGTTAACTGGTCTACTCACCAGTTGCTGTTTGTATTATGGTGGAATGTGGGTCAAACATAAGTTCGTCTGCCAAAGATACAACATACTAGGCAGGTATCAAAAATGTTAGAGGTCTCTGTCCATCATAGAAAAAGCACATGTGATGTCCAAACTTTTTGACAGTCTCCAACCATCAGAACAGATGCTCAACTAGTAAAACAAATGCTGGCCATGCTGGTTTGTTCCAGTTGGCCTCAGCTACTTTAAGGTTTGTCCTCTTAAAGTCCAGTTTTTGTGAAGACACCATCTTCAGGGCTTCTTAAATCTTTGCAAGGAATATTTTCATGCAGAAATAGGATTATTTCTTTGTAAGTATGGAAAGATATATGACCATTTTCTAATATCCCAGGGAATAAGAGGTAGCTATTGCTTTCTATAAAATCTTACCACTTAATGGACTGAAGAAAGATGACCAGTGCAGTAATTTCCGTCATATTTTTAATATGTTCCTCATTATTTATCTGTCTTTGGTCCAAGTTGATAAGTAGACGAGAACCCAGTGGAGAAGTAATGAGAGCACTTTCTGCCGAGGTCAGCTTGGCTGCCCAAGCTGAGAGGAGCCTTTTATCAGTATTTTCCGATTTGCTGTCCAAATTAGGAAGAAAATAGCCACGTACTAACATTTAAATAAGCTATAAACATATATTAGCATATATCCTTATTGTTTTGCCATGAAAACCTTTAATTTTTGTGTGCATATTTTGTTTTAGTTCATACAATTCTAATTTACTTAGATTAACTCAGCATAGCATTTAATTATGGTGGTAAGAGGTTAAATGCTATCCAATGACTTGATATTTCAATATTTAATCATTTTCATCTTTAATTAATGAATGTTTAGTCAGTAGATATCCAGACTCATGAAAACATATATTTTCATGTGCATATGTATACTTTCACATTTTGTTTGGTTATGACATGGATTGGGTAGTTTATCGTCTTACATGCTTAATCCAGAAGAGACATGCCTGTCCATGGGTATGTTGAAAAGACATTTTGAAGGTCTTCTTATTGATGAGGTGGTTTGCTCATAATAGAATTGTGAACTCACAAAGTAATTTTTTTTATCTACTTAGAAACACTCTATATTTAAAGTATCTGTGTGTTTTAAAGCTTAGGTAAAATAGTAACAGGGCCGGTACATTCACAGAGATAGATAAAGATTATGGCAGTACCTCGGTCTGTCTCCATCTTGATTTGGTTAACTTTCACTAAACAGCCTGCTCTAAAAAAGGGAAGGAAAAACAAATAGATAAGATAAAACTGTGGGGAATTCCAAAATAAATACTGCTAACTGACCTTTCTGATGGCCTGGTTAAGAGGTTTTTTTAAAAAAATTATTATTATGGTATCAATTGGATGCTTTATTTACTGGTACAGTGGATAGCTAAGGCAAACACTTGGGTAATATCTTTGTCTTACTTTTTCATGTTTTGTGAACAAACTGATAAAGATCTTTCTCCCATGTTTTTAAAAATCAGACTCATAGATGAAGAGCAGGCTCTGGTAGAGGGAGTGTTGGAGGAGGGATTGAGTAAAAAAAGAAAATTCATGGACATGGACAGCAGTGTGGTAATTGTAGGGGCAGGGGGTGGAGGTAGAAGAGAGCATACAGGGAATTAATGATGACGGAAAAAATAAATAAAATGTAAAAATAATATTAAAATTTTAAAAATTGCCATTTAAACTTCTTTAAAAAATGAGATAAATCCCAAAACATTTTAAGACCGTGACACTATAATTAAACAGGAAAAAAAGTCAAGTTTTTCAGCATACCCTCCCTTTTTCAGAGTATACATGTAAGGACATAGTTGTATCTAGTGCTCACTTATATGCAAAAAGAAGCTCTGTATGTGTCAGAAAAAGAAGCCAATTTGTAACTCTAAACAAAGTTCCTAATGCTAGCATTTTCCAGCTTAGAGTTTTCCCCTGGGTGAACTGTAAAATGAGAGAACGAGCTCTTCCTAAGGAGTTGCTTCATGAGAGCAGCCACCCTGATTGAAACCTTCAACCCTTCAACGATGGTGCAAGGCGTGGTCAGTCACTGTCCAGTTCCCTTTTTCACCACTGCTGCCCAGCACAAGCAGTCATTAGTTTACAGCTGCTTCCTTCTTACTTTTATGACTTTTAACTTATCATTAGCCCCATGCTCTTATCCTGTATTCTGAGATGAGCAAAGAAGATAATATCCACATTTCCATTGCTTACTCTAGAGATAATAACCTTTGTGAAAAAAAAAAAGATAACCTTCAGTTTCTTTAAACAACCCCCTTCCTCTTTAAATCGGTTAGCCTTTTTTTTTTTTTTTTGTCAAATTGGACTTTCAGTGCATTCTTAAAGTAAATCAGACAAAATTACTGATAGCATAGTTCATGCAAATAAAACTGACTAAACATGCTGGAATTATTTATTATAGCTTGCAAATTTGATTAATAATATTTTAACATGTACCCCACATTTTCTTGTCCAGATGGGTGTTGTTGTTTTTTATGTTATTAAAGAAATGTAAGGGACTAATTGCTAATCCTCATTTCCTTCTAACTCAGTCTCCTATGGCACTGTGTCTGAACCTGTTAAGTAGGATTGTTGTCATAAGATTAGATACAAGTATCTTAGTTGTCTAGACATTATATAACTCTCTACCACATACTTCAATCCTTGTTTTCAAGCAACCCCTTAGCCTTTTTAACAGGGAGAAATGAAATGTTAATAAAAAAAAGTCTCACATGCTTATTTCTTCATGCTTATTTCTGAATTTGCCTACTTCTACTGTTTTGCACATATATAAAATTTTAATCTTTTTTAAAATAATAGCTGATTTTCACTGTTTCATGCTTGACATGGGTAAGAGGTTGGTATTACCTGCCTCTTTGAGTGTCTCTTTCCTTAAATCTCCCTTCTCATTTGCTATCTAGCTTTCACCTCAACCAGCTTCCCTTTCTTTCATTTCAAAATAGTATTTTTAGGACACAAAGAATTCACCTGTTTACAGTCTCAAACTTGATTAATTCAACATGCGTTTATTGGTAATTCTTGCATGCCTAATGAACTAAATTCTGGAAATAAAATGTGGAATAGCCAGTCTTTGCTCTCAAGGAGCATAGAACCTAAGCAGAGAGATAGGCAAACGTGCAACGTATTTGCAATGCAGCATGGCAAAGGGGGAAAATATAGGGTGACCTAGGAATATATAGGATATGGATGTTCAGTAACTTTTACAGGATAAAATCTGGCTATTGGTATCTCTAATTCATAGGTAGAAATAACTGGCTCCATAAGAAGTGCTCTTTGAAATTATACGTGTGAAATTTCTTCTTGCTGGGAAAATCAGTCATCTTAAAAAAGCAGGAAGCCAACTCAGTCTGAGCAAGCCACATCATCTCAGTTGGCCTCAGCTTCGTGAGACGTAAAGGGAGAAAGTTTGCATTAGATGAACTCTAATGTCCTTTCTAGTTCGAAAAATCTGAGTCTGTGAGTTTTTCTTCTGCACTTCACTGAAAAATCTAAATAGCTTAAACCTGTTTTGAAATCTATTTCAACAAATGACCCATAAAATAAATAAGCACAAAATCCAATTTTTTAGAAAAGTGGTCTGGCCGTAGAACTGAGTGGCCCCATAAAATATTAATTTGGTCATAGTGTGGAAATGTGAAATGATTGTTAAATGAGTCAAGGCCTTATTTGTGGCCTTTGGCTCATTTGGTAAGATTACCCATTAGCCACGTAGGCAGCATAACACGCATGGCCAAGCAGCTCATGGGAGTGTCCTAACAAATGTTAAATAACATTATCGTCTCTAGCCTTAGGAATATATTTTTATTATTTTCGAAATAAGAGTTTGCTCAGCTTTAAAGTCTCCGTCGATAGGAAAATAATTACAATAATTACACTAGTCCCCCTCCCCTTATCTGCAGGGGATGTGTTCCAAGACCCCCAGTGGATGCCTGAAACTGCAGAGAGAACCCAGTTCTATATATGCTGTTTGTTTGTTTTTCCTGTGCCTACATATGCATGATAAAGTTCAATTTATAAATTAGGCACAGTAAGAGATTAACAGTAATAACTCATAATAACATAGAACAGTATAACAGTATGCTGTAACAAAAATTATGTGAATGTGGTCTCTCTCTCAAAATATCTTATTGTATTGTAAGTGCTCACCCTTCTTGTGATGATGTAAGATGATGCAATGCCTATATGATGAGATGAAGTGAGATACTCAGAATGACATGCAATTTAAATTTATGAATTTTTATTCCTGCAATTTTCTGCTTAATAATTTTTGGATCGAGGTTGACCATGGCTAATAGTAATTGAAACCATAGGGGACTATTGTGCTTAAAATTCTGACTCCTTTCTGCAAGTGTTTTCTAATTTGATCTGATTTTTGGAAGTTTAAAAGTAGAATGAGTGTTAATGGTATCTGACCTTCACTTAATTTCATCACTCCTGCCCACATGAACGCCCTCTGTACCTTTAGAACATGTGTACAAAATATTTCTCCTTGCAGATGCAAAAAAATGTTTCTCCTTTGTCCTAAGACACTTAGTTTTTTCCTTTCAGCCACTGGTTTCATAGAAATTCCTCTCCTTTTTTTTTTTAACCTATATCTTTTTTTTCTTTTTTTTAAATTTCTTTATTGGTTAAGGTATTACCTATATCTTGATAATAATAAATTTAATAACTGTTCTTAAAAATCTCTGTACAGTAATCCATTAGGCTCACTCAGTATTCCTTTAGCCTATCTGCAGAGATGTGTGTTTTTCTTTACTCTTTTTAATGAGTTCTTCCTACCCTGATTCTAAATATCACCCAAACATGCTAATCTCTTAGGGTCTGCCTATTACTAAAATCTCTCAAACCTCTTCTGATTTTAAAAGATGTGATTGTTATAATTCAATCTGCTTCCATGTGAACTCAAATGGAAATGAATTTCCTGAAATAGCCACATTTCTTCCTCTCAAATATACATCTGGCATTTAAAAAAAAACAACAACCCAACTAACTAATTTGAATCTGAAATATTGGTTTTGCTGACACCAAACATCTGGATGAAAAGTGAAAAATCCAGTAGATGTTTCCACATATCCAAATATTGTGTTGGAAAACAGTTAAATGACTGTCTGAATTTTTCCATTTTTATCTGGATATTTATTCATCATATACAAGGCACTATCAGCTCTTTCTAAGAGGAAACTATCAATTTCAGAAATGATGCATTCACAAACAAGTATTATTCCTATTATAGAAGAAACACTGTGTTAAGTGCTGTAGGGAGTTCAAAGTTAGTCTTCAACTTTGTCCTCAAATGACTTGGCAGTGGGGCTTATCATACATGTGCACATATATACATAAATAACTATGTGGAGTGAATGAAAGCACAAGAGAGGAGGAGAGAAAACATTGTGGAATTTGTGGGTGGGGGGGAGCAACTACTTCTGGTGGGGAGGGTTTGGACTGGCCGTGATGGACATGCCAGAATCATGGAAATAGAAGGCACTGTGGTGATCACACAATTTTTGACACATACTTTTCATCAGCAGTTGAGAATGTTACCAAAAATCAAAGAACCCTAAATTAGTCAGATGATTGCAACAACTTTTGTGTCATGTTATATTATCACGGCCTTTGGTTTCTGTAAGGGTTTTGAATCTAAGTGTGTTTCTCGGGTATTTTCGTCAGTTAACTTACATTCATCTCCCTTAAGATTTTAACTTTACACAAGAAACATACTGAAATTTACTCTCTATATGGTTATTTTAAGAAACATTATAAATACTACCTTATATTTTACTTTTCTAATTTAGATACAAAATGTTCACAATCCTATATGCATTGTATGCTTAAAAACTCTATCTTCCAAGTTAGGTGTTTTGTTTGTTTGTTTTGTTTTGTTTTGTTTTGTTTTGAATCTGTTGGGATCACAACTCTAAGAAACTTTATTTTTAGTCCCAAATTCTCAAGATTTTTGCCATGCTTGATCAGAGTCTGTAGGTATAGATTAAGCCAGAATGGTTCATTTCATTCCTCTTTCCCTCTTCCTCCTTCTCATTTTCCTCCTCATCATCATCCTTCTTTTCTTTTCTTTTATAACAATAATCAGTCATTTTTAGCTAAAGGCAGGAAAGGAATAAGCTGAGAAAATTCCAGGTAATCTAAATTGTGCCATGTATATTAGGACTAATTTATTGGCTCAAGTAAGTGGTTTTAGGTAAAGCTGGATCCAAGTGCAGAAATGATATCAGGGATTTATTCTCTATATCAGGGGTCCTCAAACTACGGCCCGCGGGCCACATGCAAATACAAATATTGTATTTGTTCCCGTTTTGTTTTTTTACTTCAAAATAAGATATGTGCAGTGTGCATAGGAATTTGTTCATAGTTTTTTTTTAAAACTATAGTCCGGCCCTCCAACGGTCTGAGGGACAGTGAACTGGCCCCCTGTTTAAAAAGTTTGAGGACCCCTGCTGTAGGCGCCTGGGTCCCTTGGCCACCCCTGAGCACATTCTGAAAGTAAAATCAGGGTACTATTACCAAAAGCAAAGGGAAATGCTTCTTCAGTGAGAAACATAATGTTTGAGGGGGAAAGCCCTCCATAAGTGTCAGGGGAGCAGGTGGTTGTCTCAGCGCTCATCACTGCCTATTTCTACAATCTGGCATATGTGACTTAACTTTTTAAATCTTGGTTTCCTTGCCTACATAAATTAGGTCCCAGGCCAAGGTTCCCTCTAAAGACCTTTTGACTCTAATACTTTGTGCTTCTGATCGCAAGAGCTAGAGACAAGGAGAAGACACCCAGAAAATGCAAAGATTTACCAATACTAACACAACGCAAGAGATACATCATAGTGCCTGTAGAAGTACTTCAGGCATGAACAGGAAGTTAGCTTGGCACTAGAAGAGCGAAGGGTTTTGAGTGCATCCTGAGGAGTGATTAGAAACTCAAATAACTTGAGAGGGTGTTTGTGTGTGTGTGTGAGTAAGATTCAGAATTAACCATCACAAACTTATTGTTGTAATCTGTATAGATATTTTATAACCCATGCATAGCTTCGTTAATCTCTTAAATTTACTGTTGTAGCAACGAGGTCTTGTTAAAGTCGACAGAATCACTGACAAAGCTTTAATGAGCACTTATGTCTCTTCCCCCCTCCTGTTCTTTCTACATACACTTAGAGACACTGCAACAGAGTAGGGAGGAAATACAAAAGTTTTAAAACCCAAGATTTTACCTTTAGGAAGTTACACTTAGTAAAGATATTTAAATACTCCAAATATGAGAATATGATGGGTTCAAAATATCTTAATCTTTCTTGTTTTCTTCAAATTTCATTTGTAGTATACATTCTAGTCATAGCATAGGAATTTTATTAAATCCAGCACCATGGAATACATTTGACATTCCAGAAATCAGGGTCCTCATCTCCTTGTACCTGCTCAGTAAGCATGGCCCTAAAGCAATGAGTGATATTTGCCCAGTATGGTTCCTTGTCCATCTGAGGGAAATTGCATAGAGGGTTTTTTACACAAGAAACATACTGAAATTTACTCTCAGGGGCATCCTCAAAATCAAGGTCACCTGGATTAACTGTATAAAATATATGGTATCTTGGAGGGGAGTGAAGAAAAAGAAGAGGTACTCATAATACTCAGCTTCCAAGTATTTGCTCAAACTAAGCTCCTTCCCAACAAGCTACTCAATCATTTGTCTTAATGATTATATTACATCACCACAGGATTAATTTGACAGGTCGCACATTGTTCTTCAAAGAGTTTATCTAGTAGATGTTATAGACCAGCACCTAAGTCCAACTCAGAGGGTAGGGCAGTAACTTAAGAGGCAAGACTTACCCTAGCGACATCCTACTTTTAAAAATATCCAGTGAGCCCGGCCAGCATGGCTCAGAAGTTGAGCGTTGACCTATGAACCAGGAGGTCAGGGTTCAATTTCTGGTCAAGGCACATGCCCGGGTTGCAGGCTCCATCCCCAATTGATGTTTCTATCTCCCTCTCCCTTCCTCTCTGAAATAAATATAAAAATATTTTTAAAAATAACAAATAAAAATAAAAACATCCAGTGAAAGAGAATATCTCATTGCACAAAAATGTTAAATTGCTATTTTTTTTAAAAAAAAACTGTGGAATATATAAATTATTTACAATGACAATAAATTAACTATATTTTTAAAATTTATATTGGATTTTTAAAAAAATGTTAAAAGCAATACACATGCAGAGAAAATATGAGGATATAAACAAAAAGTAAAAGCCTCCACCCCTATGCTCTACACATCATGGGCCATTATTCAGTGTGTATTTTTTCTAGATCTTTTCCTTGCACTACAACTGTAGATATGTGTATGTTAAATTTTATTTATTTGTTTGTATCTTTATCTGTTTACCTAGTCTATGAATTGGTAATACTTAGAGTTCTACAGTTTGCTTTTTTCACTCAACAATATATGGGGATACCTTTTCATGAACACCTCACATTTTATTTAACTGTGATCCAGTTGAAAGAATTTAGGGTATTCCCAATTTTTTATCCTTCCAAATACTATCTTTTACAATTTATTTTGTACTTCTCACTCATGAGATGATTAAAAGTATCACTTGAAATATTTTTATATGTCAGCATAAATTTTTTCAACATGGAATAAAATTTATGATAAATCGGTTCCACTTTGGAAATCATTGGAGAAGGGTTAATCACAAACAAAAATCACCATTAAGTGGTTTCACCCAAACACTGTTGCACTGATGTATTATAAGGATACTAGAGGCCCAGTGCATGAAATTTGTGCAAGAGTAGGCCTTCCTTCCCCCGGCGGCCGGCACCGCCTTCCCTCTGGCACCCGGGACCCGGGCTTCCCTCCAACAGCCAGCTTTGTCCAGAAGGTCATTTGGAAGGATATCCAGTCTAATTAGCATACTACACTTTTATTATTATAGATTATAGATCTAATTCCAGGCACTTGCTAAACCAAGTTAACCCTAAAAGGGGCGAGCTGGGGGTAAAGAAGAAGGCCTAAGGTCAGTGTTTCCATTTTAGCTGAAGTAACATCATTAATAACATTGTATAAGCTTCAGCTGTACAGCATTATACTTTGATATCTGTATAGACTCTAGCATGCTCACCACCAGAAATCCAGTTTCCATTCATCACTATATATTTGATCCCCTTTACCCACCCAAAGTCAGTATCTTGAATAAAAATAATATCTACTTTCAAATGAGTCTTTAAAAAGGCAACTAAAATTATTTTCTATCTGCACTGAGTCATGTCTTACCAACTTTTTGAACAGTTGTCCGTTATTCAGAGTAAGAGGATCTTTGTGAATCACGTTTTCTGTTCAACAGTGGCCTTAGAGTTATGTAGGGATATGAAAAGCTTTGACCTATGCAGGTTCTTTCTTGACGAAGGGAATCATCATCATCGCTATTGTGTTACACTGTGTGTTCTTATGAGTAAGTTGAGCCACCTTGGGGCCACCGGACCAGAGTGGGTTGGCCCCCAACAGCGAATAGACTAAACTATAGCTTTAGTCCAAGAATATGGAAACTGACAACAAATTACTGCTTGTGGTCTACTTCCAGTTTTCAAGTGCAAACATACCAAAGTTTATTTTAAACTTGAGCCAGTCAGACATTTAGTAATATACATCAAAGGAGAGTGAAGGCTTCCCATGTTTATTATTTCAATATGATGTCTGTTCTAATAAAGTCGAAAAATGCATATGATAGACCATGGAGTAGACATTCTCTAGTTCCACAGTTTGGCCTTAAAAATATACATATATTTGTAAATTAATCCAAAACACATTGCCGTGATCCCAGTTCCCCTGAAAGCTGATTGTTCCCCATCCCTTTTTTAATTTTAGAAGTGGAGTGGCTGTCTGCCAGAACACTTGCAGATCAACCGGCCACTTCATGTGTAAAAGGGCCACAGCATCATGAATGTTCAAAAACCACAGGCTGCCATGTAAATAAGTTAAACTTATCATGGTCTTCCCTATTAATTAAACACAAAAGCCATCTGTGCAAGGTGAATTTTGGTAAGGACCCAATTTTTTTAATGATTGTGAGTGGAATTTGAAAATACTTTCCTAGTGAAAGTGCCGCTCAGGGATTCCCAAGATAAAATGCGCTGTTTATGTAATTTTGTGGTCATTTGACTAAATTTCTAATAAAACAGTGGAAAGAATTCTTTTTAGTCAATCAGAATTCAGAGTCATACTTGGATGAGTTGGCTCTCTAGTGACATCACCTTTTTACCCTTCTCTGTCCTTAGCTTCCTAAGCCCTTATGCCATCTACACCTTTTCTGTGTATGTGTGTAAGTATGTGTATTTGTGCGCTCTCTCTCTCTCTCTCTCTCTCTCTCTCTCTCTCTCACACACACACACACACACATCCTCCCCCCCCACGCACACACACCCAACCCACATTTTGTCAGAACTGTCTTGGGCAAATGCATCACAACAGTGAGCAAGACTAAACACCCAAAAAAGAAAACACTGCATAGAGAAACACCACGCGGATGACAGTACCAATTCAGAGCTATACACTCAGGTGATGAGCCCTTATTTTCATTTTTGTTATTTGTAGAAAGGATTGCCCTGGGGCAGATAACCTATAAACCTAGGCTTTCAAAATCTTTGAAGGGCAAAAAGTCAAAAGGTGCTCCTCACTTGGATTTGGCAGGAAAAACCAGGACAAGAAGGACTTGGGGATTTTTTGTTGTTGATGGTGTCCTTTTCGCCCCAACCTGTGTTTTCAGTCAATTAAAATTTGTACCCTAGGCCTTTTCCAGTTTGAAGCCACCCCAGCGTCTGTGATGAGCAATCCTACTTGTTTGTGCAGTCATTCATTATCTCCATTACCAAAAGGAGCATAGAGGACAATTACATTGTTTGGACGAATCAGGGTGTTAGGAGGAGTATTTGTCATGGTGGCAGAGTACAGCACCTGACAGGCAACGATTGATGGCCAGTCATGAGTGTGAGTGGCCAAAGCAGCCTCATAGGATGCAAATTACTGACTGTGGATTCCAATTTATCCTGTTCATTTTTCTTGCCCGTGCTGAAGACCATTAGTGGTTTTTGAAGCAGTGAAGGGGTCATTACTAATGTGGGTAGGCTCAAAGCAGGAGGGGGAAGGAGGGGAAAAGCCTTCTGTAATTACACAGCTTTCAGGAACAGGCTGGCGGCCCTCGCCAAAAAAGTGTCAACACCTCACAATCAGAAAAATTTATTTTCATTTTATGCTTAACCCATATTAACTCAACATTATCATCTTTCTTTGTTAACATTTGCAGAATATTAAAAGCCTGGCTTCTATAGGAATACAAATCTAGTTAACCCCTTTTGCTATAGAAGGAATTTTGTTTAACCTACTGGCATTTGGGTTTGCTAATGAGTACTTGAGCACGTTTTGGATAATGCACACTATTGTAGAAGATGAAATACCTGAAGAATAAAAATCTTAGATGACTGGAACACTGTCTCTCTCCAGCACTGGAATGATTAGAATGCTCTGAATGGAATACTCTGTTGTCCCTAATGTCACCCTCTCGCAATATTGGTGGGAAATATTTATTACTAAATATTTCTCATTTGTAAACCACTGTGATATGTTGGATAAAAGTTTACTCTTTTGTTTCAGAAAACCAGTGAGTTTAGAGCAGGAACCTATTTAACAGCCATGTTTTAGAATTATGTCCGCGCCAGTACACTGTCCCAACCTACATGTGCGGCTCTACAATTACAGTCCTTGGTTTCAGAATGGCAGAGGGAAGTGGTTTGATGATGGTTCATTATAAATGTTGGTCAATTGTGATGAAAAGTAAAGAATTAAAAAATAAAACCTATGGCTTCATTCTCTCATTGCCACACTTTAAGGAACAATGTAAAATGTCTGTAGAAGCATTGCACATAAGTGGCTCCTTTTGATGTGTGGTCATCATGTGTGATCCTGTTAACCCAGAGCAGTAACCAGTGAAAATGAAAGCATCTCCCACTGTCCCTCCAACGAGCGAACATAAATACCCTGTCAGTAAACTCTGTCGTAATTGAATCAGCTGCCATGGCTTCCAAGAACTGTTGTGATCATATACTATCTCACTTTCCAAACTTTGACTGTCAATAACCTCAAAGTAACTAGGGAATAATGATTAAATTAAGCCATATCACAGAGATAACATAGAGGGAGGGCTTCCCATAGGTTTTCTAGGAAGCAACCTAAAACAGGCCCCAAACTAGTACCCTTAGGGTAGGTGAAGTGATTGTCGATAATCAAAATTCCAACATCATCACAGAAGTGCCGCGCATCCCTGGCTGATGACAGACACTGAGTCGCTGAAGCACCCTGTTGTCACTGCTGGCCCCCCGAGTGTGGTTTCTGGATCCCTGTCCCACGTTCTCCACACATGATAAAAATAAATTAAAAAGCTGCGATTAGGAAAATCAAGCCCGTAGACTTAAAGAAATCATTCTTAGAAGCAAGTGACTTTCTCAACTTCTGATGCATCTTTTAAAACATTTGTTTTTTTCATTAGCATCCGTACCCTTCCGAAGAGCAGAAGAAACAGTTAGCGCAAGACACGGGACTTACAATTCTCCAAGTAAACAACTGGTGAGTGACCCCACAATCAATGTCTTTCTCCCGTGGCTAAAATGAGATTTCTAAATAATTGTTTTCTTTTTTGTTTCTGAAACCAGTGAAATTGAGGAGGATAATGTCTGTGTTTGTACCCTGAGGTGTGAAAGTTGTGCGTAGGGAGAGGAAAAGATAACTAGGTCAATGGTTTTTGTAAGATTGATCCCTCCCCTTTGTCTCTCTCCCTCTTTCTTTCCTTTCCTCCTCTCTTGCTCTTCCTCTCCCCCCTCACTTTTCCCATCTCTGATGCTTTACAATTCTTGAATTGAACCACAAATTCTGGTCAGGTCATTCTTACTGAAAATAGTGTGTGTGTGTGTGTGTGTGTGTGTGTGTGTGTGTGTGTGTGTGTGTGTTTGGGTTTGTGTGTGTGTGCAGTCCTCATGGAGTTATCAGTTCTGTGAGGGTTTCTTTTGTCTAGGCTTTGGGGAGTGATGCAGATGCCCACTCTTTTCTATCTCCTCGTAGAAATTTATTTACCCTAATTTTTTTTTAAGACAAGAAAAAAAAATTTCCCATTCTGAGCTTTGTGATCTGACAGATTACTTCTGTGGTGGCGCATGGACCATTCCTCTTTGTATGTGGCTTAGAGGGTAACTGAGGAAAAGGAGGGGCAGAGGATTAAATAAAATGATCACAGTGGCCAAGAAATGATATAGGAATTACTTATCAAAATACTGGCCCAGGTTTTATCAGCAGCTTAATTTTGTTCAGTACATTCTTGGGGTGATGTTCAGATTAATTGAACTGACAGTTCTCTTTCAAAATTCAGGGAAAGTATTTGCACGGATTTCAGGCCTTATACAAACTTAATTACATGGAACTCCATTTTATCATTCTAATTCCATGTAGCAGAGGTTGTATTTACAAATGAGAAGTCTCTGCCTTTATTCACAGCTTTCCTTAATATATTTATCAAAGCAGGTTCATTTACAAAGTGCTCTATCTGTGGGATACAGGCAGGCAGACATTAACAAAGCTTTTAGGTTTATCAGGCTCGCTGCCTGATGAGCTACCCGAGGGTCAATTGATTTTGTGGTTCTGTGATTCATTTTTTTCTCATTTTTCCAGGATCACAATGAGAGACATGCTTGGAGAATTAGCCAGTTTGTCTGCCTTATCTGTCAGGCAATTTTTTTTTTCCCAGGGAAGTCAAGCTACTTAAATTGGCCACAGGAACTGCCGTTATCTGACTTTAATGCACCCTATAGTGTGGATAGCATTTCAATTACACCAGTAACCAAAGCTTAGCTGCAGCCCTTTTCATGCCTAGTGCTGTACAGAAAGTGATGTGCCTACCTACAGAAGCAGAAAATTGAGTTGCCTTGCTTCTGTCAGGGTGATTAATGCAGAAATAAACTGCTAACCTGAAGAGAAAGGCAGAAAGAAAGGATAGACAATACAGACTTGAATTCACTTTAATTTTCTTCTAAAGATTGGAACTATGTACATTTAAAGATACCCTTTAGACCAAACACTTGGAATAAAGGCTATAATCTCCAGACACGGAGGTGTATGTGATTATACGTTGATAGGAGCCTCGTAGTGTAGATACATATATGTCAACATATATTTTCTCATTTATGTTCCTACCTAGCACAAGCTATCAGTGCTTTAAAACAATCAAAGAAATGCATTCTGTGTTACCTATAGGAGACTCACTTGCCCTGCACATTATTTGATCACCGACTGATTCCCAAACCAGGCCACTTTAGATACACCGATCCTTGATGAAGTTAATGTTGCTTGAGAATCACAAGTTTTGTAAATGTAGGGCAAGATGAGGGAGGTTGTGGTGAGACTTGGGGGGAGGAATGAACTATTTCTACATTGATGTTTGACCTTGACATTTGATCTTGCTCTTTTTGAAACTGCTGTTGTGTATCATCTCTTTCCTGGACTTTTTTATATAGTCATTACACTTGAAGAGTGAGGAGGCTAAACCCCTGAGTCTAAAGATGAGCGTTTCTCACAATTAGACAGCTGCTCGGAGCCTGCAAAGAGCATCCTTGTTTTCTGAACTCCGCTGAGCCCCTAGGCACGCTCTGGAGTTCAGTCGGTGTGACAGTTTAGGTTTCCTGTTTCTCTATTAACTGAGCCACATTTGCCGCCGAATGCCAAGGGTTAGGATGTGACAGTCTACTGCACGGGATACTTTCCATAATACGGCATAAACGTTGACACCTACATCTTCCCAAAATAATTCCATCTTCCAGGGTTGGGGGCAGGAAGGAGGGGGGTAAGAGATCAACCGAAGGACTTATATGCATGCATATAAGCATAACTAATGGACATAAGACA
>NW_005370250.1:1674021-1697208 GCF_000412655.1 Myotis brandtii
AGAGGATTGTCAAGGGCGGGGAAGAAAAAAAAAGGACACATATGTAATACCCTTTGTAATACTTTTAGCAATAAAAAAAATAAATTAAAAAAAACAGTTCAAAAAAAAATAATTCCATCTTCCTGATTTTCACACTTCCTTCTGAAAAACCCTCTCATCCTGCCCCGAGGTCCAATTCTTAGCGAAGGGGACCGTAACTTGGATAATAAGGTGTGACTCATGAGGACAGTATAGTAAATAGCCCTAAAAGACTACTAAGAATTTCATGGAGGGACTGAATTTCTGGGGCTTTCAAAAAGAAATTTAAAAGAGCACCAGCTACTTCAGCACATCTTGAAGTTGTCCAAAGCCTTGATGAAGTCAGCTTCGACACAGAGAAAGCTACCCAACCTCATTTCAAACGGCTTCATAATCACTGTTCTTAAGTGCAAAGTGCCGACTATGAGACAGGCGGAGAGTGGACTCGACACTAGCTCTCCGTGCCCCGAGAGCTCTCAGCAAAAACGCACAGGGGTGGGAGAGCTGTTCCTCTGTCTCCTTCAGACACCGTAGCTGGGAAAGCATACCCTCTTCTCTGATGGGGGCCAGGACTTCAGGCTTGGGTGCTGTGAGGCATGTTCCCAAAGAAGCAGAACAGTATAGAGGCCTGCAGATCAGAAAATCATGGAAGACTCACCGCTCCAATTCTGCTTCTCACTTACCTCTGAAACTAGAAAGGCCGGGCAAGGTCAGGGCAGTTAGTAGCACTGTGAAGTGACATCTACGGTCATCAGCAAGAGAGCACGGCTCCGCACACTTGACGAGAGCAATAAGCAATAAAGACGGAGCTGTTAAGATTGGTCAGTAATTTTAGAACAAATATGCAAAAAGGAAGTTTAGGAGCTAATTAAGGGAATTAAAGAGTGTTTTATCTTAGCAGCCAATGTTAGAAATAATCTTAATGGGCTTTCCCACTGTATTCACAGTAGGGAGTATGCGTAAAAGTGGTCATACACCAAATCAAACTGTAATCTCAGGAAAAGAGCAGAGTTGATGACACTACGCCATTTTTCCCCCTACAGGTAGCCCTCAGAGGTCCATAAATAATCAATCATCTAAGTAAGACCTTTTTTAAAAAAATGATATCCAGGTCCCCAATGTATGCAGTTAAGGGCTAAAGCTACTCACAAGTGTTAAGGTTGGCTTTCAATGCTGGTTAGTTGGTGGAGAGTCAAATCAGGTGTGAAAGAACCCAAGTGCATGCATTAGGAGAGAAGAAAAGCAAAGAAATGAATATGTATCTTCAATCTGAATAACCTCTTCACAGTGGAGAAGCAAACCTAGTGTGAATTTGGCTGAAACTTGACTACAGCTTGAAGGGTGATATAGCATGGTAGGTAACCACTTAGACACTAGAACCAGATCCTGTGGTGTTAAAATCCTGGTTCCACCATTTGTCAGATGTTTGACCTTCTCACTTAACCCCTTTGAGCATTAGTTTTCTCATCTGTAAAATGGGGACAGTAGTCGTATATACCCTATATATCTGTAAGACTGCACGTTAACTATTCAGCATAGTGCTGGAACACACAATAGATGCTATTGTTAAAATAGTTAAAAGTAAATAATTGTAAAAATGAGAGAGAAATATGATGAGTTCATACAACAATATCAATAATGAAGTCATTAAAGAGCTTACAAATTAGAATGGAGATTTCTTCCAGGGGCAAATGGGTATATTTAAGGCGAATACAGTTTTAGAGGAGACAACTCACTGTGCAGAGCTTTTGCATTAAACAAAGACTTTTGTAGTTTCCTAGATTATCTTTTTTTGTAGTTCTTTGATGCCAGGAAGGGAAGATGAGGGAGTCCTGGGAGGTAGTTGATTTCATATAAGCTGTGGAGGATAGACATTTTGAAGGAAAGTTTGAGATATAAATGCTCTGGTATTTCCTCAGGAGGCATGCTTAACAGCATTCACTGACAAAATATATATATATTTTAATTTAACGAAGAAGTTTGTGTTTGAATAATTTGTTGGGATGAATTTATACATCTTAGGCAATAGTAATCATTGAAATAAGCCAAAGTCTTAACTTGGATAGTTAAAATCCCTTAAACTAAAAGTACTATGAGAAAAATCATGACATTTCCATGTTCTCATGTGACTTTCCTCAACGCTATGTCAGAATTACCATTTAATTTTTTAAGTTCCTATTTCTAGGTGAATTTTAAAAGAAAGAAATACTCTTAAAACTCATGACCCCAGTCATTATATCTTATCTACATGCCAACAAGCAAAACCCACAGGATGCGTTATGGACAGAACACAGGTACACTTGGAATAAAGGACCTACTTTCTTGATAGAAGGCTGTCTCCAGGGCCCCAAATAAAAATGCATGAAACTTAAATTTCAAAGACCTTTTCAGCTGAAGGTAGCTCAGAGACTGCCTTTGTGTAATAGATTACACGTCCTTGCACGGCCTCGCAAACTGAAGATATTAAATGTCTGCGTCCTGTGTGCCCCACCTTTTCATCAGGGCTCTTACCACAGTCTGCCGAGGTCTAATAGCTTCTCATAATCAGACCTCCACTCCGCAGCGCTTCCTCGCGGAAAGGCGCAGCTTTGTTTTACCAACTTCAGTTTGGCCACACCGACCACGTTTCCTAGACTGTGCGGGGCCTTGTTCAGGTGGGACTCGGGAACCCTGCCAGGAGAGTTACCTTGGGAATGGGTTTCTCTCTCTGCCTTCTGCCCGCTCCCTGTAAGAAAGCTCATTAACCACCCAGGTGACTGGCTTTCTTACCTGGGACACGGGATGAGGTGGAGACAAAAGAATGTGTGTGTGAAAACACGTTGTGAGTTAGCAGTGCTCTGGAAATGAAAGGTAGTATTGTGGGAAGGCCTTGCCGCCCGATTCCGCCAGGGACAGGATCAGGGTGGTAGCCTAAGGACACGTTGTTCTCCCCCGGAAAGCCATCAGTTCAGCAGATTTGGGAGCCCAGATGCTTTTCTCTGCTGCTCACACCTGAAGGGCAATAATAGCGTTTTAGGTGGGTTTCAAGACAGGAGGTCAAGGTCAGGCCCCATGCCAGGACGTCCCAGAGTCCAAGTTGAAGCCTAATTCGTAGGAGGCTGGGTAAGCGGGAAAAGAGGGGACAGCCTTGACCGCACAGGAAAGTCATTTTCAAAGGTGTGTGTGCTGTGGCCCCGTGGCAGGGAGAGCAGGCACCAGGCAACACGGTGTCATATTAGGACAGCGAGAGGAAGCTGGGGCCCGAGTAAGATAATTTTGGGGTAAACATATGGAATAATCGGCCAGCGGCGCAAGAAATCTAAATGAGGTGCAAGGACAGCTGGACACTTTTATCTCCAGAGAGAAAGGATTGAAGGAGAGAGTGATAAACCAGGGAGGTGGAGTCGAGATAAACCTGGAGGGAGCACGCCTGCCCCTGCCAGGCCGGATCCTCTCTGCTCAGCAGCTCCCGCTGCAGCAGTCTGTTAAACACACCGCTGCCGTCTGTGGTGATTCTTTCCAAGTAACATCTATGTTTCTGAATCACAGTCCATTAGAATCTCAAGTCAGATTTGCCAGGTGTGGGGCTCATTGTCAGCCTCGAATGTGTTGAAGCTGCTGATGCGGAGGAAATGAATACCCAAAACCCCAAACCCCCTGTGTTTGAACCCCAGTTTGGGGAGCGGGAGGTGGAAGGCTTCCCTCTCTGGTGGCTTCTGTGCCAGGACCGTGGAAGGAGGCAGAGGCGGCAGGGGGTGCGGTGCCCCGATGCCCAGGAAGTCTGTTGCTGAAGCGGAGCGTTTTCTGGCTGAGGGACAGTTGTCCATGGGTGACAGAGCTGAGTCTGAGCCCGCAGGAGGGTCTCCAGGCTCCTCCATCCCCACCCCGGCTCCGTCACTCTGTCTCCATGCTCCTGTGGTCAGTTGTCGGGAACCTGCAGTTCTTCCCGAGAGGAAAACCAGAAGGAGGTGGGACGAGGGGCTAAGAGGCATGAAAAGAACAACACACATGAGTAACGTGTAACCAGAGGGATTGCCCTGGTATTTCACTGGGTTTCATTTTGCTCCGTCTACAGCTAAGGGAACTGGGGCATTGATTGACACATGGCACACCGATTTTGGAAAAGAGGGACCATGACCGTATTTTCCCATTTCCCTTTCTGCAGCAGGTTCCTGAACTCCCCACACGGATCTGAAAATTGGAGATATTTATTGTCCCCGGGCAGCTGTGCCTCCAGCCCATTGCCATGTCCCATCAGCATTCCTAGACACCTTCTATGCCGCAGAGGGGGGAGGACCAGGTCCAGAATTTGAGATTCAGTGCAAATGTGGGCAAGCAGCTGTGGCACACAAAAAGCGGAGTCGGGGGAATAAAGGAGGGGGTGCCAGCCAGGGGACTCAAAGGAGGTTCGCTGCGATCCTTTACATTCAATTAGACCAGCTCCTTTGTGCTTTGCCTCGCGCTCTGCGAAGAAAGAATGAAATATGGTTTTCATAGCAAGCTGGCAGCATTATCTCAGGATGCATATTTCTTTGCTGGGTTGGAATGCCAATAAGGGAAGAAAAAAGTTCCTCGTTTAGAGGAAAGTACAGTGCTACAGAGAAAACACAACAAAAAAAGGAATGCAACAAGTTCCTGAAACAGTTCCAAAAAATGCCCCCTAAAGAAAATATTTAAATGAGAGACTTTTTTGAAGGTAACATTTCTCATGCTGAAGGTCAGCATCTTTCAAAAGTCTCTAAACGTGGAGAGAACTCTGGCCCAAAATGTAGACTATTTTAGATATTTGAAGAGTTTTAGAATTAGCCTCCTCTCTTTCATTGATAACGACAATAAACTCCCCAGGCGAGTCCTGCGTTAGGCACCAGGCTCTACCTACTCCGGCACTTCATTAGGCCAGTATTTGGAAGGGAGACAAGGTTCGCTCCAGTAAGTCCTTTATCCATCCCAATTGGCATGATCTACATGGTTTCTCAAAGTAACACACAAATAAAAGTCTATATTTCAGTGGGTTGCATGATTTAAAGTAGGGTGATATTGACTTGCTATTCACTTATTTTTAAATAGGAAAAAATGGAAGACCATTCATTAAAAATATTACAAAATTATCCTATAGCAACAGATTGCTTTAAGTATTCCTAACTCAGTCACAGATGGGTAAAACCGTATCATTTAAAAAAACATTTTTAAAAATGGGAATTTTCAAATTACCCTCTTAACTTATTTCTAGAATACAGAAAATGGAAAGGGGTTTATCAATGCAAAGTTTAAACAGAGTCCTTAAATTAGAAGCTATTAAAAGGAAGGTGCAAAGATAGATCAGCATATATCAAGACCGTGTTATTTACTTTCTCCCCATTCTGTACTCTTAAAAATAAGAGTCTTGGTGGCTACAGTCTTGGTGGTTCTCAGTCCTTTTTTTTTTTTTTTTTTACCACATTGGCACCTTTTCCAGTAAATTATGTTTCTTCACATCTTCCTTTATCCACAGTGTAGAGTGTGTTTTTAAAATTTATTCCAAAAATTTACCCTCAGGGAAATAAGTACTTTATGAATAGTCTTTAGACCAGATCCTCACTCACTTCACTCATTCATTCATGCAGTCATTCACTGGAGAGAGAGCAGCTTTCCAAAAATTACTTAATTGAGAATCTGCTCTGTTAATGAGTAAATGTAGGTCCTATTAACCTCTTGATCTTCAGGACTTGTTCTGTCGTCATTGCTGTTGTTTTCATTGTGTTGCATTTTTTAAGAATTAGAGAGCCAGCGTTGGCGAGGTGGCACCTCCCAGTGCTTATCTCAGGAATTCTACCCAATTCATGACTCTCAGAACTATTTCCTCTATTCTAGAAACAAGAAAAACCATTTTTTATCTGCAAAATTATTATAAACGTGGGGGGAAAATACAGAGCGAAGTACTGGTGTGTGTTTTTTTTAAATTTTGTTTTCTTCACATCTTTTCTTTGCTTCATTGTTTTATTATAATCATAATGGAAAACCTCAGTCATTTGTGCATGAATCAGAAGCATTATTGCTGACTGATCACTTAATATAGATTTGCAGCTAACTTCCTGCCCTCATCCCAAATAGTTAATTCCGCACTCAGGTTGCAACACATGCAAAGTTCTTTCTCTTTTTCCCTGGCAAGGTAAACATTGGAAGATATGAGATTTCCCGTCTGTCTTTAGATACAGCTTATCTTTTAGATAAGTCCCTGCAAGCTGAGGTTACAGGCTGTTTAATGTCGACCTCTTGAGTTCCAAACTTCCTTAAAGCTTTTAGATAAGCAAAAACTTCAGCAGTAATTACTAAAGCAGTGGTAGGGACAGTGTGGATTAATCCCCAAAGATCTGGATTCAAATCTACCTCAAAGCCCACAGGTGAAAAATAACTTTAATGGTCTTGATGTAAAGATTTAGCACAATTCTTGAAGAAGGACCAGGCCATTCTTTCCAAGCATATGTCATAAGAATGACTGCCAGATGGTTCCTTTTTCCATTATTGATTGATAGATTATTATTGATTGATAGATTTCCTTCATAGAGATGGTCACCAATATTTGCATACTTTCACCTGTCTGATAGTGGTATTTTATTACTTTCAAGATTAAACTGTCATCTATTTTATTTTTTTAATTTTTTAAAAATATATTTTATTTATTTTTTACAGAGAGGAAGGGAGAGGGATAGAGAGTTAGAAATATCGATGAGAGAGAAACATTGATAAGCTGCCTCCTACACACCCCCTAACTGGGGATGGGCCCGCAACCAAGGTACATGCCCTTGACCGGAATCGAACCTGGGACCCTTCAGTCCGAAGGCCGATGCTCTATCCACTGAGCCAAACCGGTTAGGGCAAACTGTCATCTATTTTAAACCTAGATTTTGGATATATCATCTCACTTACAAATGATGAAACACATGACAACTTTCTTTGTCTCCCCACGCTTGTTTTCTAAAATCTAGAAAAGTACCCAGCAGTCTGAGGATGGGAATATTGTATTAAATATGAGTATTGTATACAATGAAATGCATAAGGATTTCATTGGGCAAAGTGATCTTTTTTTTTTTTAATTGTGATCTGATTCTTACTGCTTTATTGTCAGTGCAGTCGATAGGATGCCTGGGTAGTTTTGAGTGCCCACGAGCAAAATTTCTTCTGCATAAAAGGAGTGTACAAAGTAGCACAATGGAATCTGGTCCTGGCAGATTTTGTTTCCTGTGTTACCTGAAGCCTAGAGTTCAGCAGGGTACATTTCAAACACCTTCTCCGCTGTGTTACCAAGTCCTGACAGTCTTAGATCTGGGTGACTCAGTGTGGCCCTTCACTTTGTTAAAAATGCACGTTTCCTGTTATCCTGAGCTGTTCCCATGGATTCGGTGCCTTTGTGTTTGTGTGTGGTGTAATGGGCTGGTGTAGAAGAAGCATGTGAAAGAGAAAAGTAGCAACTCCTTGCGGAATAGAACAGTAAAAGTCACATGGAGGAACTTTTTGTCGTCATTTTTCCATAATGAAATTACTAAAGCAATGTCAGTAAACAGGAAATGAGTGAAGTGTAAAATAATTAGCACCAAAGGGTACATAATAGGTTACTTATTAAAATCCATAGACGGATTATATGACCCCATTGGGTCCAGGGGCCAGAGATCACATGACTCTGGGTGCCTTTTCTGAGGTGAGCACCCCAATGCACTTTGTCAGCTTACTGGCTTCTGACATTAAATAAGCTTCAGGTATGATTTATTGAGTAGCCTTTTGACAGGAGCAAGAAACTGAAATCTTCTCGCCTTGCGGAGCCTCGGCTCTGTTTTCATTACCTTCTCCAGCTATTACATTTAGTCAACCGAGTTATGTGCAGTTCTGAGAGAATCTCTCCTGCTCCCAGAAGTCATTGTTCCACTCATAATAAAATTATGCAATCAATTTGCCACAAGAGAAACACTGAAGTTCACTAAATTATTGCCATGTGTTTTGCACTAAAGACAAAGTGATACCAATTAAAAAAACAACCACCCTTGGATTCCATTTTTTAATGGTGTGCAGGGAGGAGCGAGCCTGACTCACCAGGGACGTCATGTCTCCCTTCCACACGTTGCAAATTTCATTTTCCTTAATTAGAGAATGGCGCTCATGGAGAATGAGCCGGGGGTGTAAGTGGGGAAAGAAGAAAGAATGAAACCTGAGCTGAGCCCTAAATAATATGTCAGAAAAATGACAACTTGCCTCCCTCAAGACTATTTCATTTGAAAGGTTTGCTAGGTTACATTAGGCTCAGATAGATTTTTCTGGAAATGGGGCCATAACCCACAGACTCACAAAACGCCCCAGTTCCAAAGCTCTGCAGATAAGTTAAATCCGTACTCTGGTCCCATCGTGGGAACGAGTACTCCGTAGCTCTCACTTAGGATAACGTTTTCAGGATGCTGTGTCCCTTTGAGCATTAGTTATGATGTGAGAGTATCATGTTTTTAGAGTATCAGCAGGAATTCATATCCTGTGGTCTCAATTCATCTTCCACTAGATTAATTAAAGAATTGCCAATAATTTGGTCTCGGAAGGAAAGCTTGTTTGTCTCACACCCTAAATAAATAATGGCTGCCAATTCACCATCAGGTTGGAGATGAAGTAGACTCAGAATTTTAGGTCTGATGAATAAGTCAAATTCCATTACAACAGAAAATCTTTACACAATAAAAATATTTCCAGCCCGAGGCAGTAGTTCACTAATTTTAAATAGTATGTCTAATGACACAATTTTATTAAGCAATTGTGGACAGCCCCTTGCAGTGTATTATAATGAATTATATCTGTTCTTGGGGGAGGGAACAGGGAAAATTTCTTGAGGAAATTAGCAGTTCGTGGAGATGATATGATTTTCCCAATAAAACAGTAAATCATTAACCAAGAAAAAAATAATAATGAGAACTTCCAAGAAACTCTTCCACAGCCTTATAGAGAAAATGATTTTTCTAGGAATCACAGCAGAATAAAATTAGGTTGCGTTTTATGAATGAGAGCCCTCATGTTGGTCTGTTTCCAAACTAGTTAAGGACTTGAAACAATTTCTGGATTGACTTTTTTTTTTTAAAAAAAATGCCTTTTCAAAGACAAAGGGATTATACAGAAACACGGGTCCTCGTAACTTCTTGTTGAACTGCATTCACAAAAGCTGGAGAAGAGGCTGGGGAGGAAAACGCACCTGATGCCGGGTACTGAGGTGAGAGGGTGGCCGCGAGCATGCCGTCTTGTGGAGGAGACTGGATTTGAAGTTCATTCTGAATCAGAGGAAGGAAATGTGTTAGCGGTCAGATAGAAACAGTATGAGACACCATGAAAGTGGGGAATTTGAGTGAAGCAGTCTGGGCAGAAGCCGACTCTCCCGACTAGAGAAAAAGAGGTTTGCAAGTGGGTGAGGTACCGTGAGAGAGACCGTCACCCCAGAACAGCGAGGAGGAAGGTTCTGTCCTCACCCAAAGGGTGAGGCCGTGTGTTACCTTAAAGGGAGAAGCTTGGGTCTGATTCCAGCTCAGACAATTTTGTATGTGATCTCGGGCAATTTAGTACCTGTCCCCTCATCCATAAAAGAACGGGGACCGGGTGATTTTTAAGGTCCTTTCATCTTTAAAATTCTATTATTTTATGATTCTAAGCCCGTGAACTGGAAAAAAAAAAAATCTTGTCAAAGCAAGTGAGATGAAAACGATTTTAACCATTGTATTTGGAATTGATTGGAAGAGAGGGAGAGAGACCAGTCACAGCAGACCACAGTGACTTAAACAGAGCCTGAATCAGAGGTTTAACCTTTAAAATGAGGAAAGAGAAACCGATTTTGTCTCTATTGTTAAAGAATGTGGCAGGAACCTGGTGACTCATTCAGCGTGGGGTGAGAGTAGAAACAGTACAACTCTGGGCTCTGTGCCGTGGGGAGCGAGGGCTCGAGGATTCTTTCCACAACGACAGCAGATCTGAGTGGGGCCTGACGGTTTCTCTGGGAAGATGATCTTGTTTTCACAACAGATAGCATAAAACAGAGATGAGCCCTGGAGGGGAAGGGGTCAGAAAAACAGGAAACGCTGTGGGGCGGCGCAAGGGGAAGGAAAGGTAGGTCTGAGGGTACAGATGTTATTCAAGGCCCTGGGAGCAGATGAGCTTGTCCAGAAAGAGGGGAGACCTTGGTGATAGAGGGCACGGGGAGGAGCTTAGGGACTTAGGGGCAGATCCACACTGACTCCTGTCCTGTAGAGGGGACCATGGAAAGGACACCACCATATATGGTCATATAGGGGCATTCTAGGGCAGAAAGCTGTAGGAAACAAGATTTCATTCCATAATTAAACACTGCCAATTGGAGTGAAAAAATGTTTTGCATCTATTTAGAGCACAATGTTCTTCGTGAAAACAGAAGATGAGGCAAAGTAACAAGCTACATCTTTCTGGGTCCAAGTTGAGATAGGATGATAAAGGGGGAAACGTTTGATGCCATAAAAGTTTGTCCTTCAGTAGATATCCCACAATTTCCCATAGTTGTGAAGTTGAACATCTTGTAAGAGTGTGGTGCTGCATCATGAGCTTTTCCTCTCTGTGAAATCCCTTGGCATCCTGCTCCAAGGCAGGTCGGCAACAAAACAAAAACAATCTTCCTAATAGTGTGTTGTTGATCTGGCCGGGAAGGGCATGGGCTGTTTGCAGAGGGGTGAGCTCTGCTCTAAAGTAATTTCCTTCCACAGTGACTGTTCATACACTTTTGGTTTGTCACTTTCATCGTGATTTACATATTCTTAAAGGCAGCACTGGAGAAAAATGAAATACCATCTTAAGAAAAGTGTATGTTATTTAGCTTTTATGCAGAGGCTATGCACAATGCCTTATCTTGATCATTTTGATAAGCTGTTTCTTAAATCCCTTTTTGCCAGGTAGACTCCCCTATTTAGGAGAACAAAAGAACCAAACACCAGGTCAATGTTACATGTGCAATTTCACAAAAAGCCCTTGACCTTGGAGTCATTGAGATGGTGAGATCAGATGAGTTCCCTACTCAGTCACCCTCATTTTGTCAAGGTTGTCTAAACTGACTCTAGGACTTTGAAATTTTGGAAGCTAATTATTTATTTTGTCAATTCCTGACTACACAGTAAGGGAGGACTGAAAAGGCCTTATAAACAATCTAACCAAAAACTCTCATTTTACAAAAAATATATAAAATAAAATAAAAATGGAGGTCTAGAGAGGGGAAATGCGGGTCGCAGGGAGGGCCACACAAGTTAGGGGTAAAGCCCAAAGTTGACAAACCCAGCCCCTGGGTCCAGAACTGTTTCTAGTATACCACCCTGCCTCCAAAAGCCTTTCACATCAATGATTTCATTATCTCAAAGAGGAAAAATACATAAAAGGATGTGTCTTCATATTATTTCTTTTCTATGTAATTTCATGGTATCATTATGAGCTTGATTTTTTAAAAATAGTAAAGCTCTCTCTTTTCTTGATTATTATGTTGTGTTCATGAAGATTGTGAAAAAAGGAATTAGTAAGACACCAAGAATTGAGATTCTTATATCAGGTTTTAAATAAATTTTCTTAAATAAAATACTTATAATCCATCCAAATGGGTATATGTAATTTTAAAAAAACACACACAAATAAAACCTTTAAGGAATCTTGAGGTCTTCAAAACATTCATTCTGGATTTGGCTTTGGGCTGAATTTGTTAGTGGGGGCTTTTGAAGTGAAAACTGTATGAGGAGGTGTACGGGGAACATTGGCACAAAAACATTATAGGCCACTTACCTGAATTATTTAATAAAAAGAAGAGTTTCTGGATCTGAAAAAGGTGATACTGAAACAAAACTACCATTCAAGCTAAACAACAAGCTAAGAGTGGGGGCCACTGCCACATTGGATCTGTGACCTTGGACTCTAACCAATTATGAAGACCCAGGGCAGCCAGTGAGCAAAGCAATTACAACGGGAGTCAAACTATTAAGGAGCCAAGAGTTCAGTAGCTTTATGTCGCTGCCAAGGTATCCCTAGAACACTCTGTAATAGGAATTGAATAACATTAACATTCCTACACGGTAGTTTAAAGCAACTTACAGTGTATTCTAATCAATCCAAGCAGATTTTCTCATGTTGATGACCGTGGGAGTGGTTATTTTATTTTTATATGTACTTTTACAAACATTTAAATTGAAATAACCAGTAGCATAAAATTGCCAGTGATTTAGCTGGCTATGAACTTGTACCCAAATATACTTGGAAGATTTTTTTTTTCTCCCTCTCTTTAGCTCTCAGGTAAATTTCACTGCGTGACAGCATTTCATGCCAGGCAAAGCTCATACAGGAGATGAAAAAGCATGAAGCATAACAAACATCACAAAGCCGGTACCATTTCTTGTTTATAAAGAAAAACAAGGAATGTAAGCTAAGTGGAAAGGTGCCGGTTGGAAGATATTCTAAATGCCTTCGAGTTAAAACCATCAGGGATCAGAAAGCAGAAGGCAAATTCTAGAGGCTAGTACACCAAGGGAAGAGGCTGATGCATTGCCTTGTGCACATTTTAATTAAACTATCATCTTGAGATTTTTTTGTGTGTGTATTGATTTGCACAGTACTTTAAAAAGCTCCTTTTCCCCCTACCTTCCTCCTTTGAATGTTAAAGCTTTGTGCCTTCAGCTTGCCTCTATGAAAATAAATTACTCATCTTTGGGATTGTTATGGGGGGGGGGGGAACACAAAACAAATGGGTGGACATGTTCTCTTCTCCTTTTCAATATGTTTAAATTTCAGCTGTTCATATAATTATGCTGGCATGTATTTCTTCCTGGCTCTAGTCATGCAGAAAAATTTTAAACATGAGAAATTGGACAGCTCTAATGTGGTGTAAAATCTACTTACGCATTGTATTTCTTTCAATATTCTTTACCAATAGTATGTACATTGTTAAAATTAAAAGAAAATGTTAGCTTTTATGCCCTAATGCATTTACGTGATATACATAGCTGCCAAACATTTTATAACATTGACAAGAGGAAGTTTGAAAAATGAAAGAAATGTTAAAGACAGTGTTGACTTTAGGCAGAGGTGACAGTGACAACCATTTAATAGTAATCACTACTTATATGGCACCAATTATAAGAGTATATGCCAACAATAATTAGTTTCCTAACACCCTTGTGAGTCAGTTATTTTTCATTCTCACGGAGAAGTAAACTGAGGCATAAGTTGATGTTATTTTTCCAGGAGTTTTAGGAAAGTCATGTAAGTAGAATCAGACAAAAACATTGGGATACTCAATTGCCATGTCAAAATGTGAGACCTCACATTCATAGGTTGTAGGCTTTCCCTGTTGATCTCTTCTGAGTACATTGAAGATTAGTGTCTGTGAATTTCTTCACGCCTCTCCACCTGCAACCACTCCCACCCTTATTCCACACACAATGCTAAAGGACAAGGAATACTTGGAGCTGGAAGTCCAAGGTTCAATAAAAGGATTATCTCTTTCTGAGAGATCAATTGCTAAAACTGATCTGTCAACTGGGAAGGTCATGTAAGAATAGCAAGATGGCCTGATGGAGGAAAAAGAAGAATCCCATGATGTAATGCAGATGTCCTTCTTCCTCAGTGACTCAAATATATATTAGAGGCCCAGTGCATGAAATTCGTGCACTCAGGGGGTCCCTCAGCCCAGCCTGCACCCTCTTGCAGTCCGGGAGCCATCAGTCGGACATCCTTAGCGCTGCTGCAGAGGTGGGAGAGCTCCCGCCACTGCTGCTGTGCTCACTAGACATGAGCCCAGCTTCTGGCTGAGCGGCGCTCCCCCTGTGGGAGCACACTGACCACCAGGGGCAGCTCCTGCGTTGAGCATCTGCCCCCTGGTGGTCAGTGCACATCATAATGACCGGTTGTTCCACTGTTCGGTCAATTTGCATATTAGCCTTTTATACCTGCGGGATCAGGCTGAAATCAGCTCTCTGACATACCTTGAGGAATCCCGGATTGCAAGAGGGCGCAGGCCAGTCCGAGGGACTCCACTGGTGAACGATCGGGGCCAGGGAGGGACACAGGAGGTTGGCCAGCCAGGGAGGGATTGCGGGAGGGCTCCAGGGCATGTCCAGCCTGTCTTGCTCAGTCCCAATTGGACAGACCCCAGCAGCAAGCTAACCTACCAGTCGGAGCATCTGCCCCCTGGTGGTTAGTGCACACCATAGTGAGCGGTTGAGTGGCCTTAGCATATCATTAGCATATTACGCTTTGATTGGTTGAACAGATGACCAGACGACTGGACACTTAGCATATTAGGCCTTTGTTATATACGATGGCCTGTTCTTGTTGATTGTGGTCCTGGGACGTCCATATAATTTTTAAACTTTTTTCCTGACCACAAGACCCCAGGGAAAGTGGAATTGCTCTAATGCTGAAACAGTGTTCCCATCTGTTCACAAGCGAGCTCGAGCTAACCACCTAATGTTCACAAGTAGCCCAGGTTGGAAAAGATGCCAAGAAGGATCACAACTTTGAGACTCACTTTGGTATAAAACAGACTGTCTTGCTTCTCTCAGGTCAACATCTTTAAGTCTTTTCTTGGAGAAGCTGTTGTTGGTAGTGATGGAGAAAAGGGATCCAAAGATAAATAGTTATTTCATGTCAAAAGAATGGTCTGCTGTTTTAATCACTTTGTTCCTTGGTCAAGGTTTAATCTTTGGAAGAGTAAACTTTTCCAAATTTCAAATAAACTCTCCCTAGTAGTAGACAGAATTTCTTTCTCCTTCGCTTTGGGCTACTGAGCCACTTGTACCACTCAACGTTTTTCCTCCTTCAGCAATGGACTGTATGTGAGTCCTAGAGCTCTGCTGGGTCATGGGCCTCACTGAGCATAAAAGGAAACCCATTAACCCCCAGAGGGACGTACACAAACATACAATGTTACCTACAGTCTTAAGCCCCTTCCATGGACCCTCTAACGATGAAACCGTCAAACAAATGAACAAAAGCAAACAACAACAACAAAGAAACGTCCTCCTCTAACACATTTGCAGGAACTATGTTAACTAATCTAAGAAAAAAACCATAATCACTATTCCTCCTTTTGTTGGTGGTTGGATTTTAAGTTAATTGAAATTTTAAATGGTAACAGATGGTTGTCATTTTATTACATGTTAAATTCATAAAATTATGAACCTTACCTTGTGGGTAGTTCTGTGTGCTACCTCCAGGGCCACCACAAAGGACTGCGCATTCTGCGCACTGCACACCTACAGGGCCGTGCGCACACCTTGCAGTCACGCTGTGATGGCTCCCTCAGAGTCAGGCAACGCGGCCGCTCTCATCAATGCCTCACACATTCTGGATATTGAATGGGTTAATAAACCGAAATGGCACCACCCAACAGCACATCAATTTTAGCAAAACGCTCTTTCCGTCATTAGCCATTAAGTCTGCTTTAGCTATAATTATTCTCTTTTTTCCCTAATGTTTATCTCGGTATGTTAAAATATATATATATAGTACATGTCTAAATAGCCATTAGAACTTAAAGAATATCACTAATCCGCATAAACTTTTCTTCTTCGGCGAGCTTTATGCTAATACACTGCCTTTCCGTGATTTGTGACCGCCTCAGAGCCCTGCCTTGCGAAATGTCTGATTATCTGCATATCTGTCTGCTAATTTGTTTATCTGTCCACCTATCTATAGAAATTTTAAACAGTGTAATAACTTGAAGAACAGTGACACTAATGTAGTATTAGATTAAAAGAATGTTACTTTATACGGGCGTAAATGTAATTTAGAGGCACTTAAAGGAAGCTCTATTCTTAGCATGACTCTTGGCCAGCAGAGGCAGGTTGATCCCACTCATTTTGGGATTGCTAATTTGCCGTTAATTAGGAAGATTGATTCTGTCCTGTGATGCATAGGCCCAGCCCCAAACGCATTTTTCTCTTTTCTGGAGCACTTTCCTAGTTGTCACTGTCATTGCAAGTGTGTAACAGTGTCACAGGGCCTCCCGAAAGAGAAGCGCTTTGTGGCTTCCAGACAGCAAGGAGCAACATTTTTCTGGTTTTGTTTTATACTATCAAGCCCATGCTGGCATTATTTTAAGTAAACTGCTCTATGCCATTTGATGTTTTAAAAATTGCACCACGAAAGCTGTGCTCTGATTTGAATGTCTAGTGAAAGAAACCCTTTTATACCAAAAATTCTTTATTTTCTTGCAGTAAGTGCTGGTCTCAGATACAATGCACCCTTCGAGGTTGTGCTGTTCTGTACAAAACAGCCTTTATTTTTCAGTGGGTGAATTGTTTGTCTTCCCTGTGATATATTGAGTTTGCTGTTGTAAGGTGTGTTTTTTCCTAATCTCTTCTCTTGCCTGATGACAAATTTTAATCATTTGACTGTCCTTTGCGACAATTACTTTAACTAAGATGAGTTATATTTGCATTATTGGAATAGAGTCAGGGAATCTATCAAAACTAGTGAGAGGAAAATTCCTCAAAATGTTTTTCAACATAGTCATTAAGAATTGGCTGAACCGATACAGAGAAGAATGTGGGTACTCAGGAGTGCGAAGGAAACCACTTACTGCGACTCTGATGCCCACAATTGCCGGCAGGATAGCAGGCGACTTGGAACCACATAATTTAGTTCATAGTGGTGGAAACTGGGTAAGAAAAACCTACAAGGAAGGATCTACTTTCACTTTTGTACTTCACATGCTCTGTAATGTTACAATAAACATACCCATGTTTGTTTGTTTTTGTTAATCCTCACCAGAGGATTTTTTCTTTTCTTTTTTTTTTTGGAAATAATGTTTTTATTGATTTTTAAAGGGAGAGGAAGGGAGAGGGATAGAGAGATAGAAGCATCGTTGATCAGCTGCCTCCCGCATGCCCCATACTGGGGGTTGAACTGGAAACCTGGGCATCTGCTCTGACTGGGAATCGGACAGGTGACCTCTTGGTTCATGGGGTCTACACTCAACCACTGAGCCACACTGGCTGGGCCAGAGAATATTTTTTCCATTGATTCTTTTAGAGAGAGTGGAAAAGAGGGAGGGAGGGAGGGAGGGAGGAGGAGGAGGAGGAGGAGGAGGAGAGAGAGAGAGAGAAAGAAACATCAATGTAGAGAGACACATCAAATGGTTGCCTCTCACACATGCCCCCAACAGGTCCAGGATTGGAATCAGAGACCTTTTGGTGCTCAGGCCAATGCACTAACTACTTAGCACACCAGCCAGGGTTCTTTCTATTAGTACTCTTGTTTGTACTAATAGAAAGGTATACATATATATGACGAACATACATGAACAGTATGTAAATATTTACATTGAAAGTCAGTGACCTAATCCATGATTACTCTTATATCTTTCCTCTTCCTTAACAACCTCAATAGTTTGGCAAACTTCTTATAATTTCTTTTTATGACTCCAGAAACAAGTTGAAAATTACTTTGCTGGGCTACTTTTAAATGTGCTACATATGACCTTAAAATCAAAACAGAACACGGTATATAAAATACCTAGACACCTGAGGATGTGAGAGTGGGAAATGAGTGATAATGCATAAAATGAAGGCCATTGAGGATATATGTCTGCATCTCATCAGCCTGGCGTTCAGCCTCATGTGCTTAATAGAAGAGCCTTTGATTGTGGCTTTCCTCATGACTTAGTGACCCTTGCTGGCCTGGGTGGCATTGCCCAGTGTCGCTGGGAGTTCTTTGGTACTTTGGTAGTTTCTTTTCATTTCTGGATATTGCTAAATGTTTTAGGTAACAATGCCTCCTGTAATCAACTCTATTTATTTTTGTGGTCTGTTGTCTGTAGATAAATTTTAATTCCCAACTGGCTTCTCCTTTCCAGCCAGTAATCTGTCGAGATGTCACCTCTATCATCAATAGGGGTGTGTTCTGTAAATCCAAACTTACTCTAATACTAGCCAGCATGAAACATAATTGGCAGATTCAACTTGCTGTTTCCTTCGAAACCACACATTCAGTCTGTTGACAAACATTTATTGAGCACCGACTCTTGTCCAAGTACACATGGTACCAGGAACAGGACATGAAGTATTCAAGAGTGGGACAAAACAGATCCTCTGTCCGCAGGGAGCTTTAAGTTCAGAATCAAATGTAAATGACAAAGCTACAAAATCATTACATTCACTTCTCAGAAGTCGGAGTGTATTTCCCCTGAAGTTCAATGTTATCATTATGTATAGAGTCCTCGCCATACCCACAAAAGCCTACACAATATCCTCTTCTGCATATCATCAGAAATGTATTCCCCTCCCCCCAGGCAGATAGGAGAGAAAATAAAATGAAAAACGGGAAGCAAGTTGCATGAACTAGGAAGCTCGCACTCCTTCCCCCACAGGTCAGAGCCAGCTGCCACCGCCAGGGCTTGTGTTTCTTGCCTTTTGGGGGAAGGTTGTCTCTACCTCTGTCCATTCCTGGTCCCTCCATCCCCTCTCCCACCCCATTGACTCACTGCAGCGAATTCAGCCATTCATGACAATGAGACGCGTGGAAGTAAAATGTCTTTGAGAGGTTTTCTCACGTGGGTGTGAGTATTTGGGCAGTTTGTCAGACAATAGATATTTATAGTGCTAGGTGCTAGAGAGAGATTGGCAAACCAAAGAGACAGGACCCCTGCCCTCATGGAATCTCCAGTCCACTGAGGAAGACAGACAGACGCGATTAAATTAATTATTCTTTGTTTTTAGTATTAATGTGTGTCATGAAATAATCTGTGGTCATTTGGACATGAGCTGTGAGTCACCTCTTTTTTAAAAAATATATATTTTATTGATTTTTTACAGAGAGGAAGGGAGAGGGATAGAGAGTTAGAAACATTGATGAGAGAGAAACATCAATTTGGCTGCCTCCTGCACACTCCCTGCTGGGGATGTGCCCGCAACCAAGGTACATGCCCTTGACCGGAATCGAACCTGGGACCCTTCAGTCCACAGGCCGATACTCTATCCACTGAGCCAGAGCGGTTAGGGCAAGTCACCTTCTTTTTGATCTCATTTATAAGTAGTGCCCCTTACTCTCTAAGTGCTCCCAGGGTTGAGGGTGCTGTCCTCGGCCATGGGAAACGGAGTTGGCCCACAGTGGGAAGATGGAAGATGCCATTTTAGGTTAGTTCTGACTAAGCCAAGCACGACAATATTGACTATGCTGACATCATATCTTTCTCTAAAAAGTATCTAAGTACTTCATGTATATTATTTAATTGCTTCTCAGAAGAGTCGTCTCAGATAAGGATCATATCTATTTGAATATCCACATATAGAAAAGGTTAAGGTAACAGAGGGTATACAACCTACTTGGCATCATTTAGAAGAGTTCGGGATATTACACGGGTTTGTGGGCACACACAGGTAGTAATTGGTACTGTTTCATAAGCCACTCCTTATGGAGGGGCAGCAAGTTGAATGGACAGATTTAGAACAAGAAGGATCTGAGCCTGGCCAGCGTGGTTCAGTGGCTGAGCGTCAACTTATGAGCAAGGAAATCATGGTTCGATTCCCAGTCAGGGCACATGCCAAGGTTGTGGGCTCAATCCCCAGTGTGGAGTGTGCAGGAGGCAGCCGATCAATGATTCTCTCTCATCATTGATGTTTCTCTTTCTCTCTCTCTCTCCCTCTCCCTTCCTCTCTGAAATCAATGGAAATACATTTTTTTTGTTAAAAAAAAGAAGGATCTGAGTTTGTATCTGTCTCACTATTAACTGTCTGTTTGAACCTGAATTTGAAGTCTCAGTTTCCCCATCTGTCAAATTGCAATAATGCCCTTGATTAAGAATATTGTTGTGAAAACCATAACACTTGGTAGGAGTTCCCAAAAGTACCTCTCATTACTGTGGTTGTTGTTTTCATGTTTGTTGCATCACATTTTTATTCTCTTTCTATTCTTGGAAGAACATTGTACATTTTCCTGCATATACCAAGAGATTAATAAATATGATTAATTAACAGGTAGCATAGAGACTGAATGTGAAGAATTTTCCACATCGTCTCTGAAAATAATTCCTCACACTGTTATGTATGATTTTTATTTTTATAAGGTTTTTAATGCATTTGATGATAGGATATTTTACAGAGGCACTCACACACACAAAAAAAGGACAAAGAAATGTCTCCATTAATTTGACTACTTACTGGCTTTTGAATTCCCATGTTTGAGGGAGGTTAGTGTCATGGCAAAATGGTCATGAAAACCAGAAATTCTGGCTGGCTCTAAAGATATTTTTTTCAGAAGTATACTTTTACTAGTAGCTTTCTCTAAGCTTCTGTTCGTCTATGTTATTTATCAAATGTTTAAACTTACATACCTGAGTTTTATAATATGTACATCGAGGTACAAACAGCTGATAGGGTCTATTGCCGGGTTCTAAATATAGAGAAAGTAACTTACTACAATCATCTTAACACATTTAAAGAAGAGAGAGGGCAATTGTATTTTTAGAGATCAAGTTAACATTACATTCCTGAGAGAGTCTCTTGGTCACCCATTGTTTCTCATATTAAAATATGTTGGGCCTGTCCTTTATCCTCTCACTCTCAGGTTTCACGTGTGCGTGCGCATGTGTGTGTGTGTGTGTGTGTGTGTGAGAGAGAGAGAGAGAAGTGTGTGTGTGTGTTTGTGTGTGTGTGTGTGTGTGTATAAAGAAGGTGAGTTAACTTCAAAATACTGCAAGAGAAGCAACACATCCAATGAATTCAGACTGAGTTCCTGAAATGGTAGATAATATTTTCTTTCCAAGATTAATAAGGTCTGAAGAGTGGTGGGAATTATGTATGGCTGTTATTTTATGACCAGCTCATTTGTGTACGGTTTCTTTACTCCTTTGACCTTATTTCCCACTCAGAGCCTTCAATTCTTTCTTTCCTCCCGCCCAGTCTTACCTTTGTCCAGATTCTCTGCTGGCTCCCTGTGAGCCTCTCTTTGAAACAGCCCCTTGCTCCCTCATGCTGCTTATGTCTGTGTCCCTGGTTTATAAACACCCCACATCACAGCCCCTCACACCACGGCAGGCCCGCTCCCATCTTCAGGGGGGTCAGCCGCTTGGCAGGATTGACAGGCCTTGCAAATCTTGGGGCTGCTGTAATAAAATCTCCAGTTCTGAGATTTATGAGGTCAGATGCATGTAGAAGAGGAAACACCTACAGTTCATGAAATTGTAAAGAATGCCAGGCGCACAGAGAGGAGGAAACGATGCCCAAATTCTTGACAGTTCAGTGTTTTGCCAGTGTGGCTTTGTTTTCTTTAATTGATCACGCAGGCATTGCAGGTATTCAGATGGCCGATTCAGGTGGTTTTCGGAGTCTTTGAAATATCAGTTTACATAATTAATAGAAAGATACCAGCAGGTGACTGTAATGTGATTATAAAGTACAGTTCTGGCTGTTGGGTGTATTGAATACTTTTAAATGAAATATGTGGAGTGTGTGGATGCATGCAATGTGTTTAAATGAATGCAGCCTTTCCAATCAGCCAGAGAGAGAGAGAAAGGATGTAAATTGCTAGCATGTGTTGTTCAAAATGCAAAAGTCGGAAAGCAATATTGATCTGTGCTGGGGATGTTTATTTACATCAGTTGCACAGTGTTAAGATGTCTGGCCATAATTATCAAGTCCTGCCCACCTGTCAAATCGCAATTGGGTTATTTCCCCATTGTCTTGCCGCAGTAAATCTTCAGGTCTGGATGGGCATTAGACAAATGGAAAAAGGCTACTTTCCCAGAACGTGTAATTCATTATGGAAAACAGGTGCCTGCTGAAGATTTTTTGCTTTAATGCAGACATATTTTATTATTCATAAAATATTAATGGGAGTAGTCGCTACCCAAGTTGTGTGGGTTGTTTTCATGTAAAATGTTCCATTTTAATATGAGAAGAGACATTGTGAGGATTCTCCAAATCTTGCTCTTTGAAAAGGTAAAACCTTTCCATAAATAGTTTCATTCCCTTGCCCTCCCAAAATAGGTTCAAGCAACCCTGGCTCCCGCTTACGTCATGTGTGAAAATAAGTCTGCTTCAGTGTTGTATTGCGGTGGATGTTCCGTCCAGGGACAACCTTGCAGGCGGGACAGAGTGACCTTTCCAAGAAAAAAAAAGAGAAATGAAATATACTTTCATTTTCCAGAAATATGCATGCAAGTAAAAATTTGACAGCCTGGAAGAACATAAGCAAATATATCTTTTTATTTGAAGATAAAAAGAAGCAGGGCTGGGTAGGAAAGGGAAAAAACCTGTGAAAAAACGGATGATGCAGTTTTTACGAATAAGCAGCTTAATGTATCTTGGCACCCACAGTAAGCCTTGTAGGAGCTCAAAGTGCCTCAGGCAATCTGTGAGCAGAATAGCAATTTTATTACTTTGTCATTAAACCAATTTCACAGCAGTATTGTTTGTTAATGAGCAGCGGCAAACGAGCGAAGATGTCACACACTGGAATAGCAGAGAGATTTGTGACCCACGCTCACAGCACTAAGATGGAAAGACCACGGCTATAAAAAAGGAAATACTTTGGGATGAAATGCAAAGTCTATACAGCAGAGCTTGTGTTTATGAGCTACCATTTTGCTAAGAGCTGTGAGAGAAATAAAGGTCTGGAAATATGCAGTTAAAACAGGGCCTATAAAATTAAAACCAAATTAAAGTATAGCAGAGGATTACTGCACAGACTGTACTCGACAAAATATATTTTAAGTGAGGAGGTGAAATCTAAATCAGTTTTGTTTGAATTTGGTTGGTATTTATGAAATTCAATAAAAAAGGGGGAAAAAATATCCAAACAAAGCAGCTGCCTCCCCCTTCTGTGGTCCATGAGCCATAAACATGCATCACTTTGAGGAAATCCAACTTGCCAATCCTTAAATAATTAGCAACTTCTTGATTCACACGGTCACCCCTCTGTCTCCACGAGCCCTCTCTCTTACTTTATCTATTCTAAGGACCTTGCACGGGAGCCTGTCTGCCTGAAGCCCAGGAATCAGGTGCGCCTAGCTGAGGCAGGAATTGAGCTCATCATTTTTTTTCTTCCTTTTTTGCATTCTTTTTATTTTGTCTTTGGTTTTTCTTCTTTTTCCTTTTCCCATATTTCTTCCTTTCCCGTTTTCTTATTTTGCCTTCCTTCCTTCCTTCCTTCCTTCCTTCCTTCCTTCCTTCCTTCCTTCCTTCCTTCCTTCCTCCC
>NW_005370250.1:1697514-1708329 GCF_000412655.1 Myotis brandtii
CCCTCCCTTCCTCCCTCCCTCCCTTGTTTTGGAGCCAGGGCTGGTCTCACAGCCTGAGGGGTAGGAGCACCAATGCCAGCCAGGCACCGTCCTGCATCCCTGCAAGGTGCCCTGAGGTGAGTGCTGGAGGGGCTAGCTCCCCGTGTCCACGCAGGGAAAAGTGATTCCTGTCACCAGCCTGGGATCAGACTCACCTCCTCCAGAAAGAGGGTGGGGTTAAAGCAGGAGCCCGGTAGGGAGATGATCAACTCACAACTATATCTCTATTTGCAAAGGAGATTGTTAGTACAAGCTGCTTGTCAGACTTGCTCCTGAGCCATCCACCTCTTTATCAGGAAAGCTCATCCATTGGGGGTGGGCTGGTTCCATTCTTGGAGCCTTGTTGCTTGAACGTCCAGAACTGTGCAGGTGCTTCTTCCATAGGAAGGCCCCAACAGCTCCGCACCCCCAGGTCCACAGTTAGTCGTGGTCAGATTTGATGCACCAGATGGATTAAGGCTTGTGGCAAACCTGTGGCGTTAACTACAGTAACCTCTGGGACCACATCCCACTGCTCACATCGCAGGTTGACTTGAGATGTGTATTTCCATATTTTTCTCTCATGATCTCCAGCTTGGATTATTCAGGTGTTTATTCATTTTTTTCTATTTGCTTTGGTCCTATTGTTTTCTTTGCTTCCCTTCCTGCCCGTTTTTTGAAGTCATTTTTGGGCCGATTTGCTGAAAGGGGACTCTGTGGGAAACGCTCCCGGCCACGATCTAGGCAGCGCGCGCAGTGGTGGGAGTTCAGCTTTAAGACTGTTTTCTGCCTGACAGGGCAGGACCCCCAGACAAATCACTGGCTGGCTCCGTGGTAGTTGGCAGCCATTCAAGACTGGTCTTGTGCCAGGAGTATTACTAGATAGCCAGACAGATCAATCCACTTTTACATTCCCGCCATTATTTATAGCCCCACTGGCTATCTACTCTTGCTTATGAAGTAATGATTAGCAAGTACAGTACACATAAAGCACGGGCATTTGTTCGGGAAGGGCTTGCTCCTGCTGATATTGCAGGTAGTTTCACAGGTCACAGAACCTTAGAAAGGACTTAAAGGGCATGTCTTGTGTAGCGTTTGTTCTCTGGGAAAATGATGCTCCTTTTCCATTTTTGAGTAATTGAAGAGGATGGAAGGGTTTTCTCATGGCTTAGGTTTCCTTGAATTCTCTGCAGCCCCCTTTCCCACAGAGGTTTCAGCCGAACTGGGACAGAGGGAGTTTACATGGCATGGCTTGCGATGTTGCCATTTAAAATGACTGTGTTGTGCTTCCCTTTTGAGTGTGTCAAGGTGGACAAAACCAGTGCCTTTATGGCAGGGGACGTGGGATACGGTTTTTCATGTGCTGGAGGAAACTGGCGGCACTCAGCCAAGGAGGACTTTGGCTCCCAGTTTTATTTGTGTTTTGCCCTCTTTGCTCTTTATATTCTCCCTCCCTCTCTCCCTCCCTCCTCTCTCTCTCCCCACCCCCCAGAGCACATGATGTATATCAAGATGCTCCTTGGTCCTACTACAGAATCTCAGCTAGTGGTGATCTACCTGTTTCTGCGAGGGTTAGTACTGTGTGAATGCACATTAAGAGCCGTCAATACAGTTCCGAGTTAATGCTTTAGAGAACATCGCACAGCTTGAATCATGGGGAGTGGGGGGAGAGCTTGACTTTTCCTGAAGGGGGTATGGTGGCCATAAACTAACCAATCGGCAGCCTGCATTCTGTAAGCCTGGTATCAAATCCATGCATTGACTGAGTCACGTTTTCCTGGCAGAATGAGGATATACGGCCAGAGAACCTAAGTACGGGATGATGCTATCAGAAAGAATATGGGAACGTGGGCCAGAGCCCGAAAACATCGAGCTTGCTGGCAAACTGCTCTCCTTTCCTTGCTTCATACCTGGTTTATTATAGAATAGCCTTCATTCAGGTGACGTTACCAGTCCCTTTTGTGCCCTCGGGCAGCAGAATGCTCCTTGTATTGTACGTACAGCTTGTTTCCACCTATTGTTGCCAACAGCATGGTGACATGTTATTGGTAAGGAGACTTACAACTCATGGGAATAAATATTGTTTGGAGGTAAGATATTTTGTTGTTCACTTCTAGAGGACTTTCATATTTTCAGGTTTTATTACAGGCTTATATTTCAGGTGACTTTCTTCTAAATCATTTAAAACACTACACAGAAAGTTGCACTGTGTCCATTACAATTGTAAGAAAAACTGAGGTTTCCAAAGGGACTTACACAGTTTCAAGCAAAATATTAATGAGAAAGGAAAGAAGATGAGACTGTGTCCCACCAGGAATTTTCATTTGTTTCTGCTCTTTTAAATGAACTCCCATCAAATTTTACATTAAAAAAAAAAAAGAAGGGACCTCAGAAGTATAGAATGAGGTGAAAAAAAAAAAAACAACCCATTTGGTTTCTTAATAAAATACCTCTTTACCACCTTGACTTATATTTTAAAACCTTTGGGGGCACTTTTATATATGCTGCCTCATAGGATTCTCACATCAGTCCTGTGACGTAAACAGTGATTAAGTTATTATTCACTTTTTACAAATTAGAAAACGCAGGCTCTTCAAGGTTTGGTGACTTGTTCTTGGCTGCAAAGCTCTTAAGTGGGAGACCAGGACCAGACGTTTAGTGTCTGACTCTGAACCCAAGGCCCTCCCTTCCACTACCTCCGATTCCTTTCCATAGGCTCCAGTGTCCTGTGGAAAGAGCTCTTAATTCTTTAAGTTAATGGAGGCATCTTTGCCCAATGAAAGTTATATTCCTCAGCCAAAATGTTATTGAAGTATATTCATTTCCACGTCAGTGACCATGGGACTGTTTGGATAGTCTGAGAATGTCTCTCCATGCCTGACCTGTGAGGGTGAGATTTCCCACAGCTAAGCCCTCACTCTGAAGGGCAAAGTAAGTCAATTTGTAGTTCTCATTTTGCTCTATTTGGTTTCTCTGTGTAAGCTGCTTTTCCCTCTTCTTCCTAATTAGCACTGGAGTCCTTGTTTCTTATTGTTTTAGTGCTGACTGTCTAACTGTACTCTTCTTGGCAGGACCGCTCAAATTTTATTTTTTCCAGTGATTGCTGGGAGGTCACTGGCATATCAGTCTCCACACTGTTTTGAGTATGGAGTTATTGCTAATTGGTGCTGAAATATGAGCTATGGGAACAACCCAAGAGGGTGAACCAAACTTTTTCCCACTTTGGGTCAAGAGTAGAAAGACAAAGGCAACGGGGCAAAAGCAACCTTGTGCACCATACGTTAAAGTAAGAGACTAGGAGCCTTGTTTGTGTTTTGCTTTGAAAATGGTATGAAAATCAATTCCTGAAATGATTCCAAACCACATAAAATAGTACACGGTATCAGGAACACTGAGCCTGGGAGAGAGTTAGTGACTTATAGGACAGGCCCAGTGACTGTCTCTTCAACAGAACTCATGTTCTACTGGAACTGATCGTTTCTCTTTCTGTTTTGCATACTTCTTTCGACCCTGTGATGGATGGAATCCATGGGTGACATGGAGTTCTTCGGGTCAGTCCTACATACTTCACAGGCGCTGCAGGACATCTTCTCTTGGTGACAACCTCTCACCAGGGCACACACCTCATGGCCAGTTTATTGTGCATGGTTTGCCAGTTTTGTTCTGCAGGGGCTGCATCCCAGAGAACTTTACGTACCATTTTTGATTAACAAATAGGAAATTGACTCACTCTACTTGAATCTTCAGGGTTGAAACTGAACAACAGAGTTTTATTTTTTTCTGAAGCATTGGAGGTGTGCTTTTCCAATAGAAGATAGGCTCTTCTATGACGCCCCAGTCCTGCGTGTTGGTTGATTTTGAACCTCCACCATGTATGTCCCAAGGATCATTTTCATTTTAAAGGATGTAACATGATTCCATATGACTGCTGCAGAAGTTTCCCTTTTTTAAAATTAAGGGATTCGTGTAATTTTTAAAATCAGGCGTTTCTAAGAATAAATTAGATCAAGATTGTATTTCTGCTTTCTTTACTTGGCAAGAATGAAGAATAAGAGATTGTCACCTGCCAAAAGTCAGGATGGAGGCTTTTTCCCACATTTGGGATCCGTGTTTAGAACCACCATCCCACACATGCTCAAACTAAAGGAGTTTCAGCAAACCTGTTGTTATTATTCAGCAAAACAGGTTCTGCATCAGTCTCACCCTCACAGTTCTAAGATTTCTGAGAATTAAAAAAGGTGGCTACAGAAGAGATGTATAGGTTGCTAAGTGTTACTGGAACCTTAGTCTCAAGCCTTTATTTCTCCTTTTTCTTATTCCAGTTTAATACCCATGCTCCAAACAATAGGTATTTTATCTTCCATTGTCTTTGACTTCAAGGAACTGTGACTAGAGTAAGTATTTAATCCCGTGTGCTTAAATATTTAGATGAGTAATTTGTGAGTTCTGAACAAGTGCCCACCTATTGTGTTCGTGCCTATCTGTACCTATAACACCCTGAAAGATAAATCCTAACAAAATAGCCAAACATTCAACTTGTTTCACTGATTACTTTTTTCCATTGACATTCTAATGGTGGTACATCATAGATAAAATAATGACTAATTGTAAGTTAATAACACAAATAAATTTGGAAGAGCATCCTCCAATGTTTCAGTGATATCAGAAATGAGTGTTATGATTGGGCCTCTGTACCCATAATCTATTCTAGAAACTAATTAAAATTGTTTGGTGATATTGGGAATTTTTCTAATCACTATATCTAAGTATATTTTGTTTCAAATATGTCAGCTATTTGGCTAAATATTTAGTGTTTACAATAAATTTTTGATGTATACCCTCTCCATTATACAGATGAGAAATGGTGAATCAGAGAGGACAAATAGCTAAGAAAGTGCAAACCAGGATTCAAATGTATCTCCTTATGGCAATCTAGTACCTTGTCTACTAAGTGTTTTCGCTAGAAGTATTTGCTTTCTCTGTACATTTGCTTAAGTCATTTCCTCTTGCTGGTATGCTCCGCATCCTGCTGTCCTTCCCATTTCCACCAATCAGAATCCTTCAAGGAGGAGCCCTCTCACCTGCGTTGTGTCCATCCTTTCTGTATGCTCAGGGCCACTCCTGCCATGCAGCCTCTTTCATCTGGTAGTGTGGTCATCTCTTTACTGCTCAACGTCAAGCTTTCTGAGAGCAAGACTGAATCTTCTTCATCTGTGTATGCCTTGCAGTGTCTGGAGAATTATAAATGTTAGAAGTTTATTTTAGAATGATTTCAGTATTTTTTCCTTGTAATTCTCAGATGATGTTCTGATGCCTTTACAGTATAAATTGGCCTTCACATTTCATCTTCAGGGCAACTCTTTGAAGTAGGTCATGTAATTAATTCTCATTCTACAGCTGAGCATATGAAGACACAGAAGGTTAAAGAACTTGCCCAGCCCAGCTAGTGCGGCTCAGTGCTTGAGGGTCTACCTATGAACCAGGAGGTCATGGTTTGATTCCTGGTCCCCAGCACATTCCCCGGGTGCAGGCTTGATCCCCACTGGGGAGCCTGCAGGAGGCAGCTGATCAATGATTCTCTCTCATCATTGATATTTCCATCTCTCTCTCCCTCTCCCTTCCTCCTTGAAATCAATAAAAGGTATATTTTAAAAAAAGAACTGGCCCAAAACCACACAGTAATTGATATAGCCAGGGTTTGAGCCCAGGCCTCTAAATTCTATGCTCTTTCTATTAAGCTGTGCTGTTTTTCTCATTAAATAAAACTTAACAGATTGGTTGATAGGTGTATGTCTCGTTTCTCCAATTAAATCAGGAGATTCGTAGGGCATGAAATTAATCCCAAATTGAATGCTTTTTCTCCCTACTTGGCAAAGGTGGCCTCTCACACACCTTCTTCTGTGTGCCTCGCCTAAGGCCCTCAGTGCATTGCCAAGTGGGCAGCAGACACTGAAAATAGATTTGTTTAAGAGGATCCAGAATTGTATATTTTAGAATTTCTCCACATCATCAAAGACTGTTAATAAGAGAAAGGAGGTAAAGCAGGAAAATCATGAGACCAAAGGGAGGAGGTACCATGTGGATAATGGGAATGGGCTTCATTGTCAGTGGTGGAGGTGAGACAGCCGGGAGAGGCTTCCATTCTGAAACCCGCCCTTGTGTGTGAAGAAGCCCTAGCCAAGCCTGTGGCACGCGCTTCTCACCATTGTGTTAATTTTCTTCAAGTCCTTCTTGCTCCCTTATTTCATTGACCCAAAGCCCTTTTAGGTTATGTTCAGGGCGATGATGCGTTGGTAGCCCGAGGTAACATTTTCCCCAGGTATTTCCCAAGAGTGTGGTTGAAAGTAAAAATCTATTGAGAACTTCCTTTGTGGAAAAATGTTAGAAGTCTGAATTTCTAAGGTAGAGTCATGGTCTGAATTTGGGGATCCTGGTAGTCTGAATAAAAATTCAGATTTCGCCCTAGCTGGTTTGGCTCAGTGGATAGAGCATCAGCCTGTGGACTGAAAGGTCCCAGGTTCAATTCCGGCCAAGGGCATGTACCTTGGTTGCGGGCACATCCCCAGTAGGAGGTGTGCAAGAGGCAGCTGATCGATGTTTCTCTCTCATCGATGTTTCTAACTCTCTATCCCCCTCTCTTCCTCTCTGTAAAAAATCAATAAAATATATATTAAAAAAAATTTCGAAAGTACAACTTTCATATAACCCCGCACAACTGATGAATGAGAAAATTGGCTTGGACCTGTTGAACCAGGTTCAGAGTGAGGCTTGTTTTAATTTATTTTTGCTCCACCAGTCAGACCACGTTCCCATACCTATATCTCTTGATTTTAAATATTTTGGAAATGCTAGCCCCTATAGTATTACATGCCTGTACTTTCCATACTCTTTTTTTATTGATTGATTGATTGATTTCAGAGAGAGAGGAAGGGAGAGGGAGAGAGAAAGAGAAACATTGACATGAAAACATCTATCAGTTGCCTCCCATACATGCCCCAACTGGGGATGGATCCCACATCCTGGGTATGTTCCTTGACCAGGAATCAAACCTGAGACCCTTAAGTACACGGGACAATGCTCTAACCATCTGGGCCATACCAGCTACAGCTATATTCATTCTTTATTCTTCCTTAGAACCTATTGGCTTATGAATCTAAATAAGTGAAACGTTTTGATCTATAAATCGAGTCATTTCCAAGGCTCCGTTTTATATGTTGTATCTAAAAATTGGCTCCATTTTCCTGCATCACTGGGAAATATCAGATAAGGGTCTCTTAGAACCAAGCGAGCTTGTGATCTGGGTGTTATCAAGATGTCCCCTGGTTCCCAGGAGATGTTTCAGCTGCAGACCTCTCTTAAGACAGTAAGAGCAACCCTAAATATTCCTAATATCTTAGTTCCCAACTGTGCGCACGTGCTTCTGTGTGTGTGTGTGGGAGGGGGGGTGGCTTATGTTCAGGCAGATCCTCCAAATAACTGAACACTATCTCCACCTTTTCATCAGCCCTCTCCCTTGTCCCTTCTCTGAATAACACTGCCGTTCTCACACATAGAGCTGCTTCCTTCTCTTGACTGTGTTTCTGGGGCCTTAGCAGTCCTATTTGCCATTCTAAAGCTTCCGCTCACTTTTCCTGGAAAATAAAGGCTAGACACAGTGTGTATGCCGGGTTGGCAGGAACCAACACCACCAAGGGCGGGGGTCCCCAGAGGTCAGGGAGAGGCGGTAACCATCTTTTTGAATCTAAGGCTTAGCTTCTGCTTTTCCTCTGGCTCCTGTTTCTGTGTTACCTTCTGCACTAGTCTGCTGGGGCTGCCGTAACAAATACCACAGACGGGGTGGCTTAAACAATAGAAATTCATTTTCTAATGGTTATGGAGCCTGGAAGCCTGAGATCAAAGTGTGGGTAGGTTTGTTCTCCTCGGAGGTCCCTCTCCTTGGATTGCCCAGGGCTGCCTGCTCTGTGTCCTCGTGTGCTTGCTCTCCTGTGGGCCTGCATCCCCGGGGCCTCTTCCTCTTCTCAGAAGGACACCAGTCGTATTGCCTTAGGGCCCTACTTTAATGGCTTCATTTTAACTTATGTCTTTTAAGACCTAATCTTCAAATGCGGTTACATTCTGAAGTCCTGGGGACTGGGCATTCAACATGGGGACTGGGCGTTCAACATGGAGATCTGGGAAGGCAGTTCAGCCCCTGGCTCCTTCTGGTCACTGTCATAGATGTGCTCTCAAAAGTGGAGCCCATTCTACATATTCACATGGAACACAGTAAGTCAGATCTCAGGCCCACCTTGCCACTCACGAACAGTGTGACCTTAGGCGTATCATTGGATATGCTAAGTCTCAGTTTCCCCAGCCATCTAATGGGAAAGCTGAGCCTCTTACCTACTTCGGAAGGTTTTTGTGAGAATCAAATCAGAGGAGACATATATACACTCAGTTTATGGCCTCCCTCAATAAACGTTAATTATAGTGAGATGAATGGAGGTGAATTATGAAGCCCTCTGAGAAAAGGAGATGTTGATTATAATCAAATTATTGACTTCAACTGATACCTGAAATTTTTCACCTAAAATATAAATTTGCTACAAGTCTTCTAGAGTTTTCACTAAATATTTTTTACTTTTCCTCCAAGTCAGAATTTGTTGGACTTTGGAGTTTGCATGGTAATCCAGTAGCATCATGAAAGCATCCCTGCCAAATTTTCTCTAGTACTAATTTCAAACATTTCTATTGACCGTATAAGTGTGCTCATATTTAGAAAATGCGCCCTGATTTGGGTTCAGCCACGATCACCCTAGTAAGAGCAGCACAGTCTACCATGTAATTCAGTGAGCTCCGTTTGGTCAAGAGATGAAATCCAGTCCAAAGATTCATGGACGGTTTGCCTCACTCAGATGAATCAGTGATTCGCAGTTACCGATCCCCCTACCAATGCCGCCATTCATAAATAAATGGGACCGGGCCAGCCCCTGCTGGCGTAATCATCAGAGGGCGGAGGCGAGGGACGGGCCTCACACAGCTGATGGTTTTTCTCACTTCTGGAGGGGGCCCTGGAGATGACAGCATACAGGTGGGCAGGGCAGCGGCGACACCTCCCTGGGGTCCCTTCAGTGCCAGGGATTTGCCGAGCCTCAGCTGTCAAAGAACAATAAATTTTCCTTCAAAATATAAAACATAAATCAGTGTTGCCAAACACTGAGAGGCAAGAAGAAACTAAATCCCCATAATAATGAAAGGAATCCCATTAATTAAATCAGCAAGGTAGAGAGCTTCCCTCGCAGCGCATGGCCCCGCCGAACAGTAGAATACCTTGGAGACTGGAGCTGAAATCCAAGCTTCTTCCAGGTTGCAAGCCAGCATCCTGAGGGAACATTAAGAAGAGAAAAAAAAAAAATCCTTGAGCCCAGGACAAGTAAACACTTTTTTTTTTAAGAAGTTGTACTTGGATTATGTGTATCTGGGAAGGGATGTTGCAAAACAAATTGTAAACCAGGCGCAGCATATCTGTGCCAGCCCTTATCAGATCTGCCACCAGTCAAGGGTAAGCCGAAGGCCAGGTCGCTGCGAACTGAAACACGAAAGCGAACACACGGCGTGCTCCAAAGAAAGAATCATTTCTTCTGATTATTTTTAAAATTAATTGTATCAGCCGGAGTCTTGTTTCAACTTATTTAGCAACTCATTACAACAACGATTCTCTGTGTCCTGCAAAGCTGCTGCTATAGATTTGTGGGTTTTTTTTAAATGCTTGGTTAATTGGCTGGTCTGCTAAGAGTGAGTCTGTTGCTGTGGTTGAGGAAAGCTGGAAAAAATAGAGGTTAAGGTTTCTTGCGAACCTGTCACATTTGGGAATTGAGGGCCGTATAATATTACTGCCCTCAAGCCACGGATAGCAACTTCTATTCCCATCCGTGGAGCCCTCACAGGGACCACAGCCACACCTTCTCAGCCCCGGTCAGCTTTTGGTTTTACTCTCCAAACCAACTCACTTCCACCCACAATCTACTGACCTTTAAATCAGTTTTGACTGCCAGAGGGAGCGCTTTTCCAGCGAACTGGAGTCCATGCACAGAATCTGAGATGTCCCTTCAGCACTGGCCCGGATTTGAAAAGACAGAAACCAACCAACTCCCTGCTAGACCTTAACATGGAACAATTCTTTCACATAATGATTAATCACACCCTAGTCATTGCCCCAGTGTGTTCGGAAAATATGTTATGCACATCGCAGGACATCTTTGCAATACATCCAAGTTCATTCCGATTTCTCTTTGCCGACAGCAAGGATGTGTTTTTAATCTCCTTACCACCATGGGCTTTCTCCTTTCTCCTTTCTCCTTTGTCGAGTCTGTAACCACACATGCACACACTTAGAGAGATCATTTTTTGTATTGAAGGCCGCAAGGGCTGCTGGGAGGCTAAGTAGCAGGGTGTGGTTTTATACTGGGTCCACAATCCCTCTGCTCCCATCACAGCACCAAGCCCTTTGATCTTGGAAGTGAGAGTGGCAGGAAGAAAGGGAGGAGCTAGCAAAACGGGGTCCATTCCTAGCTCTGGATGGCTAAGAGCTTTCAGAATCAGCAGGTGGCCACAATATGGTATTTAGTTCGTTGGATTCCTGTGGAGGTGGCGGGTGTAAAACAAGACAGTGGATCCCATCTTACTCCCAACTTCTTCACTCCGATGACCCCACCCACAGCCTGTCCGCAGTGGTTATGGGTCATGGTCTGGTTTCCTTGCGGCATGGGGTATGTTTTTCCTTCTGACCTTTTCAATAGTACCTGTGTGCTGGGGGGC
>NW_005370250.1:1709115-1712262 GCF_000412655.1 Myotis brandtii
GTGTGTGTGTGTGTGTGTGTGTGTGTGCCTGCAGGCATATTGTAAGAGACAAATTTTGAGGTGTCTATTATTCTTTTACTGTGTCTTTATAATCTTCCCCTGCAGGAATTTAAAGAAATAGTTGCTTCACATTTGTTATTTGGAAATGGCAAATAGGGGATCTAAAAGCAGTGTTTCCCTGGCATTGTGAATGAATATCTTCAGTCACAGATTTACGAGTGGCAGATCGGTGACGTACTTAATGGAGAATAACTCTTTTAGTAAAGTGAGCAACTACTTCCTAAGGGCCGGAACCTGCCCTTTTTCATAGAGAATCTGAAACGAAGTGTAGATTTCAGCAGGTCTACATGTGTATCTGGTGTAAAGTTCACTTTAAATGTCTTAAAATATAAGCTCCTCAACCACATCTGTGGACTGATGAACTGGGAACAACCACCGAGGTAGCGTTTATTGAGCATCTACTCTGAGCAGCCACCGAGCTAGGTGCCAGGAGCAGAGTAGGTCAGAGCTGGCGGTAGCAGCACACAGTTCACGCAACAGATTCCAATGTTAAATATTAGAGACAGTGATACAATGTTGCCTTTCTGTCACACATGCCCTTGGTTGTATGCTGTCTGTCCCTGCGTAGTGCAGCTACAAAGCACCGTTTCCCCTTTTGTGTATAAGGTTGTAGCGATGGAGCAGGGACAGGTGTGGACAGTGCAAACAAGTCCCTCAGACGGTGGCAGCCCCTCCCCAGCCTGGGGGACAACTGGGCCACACATGGCCACTGTCTGTTTCTACTGACATCATTTTGACAGCTTAGCACCTTTTCTTTTTCTCTTTTTTTTTTTTTTTTTAGAGTAGGATGGGGTCAAGTCATCTAGACCGTTTCCCCTTTTGTATCTAAGGTTGTAGTGATGGAGCAGAGACAGGTGTGGACAGTGCAAACAAGTCCCTCAGATGGTGGCAGCCCCTCCCCAGCCTGGGGGACAACTGGGCCACACATGGCCACTGTCTGTTTCCACTGACATCATTTTGATAGCTTAGCACCTTTTCTTTTTCTCTTTTTTTTTTTAGAGTAGGATGGGGTCAAGTCATCTAGTTAGGAATTTTCAAAGGCAAACTTGTAAAAGGGAAAAATAAAGTTTGCCTCCCTTTATACAGTTGGATACGACAGAGCAAAGCCAGGCAGGTATAGAGCTTGTTTGATCCCTCACCCAGGTGGCCCTGGCGAAGCTCTGATGTCATCGGGTGGCGAGGCCCCGGGGACTTCTCCATCTACGGAGTTCGGCTGACACTCCACGGCCTGCCTCTCCCTCCTGGGGTTCAACACGGAGAGGGAAAGGGCCGCATACCTTCTTGTCTCCTTCCTTTATTGCACGGTTTGCTTTGTTTGTTTGATTTTAAAACTGCCATTATGTGAAAGTGTTGCAAGTATAAATAATTGAGAAGATCACTCTGTGGGGAAACCGCTTTCGCTGCCTTTGTGCACAGGCAGCTCATTACGGCTCGGAGCTGAGCATCCTGAGCGCAATTATGCAGCATCAGTACGTCGCGGGCATGAACCGAGGGGAGTGGGTAAGAGACGGGGAAATAATTTTGTAACTTACTTAATTGGATTGATTTGGTTTTTCAAATAGTTCCTCCGGTGTAGCATTCAGCCGACCTCTCCCTGGCTGCTGTGGTCTTTGCGGGACTGTGGTTGGGCATTTGGTTTGGGGCGTTCCTCCTCCTCCTGGATTCTGTGTGGACCTGAGATGTATTTCTGTTGGGGTTTAATTTCCACCCAAGGAGGGGTTACCCACAAAAACAGAACCATAATTCGGTCGTAAGGTTCTTGGCTCCCCTCGGGCTTACACGGCCAGTTAGTATATGTGAATGCAGCAAAGGGAGCCAGAGGTTAAAGAAGTGGGTCAGGCTCCGACGAGGCCGTCCTGCTCGCTTCTGCTGAAACGGAAGGAAAAGCCCATAATGGTGCTTGCCTGACTTTCACCCCCATCATTTTAAGAATTGCTTTGCCAATCCTTCACAGCAAATAGTAATTTTAAGGGGGCCAAAACAGAGCTCAGGGTGTTTGCACTCTGTGGTAATGATAGACTGGCTGTGCTCCCTGGAGTCAATAAGCCCAACAATTGAGTCATTTTTGCCTCCTGGAGTGAAGCACTGCTGCTGGCCTGAATGGCAGCGTCCCTTAGAGCACCGGGCCTTTCGCAGGCTGACCACAGCCCCAGAGGGCGAGGTTCAGGGGCAGGCAGGTGGCGTTTAACACAGTTACAAGTAAAAGCTCATTGTGCACTTGTACACTCCGTAAACAAGAAAGTAGATGGGGGAGGGGAGGAAGGAGCATTTGATGTGCATTGATGTACTTTAGCCAAGAACGCTTCCTCTTTTCCTGTCTCTTTTCCTTCTCTCTTCTTTTCCCCTTAAATCCTGCCCATCTCCTCGTCCTCCTCCTCCTTCTCCTCCTCCTCCTCCTTCTCCTCCTCCTCCTTCTTCCTCTCTCTCTCTCTCTCTCTCTACACATATGTCTAACACCTGTAATAGACATGTTCAACTTAGATGGCCACAGCCCAATCACAGTTCTGATTAATAAAAAAACGCAGAAGGTGTTACAAAAAATTACCTTACATTTAAGATGAGTCTTCAGTTTCTAAGCCGCATTCTGAAGCAGAAATTGTAAGCACACATAGCAAAATACCCAATGATAGTTTTAAAAAAATGTTTTATTGAGTGGGAGAATATGAGAAAGTGAGAAAAAGGAAAGATTGGAGAAAACATCCCAGCCTAAAATCGTTCACTAATGATTAAATTACCTTTGAGATAGACACGTTCGAGAGAACATTCAGCCAGCAAACATTTTTGTGGTCAAAGGTCTATGGAGTAGCCAGGTTTTATAGTAATCGTGGGAGGTGGCATTTTGAACAGGTGAGATATACAACAAGAGCCCTACAAATGCTTCCCGTATCTGAGTCTGCATTGGGCAAATTTGAAGATGGAAATTCTATTTCAAGTTGATCAATGGCTTAAAAATACAATTTGGGTTACAAAATGAATGCTGCTTCAGTTTTCAAATCCTTGGAACCCTAGTGCCCCCCCCCCCCCCCCCCCCCCCCCGGGCCCTGCTCTGTGTGTGACAGGGTAGAGCCATAACCTCTCCATCAGCCC
>NW_005370250.1:1712333-1727333 GCF_000412655.1 Myotis brandtii
TCCTCCTCACTCTTTCTCTCTCCCAACACACACACACACACACACACACACACACACACACACACACACACATACCCCGTAATGCCTCATTGTAGTAATAAATATATACTCGGTTCCCATTACTCTCAGCTTGCTCTCTCCTCTTTGGTCTACTGGACTTACCATGCCCCAGTGTAACTGTTCCCAGCCAAGGAAAGTCTGATGCCCACTTTCTCCTAAGTCAAGTCCTTCTCTTCCTTGACCCGGCACCTAGGATTTGCCTGGTGTCTCTAATCCCCAGATGGACTCAGACCTTGAATCTTTGGTCTGTATCTTCAGTTGTGTCTAACTGCAAAGACAAATAGGCCAGAGCCAGGAAGCCAGTTATTTTCCAGCTTGGCTCTGCCTGATTGTAGGGACAATCATTTCATCAGGGATTCAGCTATGCCTCTTGCAAAATAAGGAAAAGACAATCCTTATGAGCTCTTCTGTTCTCAATCCCACATTATTTCCAAGACGGGGAACCCTATTTTCATCCACTCATTCAGGTTTTCTTCACCAGACATGTTACTGAGGATGTACTATAAGCTGGACACAATCCTATGAGCTCTTCTGTTCTCAATCCCATGTTATTTCCAAGACAGGGGACCCTATTTTCATTCACTCAGGTTTTCTTCACTAAACATGTTACTGAGGATGTACTATAAGCTGGACACAATCTCAGTAACATAGAATTAAGATATGGTTCCTGCTCTCTAAGGCTCGCTGGTGGGAAGCTAGACAAATACTAGTACATCGTGACCATGGTGTTGACTGAACGCTGTGATGGGCGTGTTAGCCTGGTGCTACTGACTGAGGATGGGCTTCTTCCTCAGACGGTGGGGCCAGGGAACTTATCTCAAAGAAGTGATATCGGATAAGAATTTTGAAGGGTGTATTGACCAAGTGGCCATTGAAGAAAAGCCAGAAAAGACAGAAGGAATAGTGTGTTCCTAGTACGTTAGCATATTAACTTTATACTTATCAATTGCCTGTTTGTTGCTTGTTTGTTTGTTTTTTAATATTTTTATTGATTTCAGAGAGGAAGGGTGTTGGAGAGAGAGATAGAAACATCAATGATGAGAGAGAATCACTGATTGGCTGCCTCCTGCACGCCCCACACTGGGAATCGAGCCCCGCAACACAGGCATGTGCCCCAACCGGGGCTTGAATCGTGACCTCCTGGTTCATAGGTCGATACTCAACCACTGAGCCACACCGACCAGGCACCTTTTTGTTTATTTGTACATTACCTGTCTCCAAGGTAAGAATCTGAGGCAGTTAAACCAAGTTCTAACTTAAATTATTTGTTGGTAGATGATGATGTTACTTTATCTGTACTGTGAAAATGAAGATAATTTAAATATGCCATCATTTCTATTTCTAATGGTTAAGTTAAACCACTTAATTCTGATAGATGTGAAATATGAATCTGATCTAAATTTTTTTTTCAAATTGCAGTACAGTGTGTTTCTTCTTTGTCTGTTGGAGCTTTTAGCTTCATGTGGAATGTCAGAGTCGAAAGTTGATGTCTTTATTCCTCTGCAAATCGGGGGTCGGGGGGGGAGTGCACTAACTAACCCTCTGAAGCAGTTGTGGCGTAACTGCTGGCTCACTGAGCCTCTTGTGATTTATAAAGATATATTTTATATCTTTTATGATTACGAGATGATGCTAAAAATTTTGTAGGTAATAATACCGCCACATTGGAAAGACTGCATATGACATCTCTGGAGAAGGTACAGATGCTACCTGGCTGTCAAGTCAAAGGAAAAGAGGTTTCATTTGATATTAAGAAAAGGCAGTCAGGAAATCTTATTTGGAATTTGGTATTGGGTGTTTGAACATCGTAAATGTGAGGACATTAAGTCACATGTCCACGAATAGATTTTCTGTTTTGCTTCTCAACATAATGGGATATGTTATAATAACATTTTTTAAAGATTTTTGTTAGATGCATTGCTCTGAGAACTATAGTTTATTTGAAGTGACTTAGAAATTTTTTAGATCTCTGATTCTACCCTTCCTCCCCCCTTGGCACCTATACTAGATGCCAGTAAAAACTGGTTAAATAACATTTGGTTTAAATAGAAAGACTATGATATAAATGCATATGTATGATATTTTGTTTGTTGGATCTTTTTCTTAATATTACTTGACTTTCTGTGTTTTCATCTCATTTTGTCATATTTTGGGTTGAAGCCACTCTAAAGTTTAACACCTAGGAGATTTCTCACGTATGGTTCCCTTTAAAAGTGCTAAAATCTCAGCCTCTCGAACGAACAGGAGACCGGGCTACACGTTAGAGAAAGCAGTGGTATTGAGAAAGGGCCCTGAGAAGGTTGCCACCATCTGCATGTGTCCTCTGCCACATCCTTTCTTTTAAACCAGCAGGAGGATGGAAAGAAGGCTAAGAGCGGGCGTGCAAACACTGTGGCCGGCCTAGCGGGGCTTCGGAGCCTCCCTGCTGCTTGAGAAAAAGGAGCCCCACAGACAAATGAAAGGGCCTCCGGGACACTCACATGCACACCCCTTCCTGCCAAACACCTCGTGGCTTCACAGGGCTGGCCTTGGGGAGGCTGGGCCTGAGTTGAAGAATAGAGACTTGAGAACCATTTGTTTCCACACCATTTTGGGGGAAGTGCCATATTTTTCACCTTAAAAGCCCATTTAAAAAGAAAAATATGTTTTGAAAGGAGGACACAATTTGGAAGCCATCACACTTAATGGAGTCCCTTTAAAATGGAATAGGCGGTCCTATCAGTTCTCTTCTAAATTAGTTGTCACTACCTAGAGAAAAACCCACCCTGGATTGTGTTATGTTGTGTAAAACATACCATCTCCTGTATGTATTTTCCTGTATCCGGTTTTTGAAACTCTGGAATACATTTCATTGTTAAGTATGGAGTGGAACCCAAGTTTTAGTGTAGCAGTTTCCAGAATAACAGGTATGTTATCATCAGCCTCTACATCAAGTCACACCTATTATCTCAGAAGTAAAGGAGAAAGCCAACTGGAGCTGATAGAAATAAGACCGAGGTCACAGAGACTTTCACTGAGAATTGGCATAGCCAGCCATTGTTGGATGGGGGTCTCTGTAAAAGCCAGAAGCTGTATGAAGAGGAAGTAATTGTTTTTTGGAAGTAGCCAAGCAGTGTATCATAATTGTTGCCACAGCTCTGGAATATGCATCTAGTTTTGGAGTTTTGATGAAATTAGAGGGTTTTGGAGTTAAAGTCACTTCTTTCTAACCTCTCACTCTTCTCTTGTACTATCTCTTGAGTGGCCTGTACAGAGTCTCAGCCTGAAGTCCCACTGTCAATGCAAAGGAAATATTTGGAAAATTGCTTCCCTCTCCTAAACGCATCAAATAGAAATTCTTTGTCAGTGTCAGTTTCCATCCACTGTATACGGTAGCATACCACACGTAGATGCTCAGGTGTATCCTCGGTTATACGTTTTACATTTGTGTTTCTTCTTTGTGGAGTAAGCACAATTCAGCAGCCGTTCCCCAAGCCAAATGCCCCACCTTTTCATTTCTGCCGCCTTCATGAGGGCTCATTTCCTTTCCCTCTTCTACCTTCTCAGTGTATAGCGTCTCATCAGTTCATCCTATAGGTGGCTCTTGGACTAGACCTTCCTCAGCACCATGTTTTACTTTATCATGTCACCATTCAGGAACCTTAGGGGTTCAGTTTGTCACTCAGGAGCCTGCATCAGAGTATTATATACTTGAAAGTTGCTAGGAGAGTAGATCTTAAATGTTTTCATCACAAGAAAGAACTGTAATTGCATGACATGATGGAGGTTTTAGCTAATGTGACAGTGGCAATCATTTTGCAAAATAAGTATCAAATCAACATGTTGAATGCTTTAAAATTCCACAGCATTAAATATCAGTTATATCTCCATAGAGCTGTGGGGGGCGGGGGGGGCACCTCCACCAGCTTGTCTATTAACCGTAGCCATGTTTTCCACCCCAAGCCAGGAGCCAGTCTAAACTCAGCTTCTTCACCCTCCCTTGTGAAAATGGGCCCTGGTGTCTTCACACGTGCCATTCCCTTACGTCCGTCCTTCCCGGTAACCTGTGCTCTTTCAATCTGGTTCCTCCTCCAAGAATTGGTGATTAGCTTCCATCTGACTTCTTTCACTGACCCGATCACACTTATTTACTGAGTGTGGACTCTGTTGTTTTATAATTACTATGTTTTTTCCAATCGGGATTTTTAATTTGTTTCTCTGGGTGTAAGAGTGAAAATCTGTAAAAGCATAGACTGCCTTTGCAATGTAATTATATATTTATGTATTGTATATAATTTCTTATTATGTATTCTCTTGTCAAATTTTTGTTGTTAAACTTATCTTTTGCTAAGTGTAGGATGTGAAGACTTATATGCACAGAATACTATGAACGTTAAAAATCATTTATTCTGATTTTTTGGACTGAAAAGGATGAAAATAAGCCTTCCATAATCACTGCTTCTCTACACTTTTCTTTCCCTGCCTACTACTCATTCTGCCCCCTCCGGAACCCAGTCTCTCACTGGGTTATGCACCCACCCTCCCCCCCCCGAGAAAGCATCTGCTATTACAATTCTCTGAATGGAGAGGAGGTGGGTGCTTAGTAACTTCTGACGGACTAAAGGGGGACATAGGCTAAAGCAAGAAATAAGGCTGAGAACGATCTCTATTCCCCTGGAGAAGCGTGAAAGGGAAGAAGGGAGTAAACACTAGAACATGGTATGATGGAGTGGAAGCAAGGATTTTTAGCAACTGTTCTTTCCTCCCTTGCTTTTAGCATTCCCACTACCCGTGCAATTCCCGTCTTTGACCTATGTGGTAATATGTCTAAATATCCTAGAGTTGATACCTTTTTCTTACTCTTCCTTTCAATCACTGCACAGAAAACTTAGCCAAGGGTTAATCTCTGGCAAAGTTGATCACCTGGTGTGTGTGTGTGTGTGTGTGAGTGCACACATGTACGTATATGTGCATGTACACACATGTGTGTACATATATGTGTATGCACACATGTGTGTTTGTGTGTGTACACACATACATTCATGTATGTATATACACATGGCTGATGACTTCTCACAGTTTATCTCAAGGCCACATTGTTTCATGCTCCACTTGGCTGACAGGGCATCTCTGTCCTGACAGATTTATTCATTGAGAACAGGATCATGTGGTTGAAATCATTTTAATTCTTAACAAGACAGTGCATATGGCTTACGTTGATTTTGTTGGTGGTGTTTTTTTCTCTTATATATTGCTCAGGGAAGCCGATGTCAGTATAAATCGGTGGTAATGAAATCAACATTATGGCATCTTTGATATTGCATTTGCTAAAGCCTTTCTGGCTGTTTAATTCAGCACTTACTGATTGATATTATAGACAGTGGATAAACATTTTTGATGGATCTGTTTGCTCACAGATTAAAAGAATCTAATCCTTTTTTCTCTTTGATTTAAAGAGTGGGATGCCTCTGGAGAGGAAACAGTTCAAATGTGGTCACCATAGGTTGGTGGCATTAAAAATAGAAACTCACTTAGTGTAAAATTTGCTGTCAGGAAAAATGGAGCATTCTTTCTGAACCCAGGAACGCGTGGTTCATGCGAGCCTGCTTGTAGATGGTTGCTACAATAAGGCTCCTTTCATACAGGTGTGTTTATGCCCCAGGCTTGCTGGCCACAGTCCATTCCATTTACAGAAGCTGAATTAAACAATAACTACCGCATTGCAAAAAATGGTGTGTGTGTGGGGGGGGGGGGGGTTGGGGGGGGGGAATAAAGGTGAGCGTCAAAGGAGATGCCTGAGAGCTTTGTTAGGGCCAAGAAAAACCCTGTTGCAGTTGTCAGAGCTTGTTGATGTTGCTGGGAACGGCACTTTTTTTTTTCTCCTGGATTTTGTGGTTCTGCCTTAGGAAAGAAAGTAAAATAGAACGGAAGAACAAAGTCCTACTCTATAAATCAGCAGCTGCTCCTCGCCAGATCAAAGGAGTGACATTTTTGCTCCTGGACTACTTGTCCACTTGAGGGCTTGACAGGCAGCTAACAGCTGGCCCGCTAGACTGTATGGGAGAATCAGCCTACATCTTCTTCTGAGCAGATGACAAGCTAATCAGAGAGAGATCCATAGACAGGGCATGTGAGTGCACCTTGATCTCCTCAAACATGTCTGATACGCAATCGCTAAACAGCTTGGTGCATTTTTGGCAAGTTAATGCGGAGGTGGTTTCCACTGAGAAGTAGGATAGAAAATTAATGCCTCAATCAAAGGTGATCATAAGAGCTAAAAAGATACTAGATTTGTCAGGATCTTCTCCTCTTAGCTTGAATTAGTAAATGGCTAAGAACATAATGAGAACTGGCTAAAATGGACTTCACTGATGATAGGTGACTGGTTGATTTTTCAAAGCCCAGTCAGGCTATAGCGTTCAGGTGAATGAGCAGGCAATGGGTGTTGGTAATTTCGAAAATGATTGCTCCTGCTTTTTAGGCTGAGAGAGTTCAATAAAGTTGTAGATGCATCTTCCGTGTCCGCAAAGAGTTGTTTTCAGAAGCACTACAAGGTGTGTAGGTATAAAGATCTGGAATTTTAATGTCAGGAGTAAAACTTTCAAAGTAATTCATTTTCAAGTTGATTTCCATCTGCAATAAATCATGTATAGGATGAGGTAATATACTACAGCTTATGTCTATTGACTTAGTATTTTATCTTGAAGAGGATAGATCCTAGATATGAATAGCTAAGGAAGTTTGTGTGTTTTCTCCTCCCTCACTTTCAAGTAGCTTTGAAAGATTACTTTTATAGTGCATGATAAATAGCCACATATGAATAATCTGATGGCAATTCTGTAAGAGTAGCAGGGCTTCAACATCACAACCCGCTGGGACATTGTGTTTCATGTCATCAGGTGCGATTATACTTAGAGAATAGTGGGCTTTGTTGCTCAGTATTGTAAAGGAAATAAAAGGTAATTTTCTGTCTTAGAGGAAATTTCTGCGATACCCTTATTAAAAAGTCTACTATTGGCCATATAAACCTTACTCAAATAAGATGCCAAATTCTCCAGGTCACCTTTAAAATTGTTTTAATTATAAAAATAATCATACTTACTATTAAAACTCAAGCAGCACAAGTTACATAAAATAAAAAGGAAACTCTACCATCTTCCTCCTATCCATTCCTGAGAGATAACAATTTTCATAAAAACATGTTATTGGCTTATTGGCCCAACTTTTCCTTAGGAGGTACAGATGGAATGAAATGAATTAAATTATTACAAATTGTTTGTTGCCCAAGGCAAGTGATTAAAAGACTGTTTAGATCCAAGATAACCAAAGACAATAATGCGTACATCTCCGTAGCTAAGGTTCAAGATCTTTGCAACTTCCTATTCCTAGGCAACGTACTAGAATACATCTCCGTAGCTAAGGTTCACAGGTAAAACTTGATCTTTGCAACTTCCTATTCCTAGGCAACGTACTAGATCATCTATTTGGTATGCGATCTCAAGCAGGACCTTCAAACATAAATGTGCACAGATAACTTGGGGGTCTTTTAACATGCTATTCAGATTCAGCAGCGCCAGGGTAGGGACTACAGTATTTCTGCAGTTCTAACAAGATCAGGGTGAGGTTGGTGTGGCTGGTCCATGGGGATCTAGAGAACCATTAAGAGACTGTGTGATTCCAGTAGCTCGCCATACTACCTAGCCCCCTAGCGGATGCTTGCTCCAGTGTCTGAAGTCATCCCCACTGTGGCATTATACATTCAGATTGGCTGGGATCTCTGGAAAGACCCTGCCAGGTGGACACATGCTACCCGTTGGGGTACAACAGATTATTACCATTTTATCAACTCAGCATGGGTTGGTTTAATAGCCACCCACCTACTAGTCTTTTTATTAAAGATTGTGATATATATATATCTGCCAGGGGCTCAGGCGAAACCCTGGGAGCTTCCTCACACCTTACTTTCCAGGCCAGCCCACCAGCACCCTCAGCAAGCCAACCTACCAGTCGGAGCGTCTGTCCCCTGGTGGTTAGTGTGGGTCATAGCCACTGGTTGAGCAGTAGAACTCCCAGGGGAACTCCCAGTCCAGGGGACAGTTTGCATATTAGGCTTTTATTATATAGGACTAGAGGCCCGGTGCATGAAAATTTGTTCACTCAGAGGGCTTCCTCAGCCAGACCTGAACCCTCTCACAGTCCAGGAGCCCTCAGGTGATGTCTGACTAAGGCCTTAGGCCCGCTCCAGGGAGTGGGCCTAAGCCACAGTTTGGCCTCCCTCTATGGGAGGTGACCGGGTGGGCCAATCAGGGGGTGGCACCAGCCAGGGAGCAGCTGGCAGTGCCCCCGATTGTCCCTCTGTCACCACTGGTCGCTGCCGCCCCTTGATCACTGTCTCCTCTCTTTGCTCCACTGGCATGAGCCTTGGCCGGGCCCACCCCCCACTGACCAGTCATTCTTATGTTTGGTCAATTTGCATATTAGGCTTTTATTATATAGGATATTTTGACTTGAGAGAGAGCAGAAGGGAAAGAGAGAGAAACATTGTAGTGAGAGAGAAACATTAATTGCCTCCTGTATAGTCTGGGAAAGAACCTTCAACCTGGGCACATGCTCTAACTGGGAATTGAACCTGCTACCTTTAGGTGCACATGATGATGCCCAACCAACTGAGCCACACAGGCCAGGTCACCTAGTCTTAATTATTACCTATAAAAGAACAGAGCTCTTTAGGAGGGGTATGGGCTGAGTGCATTTTGAGTATAAGCCAGGGGTCCTCAAACTACGGCCCGCGGGCCACATGCAAAGCAACCTGGGCACATGCTCTAACTGAGAATTGAACCTGCTACCTTTAGGTGCACAGGATGATGCCCAACCAACTGAGCCACACAGGCCAGGTCACCTAGTCTTAATTATTACCTATAAAAGAACAGAGCTCTTTAGGAGGGGATATGGACTGAGTGCATTTTGAGTATAAGCTAACATTCCGTGAGCTCTTTCTATGTGCCAGGCACTGTGCCAAGGATTTTACATATAACACTTCCTTTAATCCTCAAAACAATTTGGGCCCAATTATTGCCCCAGTTTATAGATAGGAAACAAACCAAGGCTTTGAAGGTTAAGTAGACTTGCCCACGGTCACACAGCCAGAAAAAGGCAGAGAATATGAGTCCATGCTCTTTATCACTTTGCTCTTTGGAGAAGTCTGGAATATGAAATAGTGACTGAGAAGGGTTTACTCAAAGTGGGGTGAAGAACCTAGGTGAGCCTGTGTCACTTTAGGGAAAAATTAGATACAAGAAAGAATTTTGAAAGAACACTGTAGAAGGTCACTAGAGATAACCAGCACCTACTTGATCATTTTGCCCAGAGCCTTTTGTGTCAACATGGACACTCCAGTACTCAAGGCATATTCATAAAGCTACAAAAGGTTTGTGATTCCAGATTAATATCATGTTTTCATATTGTAAATGTATGAGTATTAGTTCATTTGTCTTTCGAGTTGTGGACAAATCTGGTACCTATCAAGTTATAAATTAAGCTATAGCTCATGGAAATTAGTTATGAACCATGAATGTGTCCCTAAGTAGCCCACGAATTTCATTTACCTTACTGTGCTCACTGTTGTCTGTGAGAAAATACCTACTGTCTGGCCACCAGTGAAAAATTTATGTTTGCAACAAGACTCAATCATTTGTGTGCCCGAGTACATGGTCAAAGGTAAACCTGCTTAATACATTGATTTAATCAATTTAATGTATCTTACTGAGAAAACCCCACTCTTTTTTAAATCATTATTATTGAAAGTATTACATATGTCCCCTTCTTTTCCCCTTTGACCCCTTCTAGCCCCCGCCCCTGGCCTTCACCACACTATTGTCTGTGTCCATGGGTCATGCATATATGCATACAAGTTCTTTGGTTGATCTCTTCCCACCCACCCACCTCTGCCTTCCCCCTCTTGACCATAACACAGCACAGAAAAAGACTAGCTGTTTTTTTGGTTTTGTTTGCTTGTTTTTTTCAAAGTAAGAAAAAAAAAGAAAGAAACTTGATAACTGGCTTGGTTGAGGCTTCATTGTTTCAGCACCAAGGAGTAGCAAATTCTGTGAATAAGCACCTTCCCTGAGGAGCCCTGGCTAGGGAAGGTAGGGAAGTAGAGATTTTTCATTTTTTAACAGGTCCCCAGTCCCACGTTGCCTACAACACTTCCTCCGAGTTGATCTGATCCCTCTTCGACAAGCCAGCCCCCTTCCTAGACCAGACCAATCCATGCAAAAGCTTCAATTCCAGGAGTCTTGCTTCCTTCTCAGTGTTCAGGGCTGGCTGGTTTCCAGGTGACTCCATGGAGGCCTCACTTTCTAACATAAGGAATGCTGCGTAAAGGAGTTGGTTACCAGGTGTGGCATGAAGTTAGTGAACCAGAAAAAAGGGATTTATCAACCATTTAAAAAGAAGGGAGGAAAAAGAAAGAAAGAAAAGAAATCAACCAACAATCAGGAACGACACCTAAGCCTACTTCTATCAATCTGAAATAGGCTTTGGAGTGAAAAGCCTTTAAAAGAAAAATCAAGATGGTGAGATTTCAGTTGCAGAAAAGTATGCAAGCTGAAAAGTTTGGCTTTTGGGTGGGGGTGAGGGTGGGGGTTAAGGTGGGGATAGAGGGAGGTCTCTAGGAGATATCTCTCCAGCAAGACAACAAGATGAGATTTTAACAATATTTTTCTATCTTGGGTTTATTCTTTTTAAAAATATTCTTTTTTTCATCTCTCCAAGTTGACTCAAAAAGGCCCTGTGATTCTTGGAAAGTCATTAAATGTATTTCTATAATTATTTTTAACATAGCAGTCGTAGTGTATTCTTTTTAAGGGTCCCACAAACGATTGCATTTTCTATTTTAGTAAAACTTAGTTAGAAAGTCGATGGTATCAGTAGGTACTCTCCAGAGCTTTTGTGTGAGCCTGGATACAAACTTTGTGTTCAATACAAATCAATGGAACTCGTGCACTTTAGGGTACTCATTCCCTAAGGAGTCACTAATGGAATTATCTCTAGCCCTTAAAAAAAGTCACAATGTGGCTAATGAAATTTTTTTCTAAGTGAAATCTGGATAAGGCACTAGACTTACTAGCACATTTTATTTATGGCATTTATCATATTCGGCACGTTTTACACGCAAGTTGCACAAACCTCAGCATGTTTTTAAAAGCTATTTAATATCTAAGAAGACTTTGTAATTTTGGGTTAAATTGTTTGTACCAATAGAGGAGTATATTATATGTCCTCAACTTCAAAATCATTCCGGGATGACATTATGACTTAGAAACTTTTTTTTTTTATATCAGATACAGATGAAAAACCTAACAGTCTTTGGATTGGAAATAACTTTGGGGGTTTTCATTAAAGTTGGGTGCAGCTTGCTGCATGTTGGTTAGTTGGATGTCTTCAGCAATTTTTCAAATGTTTTGGGTTTGGCAAAGTCCAAAATGTTTTTGCCAAGACCCTCTTTTCCCCTTATTTTTTAAACCCGTGTGAAATTCTAGGATAACTTAATCCATATGTGTCTGATTCATTTACACTTAACTCATCAAAATGTTATTTTGTAAGACCCATTTAATATTCAAGAAACCTTTTGAGCCTTTTTAAGACATCTTGTTTTCTGTCTTTGAACCATTGAGTTGTGTTTTTCCATATGAATGGAGCTTGGACCTTGAAAGATTGAAGATCAGTTGATTTTCAACTTAGGCTTTTTAAAATTTCAGTATAATCAAAAGTTGATATATTCTGCTTACTGCTTGAGTGCTAAATACATTCACTTTAAAATATAGATCAGAAGACTTGGAAAAAAAATTCAGGTCCTATAATTTTGGGGAAGACTACATTTGGAAATTTCATCACAGTGATATTAAAGAAAAAAAATACTCCTAATTTTATTTTTAAATTGTTCCATTTTATATGTGCATTGGTGTGTTTTTTTAAGAGTGGTCTATGGATCATTAGCAAAGTGGGGTAATTTCATTTCTTACTGTTAAAATGTTCATACGGACAACTCATTAATTAATTTTAATAATAACATCTATGACGTTTATAAGACATCCCAAGATCAGGGGAGTTGACAATTGGCAGGAGTTGTACATCAAGAGATTTCTGAAAAATTGGGGTCCATATGTTTTTAAAATTCTGTGTGATTTAAAAGAATGTGGTAGAGTTATGAATCTGGCAAGATGCAGCACGATGGAGTAAAAACATTGTTTGAGAACAAAAATTCAGAGAGGCCAAATGGAGCCCAAGTGAAAAAAGCAAAATCTCTATGACCCTTTGTAAAAGGATCCGGAGAAAACCTTCGGAGGCCTCTATGCGTGTTTGTTGAGTAGAGCTGGACAAAGAAAGGCCATCGCCATAACTGCTAGTGAACATCGGCCCACGCCATGGTAACTAGTTGAAAATGGAACACTGGAGTGGCATTTCCAAGTTCAGCGCTTCTATAAAGACCTGCTAGCACGCAGAATGCTTTTTTTAATGTTTTGCATTGTTGTGTGTCCCCCATGGAACAACCTTTTGAGAGGACCCCGTTTTTACTAATGTAAACATTCTGACGAGTATCCAAAGAAATGACCTTTGAGTGAACCTCTAACCTTCCCTGTAATTATTTGTTTGAAGACAGTGTGGAGTTCTCCTGCTGAGAACTAAGAACCATGATGCCTTGCAGCTCTGTGAGTAAGGGAGTGTTTGGGGGAACTGGAGAGAAAGACATAAATAAGGGAACAACCTCCAGATGTAAATAATAAAAGAGCAAAAGGGTGAAATTAAAAAGGGAAAAAATAGCAATTCGTTTTACCTAAAGAGTTGGCCTATAGGAAAAAACAAAACCAGGATTAGTAGCCCATAAAACGAGGTGAAACCCCTGCCATGTGTGTCCTCCATTAGAAACTTCAAGGAGGAGAGAAAAGGTTTGCCCCTCTCCCCCGAGCACCTCACTGGGCCCTAACCTGAGCTGATAAAAAGAGCTCCTGGGGGTGGAAATCTCAGGGCAGACCTCCTTGGTCCCAGTAAAAACAGTGAGGAAAAGAGTGGATAATTAAGTTCCTTTTCTGATTGGAGGGATAATTCTGGAAGGCTCTGTGATCTAGCTGAGCAACATGTCTGGTGCCAGGTGGGAAGAAATACGCAGCTAGGACTTTTCCTTTTGTTCTCACCTCTCCTAGCCTGTCACTTTCTTCCCCAAACCTGCGGGGGTGTAACATTTTTGACAAGTGAGCTCCGTACTCTCTTAAGTAATAAAGAAGTTCATTGTTTTGCAAACAAACACCATATGCAAAAGACTCCTTTGGTTTCCTTGCAGCTATTCTTCTCTGGCCTAATTGTATTCCCACTGGAGTGCTCACAGGAGGCCTGAGAGAGTGTGGGCTGCCGGCCTTCAGAAGGGACTTCGGCTAGGGACTTCATCTCCGCAGGAACGCAAACGCAAAGCTGCCAACGTGCACTAGAATTTTTTTATTTTTTATTTTATGTATTTATTTATTTTGCTAATTTCAAAGAACGAGTTTTCAGTTCCTGCCTGTGGCCCCATGCAGAACCATTAATCATTAAGTCCCCGTGCACTTACGATTTGACACTGGAAATATTGGGACATGTTATAAATGAGTATATTTTTAAGGGACAGCTCGCTAAATGCTAGGCACCCCCCCTCCCTTCAAGCACCCCCCCAAAATGCACAGGCAATGAATCCTGTGCATCAGCTCCGATGTGTGGGGAAGGCTCGTCATTAAATGCACAGGGACAAGGGTAACTCACAAATGGTGGGAAATTGTTTTGTTTTTATTAAATTTAGAGAAATAAAGGAGATTTCTTATCATCTTACTCTCTTTGTACATGAATATTTGATGGGCATTATTAAACATTAAAGTAACATGAAGTAGGCACTTATTTTTGGATTTCCAACAAAATTAGATCCAGGCTTCGAGACGAAATAACTGCTTCTCCACATTCCTGTGATTCAGCCACCACCTGATTTGAAAACGTTTCTCGGGCTCTAATCTCAACCATGTGTACCTGAGGCTCTGCCTTTCTAGTGGGTTGAAAGGTGGCTGGGTTTATGGTTGGCAGTTACCTTATCCCTGCCCTGGGTGTCCCCGCTTGGACTGGAAAGGCCGCCCCCAGCTGGCACTGACCTCTAAATGACCCCTAACTTTACAGGCTTAAACTGCAGGAGTTGCCGAAGAGCAGAAGTCTTTCTGGCCAGCACTTATTACTGCTGTGTTGGTGATAAAACTTCAGACAGCCTAATTGATGGCTTTGCTGACCTAACAATACCTTGTGAAAGCAGAGTGCCAGAGCCTGGTCTCCATTTATGACCAGCTGCAAGGGGGAAGCTGGGTCTCCCCGCGCCGGGGACTGCAGGCGAAGGGGAAAAGCTCCCAGCCTGCGAACTTTAACCAGATCCCGACCTGTGCGAGAAGCAGAAGCACGATTGCAAAGGAAGAGAAGCTTTCTCGGGGAATACACTTCTCCCCGCCTGTGCCGTGTTTGCCAGCCAGCCTCCGGTTGGTTTTAAGAGGACGGGCGAGATGAGCCAGTCAACTGTTTTTGAACAGGGAAAGAGAAAATTGCCTTTGACTGACAACGGTCATTTCCAGTAGATGTCCGACTGGATCGTATTCCCCGCAGTGTTGGTGCAAAGGTGTTCACGGAGCACAGACCTTGCATCTGATGACCGGTCTCTCTGTTTTATTTCAGGTTTATTAACGCCAGAAGAAGAATAGTACAGCCAATGATTGACCAGTCAAATCGAGCAGGCAAGTTCCAGCTAGTATCTATATTCACACCCCACAGGCACAAACCCTCACCAACCTATATGTCACGAGTTTCATCACCTGGTATATAAGTGCTTCCATCAGGCATTCTGGGAGAGTTTCTTTTTTTTTTTTTTTTTTACTGTCCCCAGAATTCCATTCTAGGAAGCAA